>NC_067398.1:696937061-697250811 GCF_016432865.1 Antechinus flavipes
ATGCAAGACAGCCGGTCTCCCAGCCCAGCTCAAGGCAATTAACAGGATTTTGATTTGGGCTTTATATCCCTGAAGACCTCACTGCTGGCTAGCTCAGAAAATGTGCACAATAAGTAGACTTTTAAAGGAATTATAAATGAGCCTGGCTAAAACTTGTCTCTTTGGCCCTAGGGAGGGAAGGAACCTGCTTTTGCTTTGGAGGAGAAGTAAATCATTTCTTAACTTTCCTGCCAGCTCATCCCTCAGGAATAAAACCTCAGAGTTGTTTTGTTTCTGAGTATGGGAGGAAGAAAAGAGGGGACTTGAGAAAGGCTTGATTTTTTTTTTTTTAATCATTATGAGTTCAATTTTTAGCTTTGTTGCTTATCACTTGTGACCTTGGAGTAGGCATTTAATCTCGGGTTGTCAACTTCTTTATCTGTAAATTGAGGGGTTGGATCAGTCCCTTTTCAGCGCTGATAAAATGAATTTAGTAAAAGAATCTGCCTTCTACTCCCTGATATTGGGAAGATAAACAGCTTCACCCAAAGGAAGAACAAATAAAATGTGAGTTTGGATCCTGAGTTGAAATCCTGCTTCTTTTACTTATTACTTGGTCTGGCTTTTGTGGAATCACTTAGCAACTCCGGCCCCCAATTTTCCATATGAAGAATGAGAGGGCCTTGGAGCTGTCCCTCCACTTCCCCTCTCCCCACGTGGCCCCGTGTAGTTCTCTCTTTGGTAAGGTCTCCCTGGAAGTGCCTTTTGAGGAAGGAGTCAGAGAAGCCCTTCTCCTTCTCCAGACTCTCTCCACTTTTCAGGCCCTTTTCATCTAGTCTTCCTTTCTTAGAATAGAAGCAGGGACCATTTTTGCCTATCTTTATACCCCAATGCTTCAGCCCGTGTATGTAGTGAACACTTAATAAATGCTTCTTAACTTGACTTTAGGAAATTAGGAACTATTTCTGTAGCACTCTGGATTCTTTCCTTATGACTGCCCTGAAGGGCAAGATGAGGGAAATGAAGTTCGCAGCTATTCTGCCTGAAGAGTCAGCTCTTTCCTTTACATCATGGGGTTCCCTGAAAACTGTGGGTATCCCCACAGGGCCCCTTTTCTTCTCCCAATGCTGTCTCTCCTGATGATCTCGCCACATTTTGTGGGTTCAATTATAGATAAGTCAGCAGCAGAATTCATTACCTCCAGAATCTCCCCATTTCCCATCTTTACTCTTCTCCTTTCATTTTCTTGGTTCACAATCTGCTTGTCTTGCTGAATTCTTCCCCTGACAGATGCAATCCATTGCTAAATCTCCTTCTTTGTACCTTCACAATATCTTTCCTATATAGCCCCTTACATATCTACCATCTTACACACCTGCCATCACCTTACCTTTAGGAGACTAAAAAAGGATTTTAATTGATTTCTCAATCTCAAGTCTCTCCCCACTCTTGATCATCCTTGATCCAGCTGCTAAGGTGATTTTTGGAAGGCACAAGTCTGACCTCCCTCCAAATAAACCATAGTAATTCCCTACTATGACTCAGTGGCAAAGTTGTGAAGGCTTTTCCCCAACTGTTACTGTGGTTTCAAGCCTCCCCTCCCACCTTTATGTTCCCTCTTATTCCCTCACCCCCAGCTTGTCAGCAGAGAGAGCACACAATGATCTGGGAGTAGCACTAAGTCTGACCTCCTTTTGGGTTCATTCCACCCACCATCTTCCCAAGGCACTGGGGAGGGACCCATATCTTTCTTCTCCCTGTATAAAATGGATGGAGTAGGGAGTCAGAAGAACAGATCATTCCTCCTCCTTGGGGTTGTTTCTTTGTAAAATGAGATGAGAATAGATAATCTCCACGGCTCCTTCTTGCTCTGATATTTTGTGTTTTAAGAGTCCTTCTGACATGTTTGATGTTTGAAGACTGATTTAAGTCAATAAAGACTTTGGGACTTCATTTCTGGATTTTCCTGGAAACTGGAAAAATCCTAGAATTGGATTTTCCCCAACAACAGGGAGAAGTTTCGAGAAGTTAAGTCTCTTTTAGTGAAAATATTCTCAGCTCTTCAGAACTGTCTTTCATCCATGAGCCATGATTTGGTGTCCCAGCTTTGCTGCTCAAGCTTTAGAAATGAATCCTGGGGGAGAGGGTCTACCTAATAACAGGTCCACAAGAAACCCATTCTCTAAATCACAGCCAAACAGAAATCAGAGCCGGTGTACATAAGAAAATGTATGCTAGACAATAAAGTGAAGAAGTTCTCCTCTTGGGAGCAAGACAACTCAGATCAACCAAGAGAGGGTCCTTTGTGCTCGTCCAAGGGAAAATTCCCCGGAATCTCTATTAGAAAACCAGAAACAGGGACCTGATGGAGACTGACTGTCTCCTCCCAGAATCTATCCATTTAACAGCCTCAAGTAGACTTGACTTCTTTCTTCTCAAAACTGGAAGTCAAATCCAATATTACCCTATACCCTAAGAAGGCTGTCTCTTGGAGAGTTCCAAAGGGAACTGGCTGGATTCTGAAGCTCTGACATATTCCATCTCATTCCTCACACAGGGGCAGGTCCTTCATCTCTACCAATAAAGAGAGTCCCACACCAATGTGCTTTGGAATATACCATTAACTGGCTGAATTACCTGGAATGGATTTCTCCCATTCTCTCAATTTCCTTCTCTGGAAAAAAAAAAAGTTGGAACAGATAACTTCTAAGATTCCTTTTAGCTCTTACATCTTAAAATTCTAAAGCAGATATAAAGTTAGTTTGGGCTCCTACTTCTGCCATTTAACAAGCTGTTTAACTTTGTGTGTGTATGTTTGCAAGTAGGGTGAGTTAACTTGCTCAGTGTCACACAGCTAGTGTCTGAGGTCAATTTGAATTCTTTTGTAAAATGAGAAGATTTTGGCATTTCTGAGGTTAAATGTAAAACCCTCTGCTGGGTTTTAAAGCCCATTTATAACCTGGCTCTTCCTAAATCTCCAGTCTGACACCTTTTCCTCCTCCATATTCTCTGATTAAGACCCGGGGAATCCCAAATCCAGGCATTTTCAGTGGTGTCCATGCCTGGAACACTCTTCTTCCTTCTTTCTGGTTCCCTTCAAATCTCAGTTAAATCTCCATCATCTGAACAAAACTGGTTCTTGCCCATGTAAATGCTATTTTTCCAAGTTATCTTGTATGTATCTTGTTTGTACATAGCTGTTTGTGTGCTCTCTTCTTCATGAGAATGAGAATGCCTTGAGGGGAGGGACCATTCTAGCCTTTTTCTGTATCCTTAGCACAGAGTAGGCACTTAATAAATGCTTGTTGATCCTGGATATGATCTTTAGGATCTTGTCTTTGACTTCCTTCCTCCTTCCTTCCCTCCTTCCTTCTGTCCTGTCCTTCCTTCCTTCTTCCTCCCTCCTTTCCTGTCCTTCCTCCCTTCTTCCTCCCTCCTTCCTTTCTTCCTTTTTCCTTTTCTCCTTCCCTCTCTCCCTTCTTCCTCCCTCCTTTCTTTCCTGTCTCTCCCCTCCTCCTTTCTTCCTTCCTCTTTCCTTCTTCCCTCACTCTCTCTCTTCTTTCTTCTTTCTTCCTCTCTTCCCTTCTAACCTGTCTCCTTTCTCCCCTCTTTCCCTCCCTCCCTCCTATCCTTCCTTTGTTTCTTAAAGAAGGGGTTGATCTTGATGGTTTTCCCTTCCGGTTCTAGATAGGCTTTCTGTTACATTTCATAAATCACTTAATTTCTCTTGGGCTCAATTTCCTCCTTTGGAAAAAGGGAGGTGTCTGAATTCCTTCCAGCTCTGGATTCAGGACACTTTGAGTCCTCTCTCGGCCACGGTGTGATCTTGGGCTGGTCGCCCTCGGTTTCTTCCTCTGTAACAGGGGGATGCCCTGTCCCTGGGGGCTCCGGTCTGATGCCACTAGCCTGGGAACGGCAGTGCACGTGTGTTACACGTGCGCGTTACAGGCTCTCTGAGACATCTGCCAAATTCCACGTTGCCCCGCCCCTCGCCCCGCCCCGTTTCCCCGCCTACTCCTGGGACCTCTGACGCCATCAGCGTGGAGCCCACAGCTGTCGAAGGACCCCGGGCGACCCGCCGGCAGGGCGGAGGCTGAGGCGAGGCGGGGGCCTTTCGTGCCAGTGTCGCGCAGCCGGGCGGTCCCCGGGGCCGCCTGCTCGGAGCCCTCGTGCCTCCGGACGGGTTTGGAAAATTCCGGCGCCGGGACGGCGGGCGTCGGTGGGCTCGAGGCGTCGGCAGGCGGTCGCTCGGCGCGGATCGGGGGCTGCGGGCCGGGGGCCGCGGTCGGGCAGGCGGCGGGGCGGCCCGGCGCGGGTGTCCCGGCGATGTCTGGCGCTGAGGCGGCGGCGGCGGCGGCGGGATCGGGAGCTGGAGTAGGACCCCGGGCCGGAGCGGGATCGCGGCGGCGGCGGTGGCGGCGGCGGCCCCGGCGGCGGCGGCGGCGGCTCCGCGGCGGGAGCTGGCGGCGGCTGCAGGCCTGAGCGGCGGCGGCGCGGACGGTGGCGGCGGGGCGGGCGGCGGCGGCGGGGCCTCGGCCCCTCTCCTCGCTCCGCCCCCGGAGCCTGGGGATGAGGCGGGGAGGCCGCGGCGCCGGCGGCAGCAACAGCAGCAGCAGCAACAGCAGCCGCCGCCGCCGCCGCCGCCGCCCCGGGGAGCCCCCCAGCCCGCCGCCGGCCTAGCGCCCCCGCGACCCCCGAGCCCTCCGTCGCCTCCTGGGGGCCGGGGACGTCCGCGCCGCGTCCGGGCCGCGGGGGCCGCGCCGAGGAGCATGTCTGCGGATCCGGAGATGGAGAAGAGCATCAAGGTAGGCGGGGACTCCTGGAGGGCGCCTCTGCAAACTTGGGGGACCGAGCTCCTGGTCTCCTCCAGGGGAAGGAGTTGGGGCCCCGAGGACGAGGCCGGGCACCCCGTAGGCACCCCAAAAGTGCAGACGGACCGCCCTCTTTTGACACCGCCTGCAGACCCAGACTCAGGGACTTCCTCCAGCCTCAGTGCCCCCCACTGTGAACAGTAATGGGACCCGCCTCATTGGGAATTTCAGGCGAGATGCTGAGCTCGGTTCAGTGTCTGGAGCTGATAAGAGTAAAAAGCAGCAGCAGCAGCTGGTCTGTGGCTGTCTCTGAGCGCTTCCCCGGTGTTTGGTGCTCACCAGCTGGCGTCAAGCATGGGGTCCATTTTACAGATTGGGAGACTGAGGCGTTGCTCAGGGCAGCGCCCTCCAGGGAGGTTATGGAGGGGCCGAGCTCTGACAGCACCGCCCCTCGGCGGGGACACACAAGGTCCTAGGTTTTGGCACGGAGGTAATGAGAGTGCCAGCTTCCCCGGCCCCAGGGCGTAAAGAGGCCCCTGTGGGCCGGCCTGTGACCCCAGCCTCAGTTTCCCCCTCTGTGAAATGGGCTCCAGTGAGGCATCTTTTGTTTACAAGCACCAAGAGTAGCCCCTTGGGCTCCCTGGCTCCAGGGTTCTGTAACTGCCATCCCTTGTACCCCGTCCAAGGGGGGAGCGTCCGGGAGCTGACCTCGGGTGGCCATGCAGGGGCTCCCCGGGCCTCAGGGCCAGGGCGGACCTGCATCCGGAGTCCCCAGAGACTTAGTCTGACAGGAAGTAAGGCCGGCGCTGGGAGTAAAAGCAGCAGCCCCGGCCCGTTCTGGCCCCCGCAGACTTGGTGCTGTTCCCGAGCAGCCCCTGCCCCCAGTCATCCCTCTGCCCCCTGCTCTCACCTCTCAAGGCACGGGCAGGTGGCGGCAAACCAGGCTCTCATTTTGTAGATGGGGAAAGGAGGCATCAAGTGGGCAAGATGTTTGCCCAGGCTTTATTTGGAGTGGAAGGGCTTCGATGCCAGCCAGTCCATCCCTCTCCCTTTAGGGAAGGAGTCAGGCTTAAGCAGGGTAAGTCATTCCCCAAAGTCTCAACAGGTGGCAAGGAGCCGAGGAGAGCTTGGAACCGCAGCGGTTTCCATCCCCCGCGCTTTCGGGTAGTTGCTGAAATCCATCTTCACCGACGTGGAAGCGGAAGGTCTGGGGTCCCAGACTCGGGGCAGAGACGGGATTCGGGGCTTGGTTCAGAGGTCTTTGTCTCCCGCCCCAGCCATCCCCCGCCATCGCTCCTGCTTCCAGGAGGCCCCCCACTGTGCCCAGGGCCTGCTGCTGTCTGGAGGAGGAGCATTCTCTAGGTTTCCTGCCTCCCCTCCAGCCCTGCTTTCTCCCACTTCTGCTGGCGTAACGAAAAGATCAGTAACCCCCACACCTCCTTGTATCAGATGAGACTAAGAGTGACGAGTTAAAATTTCAGATTCTCAGATGCTCTTTGGACGGAGCAGGCAAGTGTCCTGTACAACAGTGGCTTATTTCTCTTGAGATGATATACACATGTCTGTGTGGAAGTGGGTCCCAGGAAATGCACTGACTTTGGGCTTTTTTTTGCTGAGGCAATTGGGGTTAAGTGACTTGCCCAGGGTCACACATTCAGAAAGTATAAGTGTCTGAGACCACTCCTCCTGACGTTAGGGCTGGTTCTCTACCCACTGCACCACCCAGCTGCCCAACTTTGGGCATTTTAGGGAGCTTTCCTCCTGCTTTTCAGTGACTTCAGATACTTTGAGGATTTTCTCTTCTAAGGGACTGTGCTGCACAGGGCAGAGGCAGTAGCTCCTACCTTGGAGACTTCCATTCTTGCCTCTGATAATGTGTGTCCTGTCTGTGTGCACAGGGCCGCTCCCTGCCAGACTCTGAGCTGCAGCTGGCAAAGGAATGGACATGATAATAGGATTTCCTTCAGAGATTGGGAATGTGCTTCTGAAAATTGCCCTTGATTTGACCTTCAAAACCTTTACTGGTTCCCCTGTGGAGCTTTAATTTGTTTAAAAAGAACTAAGAGTCCTGGTTGTTCTGTTGCTTTCTGTACTAGGGGAGAAACAAATAAATGGAAATTTTGGAGAACCCGTAACAAAATGAATTTTTCTAAAGCCTATTTTTTCTTCCCTGTTTTTGCTTTTCTTTTGACTCTTTAGTCCTTAGCACAGTGTCTGGCACTCAGAAAGCACTTAGATGCTTATTGATTGATTTTTTTTTTTCATTTTAAAATGAAACGAGCCAAATTGTTTTTGACATGTCTGAATGTTATTTTGATGGACATATGCCTAGGAAATGTGAAGGCTTTAATTATGCAAAGCAGAAGCAAGCTTCGAAGCTGTCATACCACTCTTGATGAAAAGTTTGATGTGTATTAGTTCCTGACATCTTGTAGACCAAACTTTCAGATCTGCCAGGGACAAGTCCATAGTATTCCGGTCTTCTTCAGGCGTTTCCCTGGCACAGACTTCCTTTGACAGCTTAGATTTCCTCCTGGGTATGAACTCTGGAAGGGCGTCTTCAGTGACAAGTTCAGTACTTGTACCTAGTTCATAAAGGATGCACTAGAGTTCCATCACCAGCCAGGGACTCCGATGTTCTGATCAGCACATCAGAGTGAGGAGATGCCTTCTACCCATGGAAGTTAATACCTTTGCACCTTGTAGTCTTCGAGGTGCTGGGGGCACTGGGTTGGGCCGTGCTAAAGACATTACCAGGAGGACCAAAGGTAGAGCTGGAAACCCAGGTGTTCAAGCTGGCTTTTCAGCCAAAAGGCCGTGTCATCTCTTTGAGATGATACATACTGGAGACTAAGCGGTGCTGTAGGAGTGCCAGCTTTTCAAGGAAGCTTGAGAAGCAGTTAAAAAATATTAAGGAATATATATGCCTTTAAAAACATCAAAGTCTAAAATTCATTTTCTCCTTTGTTGTATTTAACTCTTTTTTGGGGATGGGAAAAATCTTTTTTAGGATGACTGAATTATATATCATTGAGAAGATGACCCAAGTGAAAAAATTGCATGTACATTTATAAGCCTTATAGTCTTGTTTTTCAGATATGTAAGTAAAAGATGCATTTTAGAAAGTCAGAATTTTCAACTCAAGGGAAATTGAGCACAGCCCAAACTTATTTTCTAGTGTCCATGTTTTGCAGCTTTTCTTGATTAACAGCTTATTAGTAAATAGTTATGTGCAATGTTTTGGAACAAAATATTGCTTAAACGTTTTCAACTTGTCATGCACATGTCCAACCTTTTCTAAGAGCAGCATAATGTGAGCTAGCACATCATGGGCTTTGACCCTGAGGACCCAGGACCCGGTCTGCCTCTTGCAGCAGTCACAGCTGGAGCCTGTGTTAGAGGCCTGCATCGCCGCCAGAAGTTTTGTAAACTCTCAAGCCTGATAACAAAGTGTGCTTAGGGATTAATGGAGTTAAGGGTATCTGAGGGAAATCTCTTGCACCAATCATTTATTCCCAGCACTTGGCTCCATCATTCTCCTAAAACTTGGGTCTGTAACACCTTGGCGTGCCTTGCGTTCTCTCATCTAGATCATTTATTTGTGATGTTGGCAGCCCCAGGACTGGTGAGACTGAGGGGCCACAGGCTAGGAACCTCCTACGAGGCTGGAGCCCAGAAAGAAGAGGCTAAGAAGGGGAAATGGCTTTGACCTTGGAAATGACTAAGGCTGTTTGCCCTGGAGGGAAAGGACCAGAAGACTCTGGTCTCCCAGGGGAGATTGTCCTGATGGGGCCAGGGCTCAGAGGTAGCCGCAGGGGCTGGGAGGGGCACCCTTAGGCCTTGTAGCCTGGGCTGCCGGGAGCAGTGCTGGACGTCCTGGAGGGTCCTGTCAGCGGTGACATAGTTTCAGTACAGGAGAAGCCAGGAGATCTCTAAGTAGCTTACGCGGGTAGTAGATAAATGTCACAGAAGTGGATGTTGAACTTGGGGGAACGATTCCAGATCCCAAACAGTGTCTGTGGGACCATGTTGGCTTTTGCAGTGATCCATGATAAAAGTGCTCCGAGGGCCCTGGGAGAAAACAAGCACTTGGCACCAAGTAAGTGCCTATTGACCTGCACTCTAGGGGAAGGATTGTAGATCCTGATCTGTTCTTCTCTGAATTTTTTTAGTTCTTGCTATCACTCACTCTGTCTTAATCTTACTGTTGCCCTTGATAATCTCCTTTACAGAACTATAAACTTTTGTAGTGCTGAGATTTACACATTTATTCTTCCACATTCCTAGCAATCTGTTATATCTAGTAGTGCTTAATAAATGTTTTGAAAATTAGAACATTATTTGCTTGAGTTGATGATCTCTGGAATCAATTTCGGAATCCCGATGTAGTCCATTTTAGATATCGGCACCTTGACCCCTCCTTAAATATCTGCCGTTGGTCCGTAATGTGGGGCTTTCCATGTGAGTTTAGTGCAGTTGTTGTGGAAGCAGCACACACTGTACTGTGGCCCAGAACGGAACTCATGTAATTATCCCACCTTCAGCTTATAGAGTAAATGCTAGGAGGGGAAGGGGTGGAGGAGGAAGATTCCCCTGGGGAACCTTTATGGGCATAATTGAGAGCCAAATGACAGGGCAGTCATGAGAGGATGTGTCAGTGAGAGCAAAGATCCATCAGAGTATGTTTTCAGAAACATCTAGGTAGGTCATATGCTATAGTAAATGCAAAATTGATATATATATAACTGAAATATTAATGATCTTTTATAAAAAACGAGAAAACCAGAGCCAGAATCTTTCACAGTTGTGGTTAGGAGGTGAGTTATGAACCAAGAAAGGTATGAGAGATGATTACCAAAATAAAATGGTAATTTCTAATAAATGAAATAAAAAAGCTTATGCGTGAACAAAATTAATGCAGCTGGAATAAAGTAGGAAGTGATCATCTGAGAGAAGAGCATTGGTAAGGATCTAACATCTAAGCTATAGCTAACTAACCAGAATATATGGACCAGAGCCTTTCTCTGGCAGGGTAGTCATAGGATACGAGTGAACAATTCTTACCAGAAGAATTGTAAATTATGAACAACTATATGAAATGATGTCAAGTCAGTAATAAGAGAAATGTAATTAAAAGCAACCGCAAAGTTTACACTGAGCAAATTGGCAAAGATATCAAAAATGGGAATAGTCGGTTCTAGAGCTGTTGTGGAAAGATGGACACACTCATATGGCATAGGAAGCCATATGAACTGATGGAAAGTGAAGTAAGCAGAGTCTAGAGATTAATAGATGCAGTGACTGTAACAATGCAAGGAGCGCCACAGCACAATTGAAATGGAATGTGGCCAAAGGGTAAGGACAACGTGAAGTCACAGAGAAGAGATATGTGAAAGCAGTGCCCCTCCCTGTGTTCAGAGGCCCAGGATTAGGGGTGTGGAATACTGCATATAATGTCAAGCTTTTTCAGTATGTTGGTTAGTTTGGCTAAATTGTTTTCTCCTTAAACAATTTTTTATTTTTTGTTATGATGGCCCTCTGGGAGGGGGAGGGACAGGAGGAGAGGGAAGATATATTAGGTCATATAGGTGGTTTAAAAAACAAAACTTGAGAAAAGGAAAAAAAACCTGAAATACCTGGCACGTGGTAGGTGATTAATAAATGCTTATTAAGAAACAGTCTCTCAGGGTCACTATAGGCAGAATTGATAGAAACTTTATAATAAAGATCTCCAGGAAAATGTTCTGCTTCATATTTTAGTCAAGTGGCCTCTTTCCCCCCAACTTTTATCTCTTTGGGATATTCTTGTTTTTTCTAGAGTATAATCATCCTTTCAGTCACTCAGGTTCACAATCTGGAAGTCACCCTCAGCTTCCTTGCCCACATGGTCCTCCTCACTCCCCCTCACCCCCCCATCCAATAAACTGCCAAATTGGCGTCCAAAATAGATAAAAGTTTTTTTTTAAGTTAAAAGTGTTTTTACATGTAATTGGAAAAAATAAAATAATAAGTAAGCAGAAGGATGGTTCAAGAAGCAGTGGATAAAGTGCTGGATTAGTCAAGAAGATCTGATTTCAAATCCAGCCTCAGATACCTATTTTCTGTGTGATCATTGGCAAGTCTTGTCTGCTTTTATCCCTATATTAAATGAGAATGATATCACATACTGTGTTGTTGTGAGGTTGTAAGGAGATAGTATTTGAAAAGAGCCTTGCAGACTTCAATTGTCATGCAAGTGCTAACTAGTTTTGATTTTAAATTATGATTGTGCTGAATCTTGAGGGAAACCAGGGAATATGAGACAGAGATAAGGAAGGATTGCCTTTCAGGTGAGAGGGTCAGCCCGGGCTCTGTTGTGGATGGTGATGAAGGCCGGGTACTTGAAACCTTCAGAGTCATGCTTTAAGAAAATCATTGAAAGAGTTGGGGCAGGGATATCAAACAGGAAGTTATTGAGATAGTCTGGGTGAAAGATCTAGGCTTGAGTGGCGAGGATGTCAGTGAAAAGTGTCCTGGAGAAAGAATTGAGATTTGGCAGTGGTTTGAATGTGTGGGCTGATGGAGAGCCAGAAGCAAGGACAGCAGGAGGGGTCAAACACAATTTTCCTGTTTGCCTTTGGAACCCTTTTCACAACTCCATCCTAACCTTCTCAAGATTTATGTTAATGTCCCTTCCCTTCCCAGATCTCCAGCCCAGCCAAACTGGTCATCTCGCTGTTCCTCACACATGATGCTCCATCTCTCATTTCCCTGCTTTGAGTACATGCTGTCCCGTGCCTGGAATGTAATCCCTTCAGACTTCTGCCTCTCAGAGTCCTTTTTTCCTTGAGAATTTAGCCAAAGTGCCACTTTTATCTTCATGAGCATTTTCTTGATCTCTTCAGCTTGTTTTTCCTAACAAATCACCTTGTGTACGTAGTTTTATGTGGCGTTAGGTTTACCCTTTTTCTCCCTTGAGAAAAAGCTTTGAGCTTAGGGAACGTTATTTTGCCTTCTATTTCACAGACAGAGAAATGCAACTGGACTAAAACAAGACCTTGTTGATTGATCAGTGTTGCTCCTCTATGCAAGAAGGTCTGGGGGCTCCAAACTACTTACAATTCCAAATATAAATTTTGGTTTGACCTCTAAAGACTTTCATAGTTGGGTTCAACCATTCACATTTTCTTTGGTGAACTTAGTACTGCCATTTATAGGGTTTCTTTCCACCCCGATTTTGGTCCTCGTCAGCACGTGTTCATGTTCCTTCAAATACCCACATCTGAGGCTTCAGTTTATTCAGCCTCCATGACTCCTCTACGCTCCCTCAACTCCACACGGGGATGATCATGCTGTAACCTTGTTTCCCACAAGTGATCCACAACAGAACCTAGGCCTTGCATCCCCTAAAGCTGTTCACTGTCCTCCCTGGGACTTCCAGCCCCTTCTTCCCCCCCGCCCAAGTCTCTCCCTCACACAGCTGCCCTGACTGGTCTGTCCCTCTGTGCTCTTCATGTGCTGCCGAGTGGGGTGGGAGAAACTGCAGGTCTGCTATCAGATGGGTGCTCCCCACCACTGGGCACTCCCCACTGCCAGGCATTTCCCACTGCCTGGCGCTGCCACTTCCCACTGCTTGGCGCTCCCTGCTGCCAGGTGTTCCTGCCTGGCACTTCCCACCCCGGGCGCTCCTGTTCCTCCGGCTCAGCTCTGTGTCCCGCTCAGTCTCCTCCTCCTTTCTGCAGCCTCCCCCCCCCCACTCCCCCACTCTCAGCTGAGAACTTTGCTGCACCTTTCACTGAGCAGAGCTTGGGGCCTTTTTCTGAAAGCTGCTCTGGCCGTGGGCTCTGCTTCCCACCGTCCCCATCATCTCCCTCACTCTGCTCTCTGGGGGAGAGGCCCAGGGCTTCCACAGAGGCTTCTTGCCCCGTCCTCCAGACCTTGTTCAGCAGTTTGCTCTGCCCCCAGTCTTTCCCATTCTGCTGACCTCTTCCCTTCTTGCTTCCGACATGCCCCAGTCTCTGTTAAATTGGCCCCTACTGCTCTCTGTAGTTAGAGACCGGGTAATGATGGCGGTGGTTGTCATGACAACATCTGGCATTGATGTAGCATTGAAATGTGCGAGCCCTGGACAGACAGGGCCTACATTCGTAGAGGAGGACAGAGGCTGACTGGCCTGCTCAGGGTCACCATGTTGGTCCGGGGCCAGCCTTCTGGGCCTCCTGGCTGGTTCCCTTACCTTCCCCCTCAAGGCTGGGGGCCACTGCTCCCTCTCCTATCTCTCTCTAGCCCTCCGTGCTCGCCTACCTCGCTCACTCGGCGCAGCTCTCCTTTCCAGAACTGTCCGTGTTCTCCTTGTGGCCAGAGAACGGCTTTTCCCCCTTCTCACCGTTCTTGTTGAATCCTGTCAGTGCTTGTCACAATGTGACCCTTGGCCCTCCTCTTGGGGGGGGCTTGTGAGACGCTGCCCTGCCATACTGGCCATTCTGCCTTATTCTTCTTTGCTGGACTTTGATGAAAAAAAATCTCACCACAGTACTACCTCAGCCTTGAAACCTTCGCTCCTTCTGGCCTCCGTCAGCCTCTTTTCCCTTAGCCTTTGGACCTTACAGCTACTTCATTTTCCATCTATGGCCCACTTGGTTCCAACTCCCCAGACCAGGTGCTCTGTGCCGGTCACCTCCCAGTGCCCCCTTCCCCTTTCCAGCTTCCTTTTCTCTGTTACCTTATTAGATAGTAAGCTCCTTGAGGGCAAGGACTGCCTAGCACATGGTGAGTACATAATGAATGTTTATCTGACTCTGGATAACTTAGGTGGGTATTCCCCAAGGTTTGTGCTGGATTTCCTTTTCCTTTCTTTACACAATCTCACTTGTGACTCAGTTCGCTTGTTAGTTCTGTGCTGAAATCTGGACATCCAGCCCAGGTTTCTTCCAGGACCTCCCACCTCTTCAGTCGACTGCCTGGCTCAGCACGTCCAAAACAGACTTCCCGTCCAACACTCCTCTTGTATCGAGGGCACCATCTGGCATCCAGATTTCTGACCAGCCAGACCTTGTTGGTTTTGTCGTCACGTCTCCCGAATAAATTTCTCCCTTCTCCCCCCTCACAGCCACCATTCTAGTGGAGGCCCTGAGCTGCTTCCCCTTAAGCTATCCCATCTAATTGGCCTCCTTGCCTCAGATCTCTTCTCCAGCCCAGACCAAACTGACCGTCATCCAGATCATTTCCCAAGGTGACTTTCCTAAGGTAAAGTCTGGTTCTGTAAACCACTAGTGTCCAGGGCTCATCAAGGAGACTCTCCTTTGTTTGATATTGAAAGTTGTCCATAGCCTGACCCCTTACCTTTTCAGTCCTTAGACACCTTGCTCCCCTTCCTGCTTGCTCCAGTCCAGCCGAACTGGCGTACTTACTCTTCCTCTCCGCTTCCAAGCGGCCTTGAAGATCCCAACGTGGCTAAAGCAGCGCCCCCTCTGCATTTCCCCAAAACACACCCCCAAATTCAAAAGGGACACCTTTGTAGTGACTACTTCCTGGGCCCAGCTTGTACTTTTTCCTCACCTTTGTTTCAGAGTCTCCGTCTTCAAGACGGGGCTTAAGCACTCTTGTCTACCTGGAGTCTTCCCTGGTCCCCAGAAGTGTTAGTGCTCTCCATCTCGGACAACCCCATTCCCTCACTTCTCTGGGAGGGCAGTGCTATTGTTATCCCTACTGATACTGATGAGAAAACTGAGGCAGACGGGCAAAGTGACTTGTCCAACATCCCCCAGCTAGTGAATGGCAGAAACTGGCCTAGAATTCATGTTTTCATGAATTCATATTTATTAGCATGCCAGTGTAGTTTTTGTCTCCCTTACTAGAATGTTATTCTGAGCGTTGCCTGGCACATAGTAATAGGTGCTTAGTCAGTGCTTTTTGATGGATTTATTTACTCTATCTTTTGTATATTTTTATTCGGATCTCCTTTATTTGGATGTACTACTTAAATGCAAGTACCGCCTCTCCTGTGTCTTTGTGTTCCTCTTAACCAGCATATAGTAGGTTTTCAGTAAATACTTACTGAGGGATTGTCAGGAAGCCTTTCTTGCTAGTAGGCTTCCATTACCTATCCCTTCTCGCTTTTCACTTCTGGCTTTGAAATTTCTAAGTAAACCTGTCAATTGTAATCAATCTAACATTGACATGTTGAACTGTTTACTCTCTGGTGCATTAGGATTTAGACTTGTATTCAACAAGGACAGTGTCCATGAAAATATTAATAAAGCTGTAATATTTAGCTGAGGAAAATGATGGGAGGAGAGCTGGGATTTGGGAAGGTCTAGAAGAGGAGGAATTACTTTTACAAGTACAAGTATAATGTTAGCTTTTCTTCTTGTTTTTTAAAAAATGACTTTTTTCAAAATATATACCAAGTTTTCAAAATTCCTCCTTGTAAAACCTTGTATTTCAAATTTTTCTCCCTTCCTCCCTCTTACCTCCCCCCCTAGAAAGCAAGTAATCCAATATAGGTTAAACACGTGCAATTCTTGTTATTATATAATGCTGCACAAGAAACATCAGATCAAAAAGGGAAAGAAAACGAGAAAGAAAAGAAAATGCAAGCACACAACAACAAAAAAGGTGAAAATGCTATTGTGATCCACATTCAATCCCCATAGCCTCTCTCTGGGTATAGATGGCTCTCTCCATCACAAGGCCATCGGAACTGGCTCATGTTGCTGTGGAAAAGAGCCACATCCATCAGAATTGATCATCACATAATCTTCTTGTTGCCCTATATACTGTTCTCTTGGTTGTACTCACTTCACTAAATCAGTTCATGTCTCTCCAAGCCTCTCTGAAGTCATCTAGCTGGTCGTTTTTCAATAGAACAATAATATTCCATTACTTTCATATACCATAACTTATTCAGCCATTCCCCAACTAATGGGCATCCACTCAGTTTCCAGTTCCTTATCCCCATAAAAAGAGTTGCTTCAGACATTCCTGCACGTGTGGGTCCTTTTCTCTTTTTTGTGATAAATGTTAACTTTTCAAACAACTTTCCAACAGGAGTTTGCTTAGTTTCTTTTTTGAAAAAGATTACATTTTGAAAATTAAATCACATTTTTTGGTGGGCAAAAATTAACCTTTCCCCCTTTCCACTTTTGTCTCCTCTTGAAAAAGAAAACAAAACTTGTTAACAAATGTGCAGTCAAAGCAAAACAGATGCCTGCACTGTGCATGCCCCCAAAGAATGTCCTGGTATTTGCCCTGAATCCATGATCTCCCTCAGGAGGTGGGGAGCTGCTTCATCATTCCTCCTCTGGAATGGCCTCCTTTTGTTGCCATGATTACACTTACTAAGACTTTCAGAGTTGTCTTTATACTTCAAAGGAAGCTTGGGAGTGTAGAGGCTAAGAGTGCTAAAACCTGGAGGCAGCAAAACCTGAATTCAAATCCAGTAATTAGCTGTTTGTCTCTGGACACATGGCTTCTGCCTTTCAGCCTGTTTCTTCATCTGTAAAATGGGATCGTAATATCACCTGCCTCCCAGCATTCTTATGAGAATCAAAGAAGATAAGATATATACAGTGCTTTACAAGCCTGAAAGTATGTCATCTGTATTAATAGTAATAGTAGTAGTAGTAGAAAGTTATCATCATTATTATTTTTTCTTTTTTTTCCTTTTCTTTCCTTTTCTTTTTTTTAAATAACTTTTTATTGACAGAGCCCATGCCTGGGTAATTTTTTTTTTAACAACATTATCCCTTGCACTCACTTCTGTTCCGACTTTTCCCCTCCCTCCCTTCATCCCCTCCCCCAGATGGCAAGCAGTCCTATACAAGTTAAATATGTCACAGTGTTTCCTAGATACAATATATGTGTGCAAGTTATCATCATTATTAAAAAGCATTATGTTATTATCTTTATCAAGTGCTGTTACTAATGTTTACAGTATTTTTACACACAGGAGTTTTTTCTCTTGCTTTGATCTTTTGGGCTATAGTAATTTTGCAGGGTCAGAGATTGATAACTTTCTAGGCATAATTTCAAATTGCTTTCCAAAGTGGCCAGGATATGTCTTAGCTCCACCTTCATTTCAGTGATGTCCCTGTTTTTCCCTATCTCCTTTAGCATTTGTCAATTTTTTCTTTTTGTCAACTTTGTTAATCAGAGAGGTCTAAGATGGAACCTGAGTTGCTCAAATTTGTATTTCTAATAGTGATAAGGAACATTTTTTCACATGGTTAGATTAGAATTTATTAATTCTAAAATAATATTGTTAATTCCAATTAATTCTAATATAATTATTAATTCTAAAATAATAGAATTATTAGAATAGCTTAGATGCCTGTTTATATCTTTTGCCCATTTGATTTTTGCCCAATTGAACAAATTCTGGGTACATCTTTGTGGGTAAAATGCTTTCCTTCCTCCCTGGGAGAATCTGTAACTTTCTTCCAGACTCAGTGTAAGTGCCATCTCCTCCCAAAGACCTTTCCTGATCTTCCCTGCTGTGTTGGGGGGTTCTCACTAGCTTAAATTATCTTTATTTACTTTTCTACTTAGGTGGCCCATCTCCTCAGGACAATGGAAGCCACTTGGATGTGCTCAGTAAATATTTGTTAAAAATGAACAGTGTTGGAATCCTTACAAAGTGTTAACTCATTAAAATTGATAGAGACAATAATTATCTAATTTAGTATAGCTCACTATGATTGATCTGATCCTACAAGAGATGTTATGGGCCGGAACTTGAAACAAGGTACTAAGTGGAATTAAGAAGACAATGTTTAAATCTAGTTTAAAGTTGATTTTATACTACAACAAATAATGATTTCCCAGTGATAGTCAGTGTACAGCATATAAGCAAGAAGCTCTCAGGGCCAGGGAGAGAAGCTCATTCTTGGAGGCGGAGACAGGGTCATTCCATATTCCACCTTTGTGCTGGCTGGAGACATTCAGAGGGAGCTAAGTACTGAAGCTCAAGACTTTGAAGGACACAATAAAGGACTGGATTTTAACTCCTGGCTACTTTTGAAGTGATTATAACTTTGAACTGAAACTAAGGCTGCCTCCAGAAAACCTCCCCAAGAAACCTACTCCCAGAGAGAACCATCATATTTTAGAAAAAGAAGAGAACACCACAGAACAGTATTTTGAAATCTCTTGCTTTTGACAGATATTGGGAAATATTTCTCTATGATTCTTTGGTAGACTGTATGGTATGATTCTGGGCCAAGAAGACTGATAATTGATAACAACATAAGCCTCCTAATCAGAGTAGTGCTGTTGAAGATTTAGAAGCTATTTGTTTTTAGTCAGTACTGATACTTTTGTTTGAACTTTCTTATCTGCCTTATTTATTTTGGTTAGTAATTTGTTTCCCTCTTCTTCACTTTACTTTCTTTTTGTGTGTAGTATTGTGTGATAAATTGTTATTTCTTAAATTTCTAGGGACAGGCGCTTGACTTTTTTGTTTTTGTTTTAAAGCAAGGACCCCCACTTTTTCTAACCCTAATCCCCACTTTTTCTTCCCTGTCTTTTACCTTCATAATCTAGCTTCTTACTTCATGATTCAACTGAGACTTCTCTTCAGAATTTCCAGTGTTTATTTCCAGTCTGCTGAGCCAATTCTAATCTTTCCTGTCCTCCAGTCTCCTGCCTTTTCTACAGCTTGAAGTGTTGGTACTGTCGCCATGTTAAATTCGGTGCATCCCCAAAATGAAGTCATTCTCTTTTCTCCCTATTATTGTAGTGGGCACTCTCATTATTCCCCCCATCTAGATTTGCATCTCAGGTGTCACCTTCGACTTCTCACTCTCTTGCCTCCTAGATCCATTGCCAGCTCACGTTGGTTCTGCCTTTGTCATGTCTGTCCCACATGCTCTCCTGCTCTTTCTGCAGCTGTCCAGATGCAGGCACTTTAAACCTTATGTTGGGCCGTTGTAATAACTTTCTGGTTGGTCATTTGCCTCAGGTTTCTCCCCCATCCGGTTCATTCTTGTTTGGCCACATAGACCCCTGATTCAGTAAGCTCTAATGACATCCTATCACCTCTAGGATCAGATAAAGCAGGATTCAAAGCTCTTCATAACCCATCCCCCTTCCTACTTTTACAGTCTTCTTATACCCTGTGCACCCCCATGGATTCTACAGCCCAAGCTAATGCCCTTAGAGCATTTTCTCTGGCTTTCCCCTCATGCTTGGGCTTCTCTTCCCCCTCATCTTCATTTCTGGCTTCTTTGGTCTCGTCTTCTATAGGAAATCTTTCTCTGATGCTTTTTGTTGCTAGTGCCTTCTCTCTTTTATCTCCAGTTGATCCTGATTCTGTCTTGTTTGTACATTGTTATTTGCTTGTTGTCTCTCCATTGGATTGTGAGTTCTTTGAGAATAAAAATTTCTAAATACTCTAAGTCACTAATAATTAAAGAAATGCAAATTAAAACAACTCTGAGATACCACCTCACACTTGTCAGATTGGCTAAGATAATTGGAAAAGATAATGAGGAATGTTGGAGAGGATGTGGGAAAACTGGGACACTGATGCATTGTTGGTGGAGCTGTGAATGGATCCAGTCATTCTGGAGAACAATTTGGAACTGTGCTCAAAAAGTTATCAGATTGCGCATACCCTTTGACCTCTCTATTTGAGCCTGTATCCCAAAGCGATCATAAAAGAGGAAACATGTGCAAAAATGTTTGTGGCAGCTCTTTTTATGGTGACTAGGAATTAGAAATTGAGTGGATGCCCATCAGTTGGAGAATGGCTAAATAAGTTATGATATATGAAAGTAATTGAATATCATTGTTCTACAAAAAATGATGAACAAGCTGATTTCAGAAAGGCCTGGAGAGACTTACATGAATTGATGCTGAGTGAAACAAGCAGAACATACAGCATAAGTAGAATACAGTATACACAGTAACAGTAAGAATGTCCAGTGATCAACTATGAAAGATTTGGTTTTTCTCAGTGGTTCAGTGATCCAAGATACTTCCAATAAACTTTGGATGAGAAATGCCATCAGCATTCAGACAGAGAACTATGGAGACTAAATGTAGATCAACACATTCTATGTTCATTTTTTTCCCTCTTTCATGGTTTTTCCCTTTTGTTCTGATTTTTCTTTCCCAACGTGATTCATAAGGAAATGTGTTTTTTAAAAACATTTTAAAAAAATGATTATGGATAACCAGAAATAATGAAACAAAAAAATTAAAGAGAATACAAATTTATTTGTATGTACAATGCCTGGCACATTGTGGACACTTAATAAACATTTGATGACTTGGCAGTGTGGTGAAGTCCATGGATTCTTTCTCAGAATATTTTTTAATAACATTTTTGAAAAAAATCCATATGATTACAAAGGAAACCAATTATATTGAAATGCAAGTATCAAAATATTACAAGAAAAGCGCTTACTAACCCCGGATTAAGTATCCCTATCTTAGTTTTATAACTAAATTTGTTGACGTATTTAAAAAAGTTTCTAATTGTGAAAACAATTTTGTAACTTTTTTCTTTTTTTTTTTTTACAAATTTGAATTCCTGGGGCATCTAGGAGGTACAGTGGATAGAGCACTGGTTATGGAGTCAGGACAATCTGAGTTCAAATCCATTCTCAGACACTTACTATATGACCCTGGGCAAGTCATTTCACCCTGATTGCCTCCCTCCCCAGAAATTTTGAATTCTAAATTCTTTTCCTCTCCTCCCTCCTTATTGATAAGGCAAGTTATTTGATATAGATTATACATGTAGAATTATGTAATATGTATTTCCATATTAGCAAAAGAAAACACAGATTTTTCATACTCCCCCTGGCCCCCCAAGAAAAATAAAGTTTAAAAAAGTATGCTTTGTTCCACCTTCAGACTCCTATCAGTTCTTTCTTTGGAGAGGGTTTTTTTCATCATAATTTCATTATAAATCCTTTGCAATTGTCTTAGATTATTGTCTTGCTGAGAATAGTTAAATCATTCACAGTTGTTTATTATACATTATTGTTGTTACTGTGTAGACTGTTCTGCTGGTTCTTTTCACTTCACTGTATATCACTTCATGTAAGGATTTCCAGCTTTTTCTGAAAGCATCCTGCTTGTCATTTCTTAAAGAGTATTCCATCAGAATTATGGGCCACAGTTTGTTCATCTGTTCCCCAATTTATAGCCATCACCTCAATTTCCAACTTTTTGCTACCACAAAAAGAGCTGCTATGGATATTTCTGTACATGTAGGTCCTTTTCCTTTTCCTTTTTTTTATTTTTTTTATTTTTTTAATTCTTTGGAATATGAACCTAGTAGTTCTAGGAATATGGTCAAGGAGTATGCACAGTTTTTGGCTCTTTTAGTTCCAAATTGCTCTCCATAATAGTTGGATCAATTTACAGTTCCAGCAACGATGCATTAGTGTCCTAATTTTTCCATATGCGCCCCAACATTTGTCTTTTCTTATTCTGTCATGTTAGCCAACCTGAGAGGAATTGTTTTAAATAATGATTTAGAGCATATTTTGGAAAAAAAAATGTTGCATCTAAACAAAAGTTATGATTATTGTCAGCATCATTAATTTTGCCTGCTTATATGAGCTTTACAAAGCCTTTTATCTTGACATTTTTTTTCTGGGGGTGTTAAACCTATTGCAAATAAGGTGACTAAATTTTCAGTGGTTAACATTGTACCATTATCCACTGCCAGAGGTGTGTCATAGTTTTTTTTCAACTGATACATTATGCAAAAGGGGCATCTTCGTGATGTTAGCTGAAATCATTTATTCAGCAAACATTTATTTGATCATATATGTACCATGTTTAAGATACTTTGCGAGATCTAGAAGATTCTGAATCGTCATTAAGGGACTAATTCTTTGTTTCCTCTTCCCTCTTTCTCCCTTTTTATTTTAATAGGAGACCTCCATTTTAGAAGAATACAATATTAATTGGACTCAGAAATTGGGAGCTGGAATTAGTGGTCCAGTTAGGTAAGAAACTCTATGCATTTGAATTTCTGCTTTCAAAATGGATGCCAGAAGATCAATTTTGACTCAAATGTTGTCTCGTCACCTTCTCCTTCCCCTTGGATGCTGCGAGTCATTTTGTGACAGATTTTGTGTTGATGTGTGACTTGCAGTGATCCTATTAACAGAGAGCATAACGTTTTTGCCACGCAAGAAATGTAACGACACGGCTCTGATAAGGGATGTTGGGAATGTCAGATGTCCCATAGGAATCAGTGTCCAGCCAGATTGGAAAATAACTTGGAACTACATGGAGAATGACAGTACAACTTTTTAAGAGTTTTTTTTTTTTTTCCCTGTACATTTAGAAATAAAAATAAGCCCCGGATTTTTTGTATTTTAGGGCTTTGTAGCTTTAGGGCAGTGGTAGGTGGAGGTAGGGCTGTGGAGCCACGCTGGCAGAGCTTTAACCCAATGATCGCTTGCTGCCCTGTGGCTTCTGCTCAGAGTGTCCTGTAGGAGCTGCTGCGGGAGGCTGCCCTGGGCCCAGGGCTGATCAGAGCGCCGAGGCAGACTTCTTCCCAGCGTGCTGCTTGGGAATCTTTCTATGGTTTATATCGGATATTTAGATGAAGGGCAGGGTCTTCTTTCTGATGTGATCTCTGACCACCCCCACCCCTTTCCCCCACATCAGGGTCTGTGTGAAAAAATCCACCCAAGAACGATTTGCACTGAAAATTCTTCTGGATCGTCCAAAAGCTCGGAATGAGGTATGAGCCAAGTCTGCTTTTCTCTCTCCTTCGTCCTTTGCTCCATTTTCATTTATAGAAACAGTTCTTTTTCCTCCTTCATTACCTTTAATGGCTGGATATCGGGCATTTTGCCTTCCTAACGGGACACAGACACATATAATTCCATCTCAGAGAAAACTTGGCCTGTCGTCCTCCCTTCCTTATCTCAGCTTAAGCTTCTCTGAAGACGTAGCAGTAGCACCAGCAGGGTAGTCTTTCTGGTCCTTGCTCCTGAGGGTTCATGCTGGCCTCATTGTCTGCTCACTGCGGTCCCAGCTCCGTGTGTGAGTGGGGGCAGGGCAGACAAGGGAGCAGCCGGAGGAGCAGCGGGCAAGGATCAGAGGGGCCTCCTAGAGATGTGCTGGGGGGGCGACCCCGTCGGGGGGCCGGGGACTGAAGGCCCTCCTTCTCTTGCTCAGACTGATCCTGAATGCCAGAGATTGTACACCCAGGAATCTCTTATCTTACTGAATAAAACAAGGCTCTGCCCAGGCCTGATCCTTACTATTCAGTTTGTTTTTCCATTAGCCAGTAAGGTACAAAGTCCATCAATTTGGGGACTTGGTTCATGGAAATATCCCTGAAAAATATGTATGAGTCGCTGGGACCTTTGGCCCAGCAATTGTCAGCTTAGCTGCCATGGCAGCCAGAGGAGGGTTAGATTGTATGACTGTCCAAATCTGAGTTCAGACTGTCTCATTAGAGAATTTCCTTGAAGATCCAGTCTTCTCTTTTTATTCAGAAAAAACCCTTCTGTCAGTCCCAGCCATTGGGCTTTCTTCCTGGAAATTGCTCTCCTCACTCCGCTGGGCTCTGGGTAGCCCAGGGCCTTGAAAGTTGGAAGGAAAGCCTTTGCAATCCCACCACATGGTAACATCTCTTTTTTCTCTAAGGTACGTTTGCACATGATGTGTGCCACACACCCAAATATTGTGCAGATTATTGAAGTGTACGCTAATAGTGTGCAGTTTCCTCATGAGTCCAGCCCAAGGTAAGTTGCTGGGGAGAGATGGAACGTTCTGCTCCACATTTCTCTGCTTGGTGGTGTTCAAGGCAAAATTTTGCAAGTTGACCTGAGCATAAAAAAACCCAGTTAATAGAATGGAAGTTGAGCATCAATTTCCACATGACATAAAGTTAGTGTCTCCTGTTGTTCAGCCCAGATTGACTTTCTCACCATTTGTAACAAGCAATGCTCCTTGACTTTGGAAATGAAGAATGCTATGGCTTACTGTGCTATATAGATAGACAGATAGATCACAAACCAAACGGTCCTGTTTTATAAGGAGGCATTCTTGGCGAAAACTTTTAGAAGCCAGCAACATTTAGATATGAAGCCTTTGTATTGAGAAGAGGTGACCAAAAGAGGACGGGTCTTCTTGGCAACTTTTGGGGGAAGCGTCTGACTCTTGGCATTTAGTAGTTCCAGTGAGACAAGGCAATTGCTGGTTGAATCTTGCTTTTCCTGGGAGATGGTCTCTGTGGTTGGGTTGCTTAGTGATTAGTACCAGTGAAGACATGATTATTGTCAGTCTCTTTCCCACCAGGACCACAGATCATCCCTCTTTGTAACCTCGCCTTGCCCGTATTCACTGGGGCTAGGAGGAAGAACAGACCCTTACGGTGCAGAATCAGTAATGTTACTGTCATATGTCCCTAAAACACATTTTTGGGGGTGAGAGGAGGAAGGGAGCACAGTGACAACGTTTCATTGTAATTCCATGGTACAGTGTTAAAATCACTTCCTCTGAATTCAGTAGACCTGTGCGTTTCCCTGATGCTTACTAACAAGTGGTTTAACCTGCTTTTGTCAGCCTTGGTTTTTTTCATCAGTAGAATGAAAGTGTTGGACTAGTGGCCTCTGATGTATCTTCCAGCACTAGAACATTGGCTCTTGTGATCCCATCCACAAACTGTGGAATATTTGCTCTGTGCTGCACTTAAGATCCCATCTTAAATCCTAGTGACATTAAGAATCTGTTAAAGATATAAAGAAGTCTTCAGGGATCCAAAGACAAATGATTTGCTTCTATTCCAGTTGTCTTAGCTGGCCTAATTTTGTGTGGCACGGTAGGGTCTGGTTGGGAGAACCAGAGGAAGGGGACAGAGACAACTTGCGATATTTAAAATGGATAAAAGGGTGGCACCTTTTCCGTGTGAAATGTGCATCGTTAGGTCAACAACTTGATGTTTGAGTTGTTTTTTTTTTTTTCACTTTAACAAAAATCAAATGCTTTCAAACAGGGCTCGACTCCTAATTGTAATGGAGATGATGGAAGGGGGAGAGCTATTTCACAGAATCAGCCAGCACCGGCACTTTACAGAGAAGCAAGCCAGCCAAGTAACAAAGCAGGCAAGTGAACCCCTGCATAGCCACCCAACTGCAAACGTGGGGCAAGAACAATTTCATTGGGGGGGAGACGAGGAAGCCCCAAGGAAAGCTTTGTTTGATCTGATGCTCTCATTGCCTGCTTTGTTATGTGATCGGAAAAGCCGTCTGGACAGGAGAGATGGGACCTCTGGTGCCTTTGGGGGTCCCCTAGACGCCAGGGATTGTAACCTTGACACGGCTGTTCCCTGAAGCCAACAGTGTGACTCTAGTTATTCTGCTCATGATGGAAGATGATAGTCTCTGGGTGTCTTGCTTTGAAATAGGAATCTCTTACGTGCTGTGGCTGTTGGGTTAAATGCTGCTGTTAATGCCAAGAGAACTGTATGTTATTGGGACATAGTCTAAGACAACTGTGCCTGTAAAAATCCCAGGGGTGGCGGGGAGAGTGTGTGTGTGTAAGTGTGCGAGTGCGGGTGCATGCGTGGGTGCCCGGGTAGCCTCCCGTTCTCTGAATTCTTCAATCTCTCAGTGTTTACCAGACCTTTGTTTTCCTGGATTTCCCCTGGTCCTGCCTATCTCTATCGAGGGTTATAGTCTTCCTCTTGGTGACCTCATGTTTGGTTGCCATAGAGATGATTTACCTCATGAACTCCAGCTGAGAATAGGCCTCTTGAGAAGGCGAAAAGCTAAGTCTCAGAGGTCGTGTTTTCAGGCCAGCTGAGGGGAGAAAAAAAACCATTTCCCAAAGCACAAATAGTTCTGAGTAGAAAGTACTGCCAAATTTTCCATGATGCCGCTGAGCAGCAGAGAAGAATGTTATTTTTGGAATAACTGGGAAATGCTACTCTCAGGCTTTGAATCTCTTTTAAAAATCATCTCTTCTATTAGCATAACTTATCTTACATTAAAATTTCTTTTGGAATAAAGGATGTCCTGTGGTTATCTTGAAGACAACAGAACCCGGTCTCCTATCCCAAGCCCACATAGACAAACAACTTTTCAACATTTAGCAAGAGCTAGTAGGCAAATCAGATGGAAAAATTCAGCTGGAAGGTTTCAGATTTTTTTTTCTTTCAAAGTCAGAACCTGAAGTTGAAGATCACAGAATGTAACTGGCTTCTAAACTCAATTGTGTTTATTATTGCCCGGGGACAGGAGAACACAGTATGGTATAAATGGGAAGAACAAAAGACTCAGATCCAGGTGTTCTACCTCTCTGAGACTCAGTGTCTTCATCTGCAAAATGGGAATATTTAGTACTTTTGTGACCTACCTCACAGGGTTGTTGTGAGGAATATCCTTTGTAAAGCTCCTATTGCAGCAGATCTCTGGGAACTCTTTTGGACCTGTCTTGGTAAAGCTGCTGCTCACCTGCCACAAGAATGTACCTGTTTACTATGGACCTCAACTTGGATTGCAAAGGACATGACTTGCCAGCATTGCTGTCCTGGCAGCTTGCAGCTAAATTTGATTCTTTGATTTAATTTGGTGTGATTGGTCTTTCATGTATTCTGCTTTGGATTTCTCTGAAAATACTGTCTATTTGAAAATGTCTCAACTGCGTCTTGGGAAAAAGGCTAATCGTTACCGTTTTCCTCAGAGGTCTAACTAAGCAAGGGGAATGTAACCACTTCTCACTTCTAAATTTCAGTTGATTTATTGTGCCCTTTTCCAGATAGCTTTGGCTTTGCAGCACTGTCACTCACTAAACATTGCACACAGAGACCTCAAGCCTGAGAATCTGCTCTTCAAGGATAACTCTTTGGTGAGAAGCCTGGCTTTTTGGCAATTTTAAGTTCTTAGAGCCCCAGCTCACGCTGCATGACCTAGATCCAGAAGGGGAGAGGTCAGGGAGGGCTTAGGCCAGAAGGCTACAAGGTGTCTCATGCCTTACTCCGGTCCTTTACCAACCCCCATATATATTACTCAGAAGCCTTGTGTCCTCGGCACTGGCTTCCATCACTATATTTGGCAAGAGAGAGGGGCCTGTTGCTTAGACCGATGCCAGTTACTGGAGCCCAGGACCACAGTCAGGCTTGATTCCAGCAGAGGGAAGGGAGAGGATAGAAGGGATTTGATCCTGTTGTATGGACCAGATTGAAATCTGGGGTTTGGGAGGGCCTGATAAAACCAGGAGTTTTTTACCCTGTTTATTGCTACATACTTGTTCTCTTGGTTTAAGTTTTCCTCTTAAGTCTTATGACAAGTTATTAAGAGTAGCATTAATATTTTGTGCTTAACTATCAATCTTTGCCTGGAAACAGTCAGGGATTCAGTTTGCTCTTGGAAGTAAAAGGCCATTAAATTGGGACACAGTTGGCTTTAGGCTTAGGTTTCCTTTGTTCCTTTTCCTGGTTGGGACAATGACAAAGTCGTATCTCAGTTTACCTTAGTTGGGTGAATTGTTCCTCCCAGACCCTGCTTACCCCAGGGCATCATTCCTGTATCTGGCAGTCAACACAAGGCCGAACTTACAGTGATAGATCCCACTTGTTATATCTTCATTTTAGGATGCTCCAGTTAAGTTGTGTGACTTTGGATTTGCCAAAATTGACCAAGGAGACTTGATGACGCCACAATTTACCCCTTATTACGTAGCACCTCAGGTAAGAATGAGCTTTTCCTATTCCAGAAGCATTTTTTAATGTGAAGAAATGAATGCCTTGTTTATCATCAGTATTCTTTTGATGTCATCACCTTCTTTCCTTCTTAGGTTCTTACAAATAAGAGTTTTTAGAAATAAGATCCAAGAGCATGGCTAGTATTTTATTAGGCTTTAGCTTTAGGAACATGGGATAATTTTCACTTATTCCTGATTTAAACTGCTCAGTCATATGCAAGTTTTCTTCTGTACCATTGGTTCAGAGAGGACATCATAGAATGCAAATGTCAAATGGGGGGCTGAAAAATCAGAGAAGTGAGGAAGCTGGAGGAGAGCATCTCACTGCCCTTAGTGTCAGCAGATGGTCTGGCTCAGAGGAGAGACCCTGAGGGCCTAAAGGCCTAACGAGGGGGTGTTCCATGGCAGAGCGGGGCTTCGCACCCCGCCCTCCCGACCCTGAAATTGTCTGTTCATTTCTCTTCTGGACCTCTACTGGTGATCTTTGAAATGATAATACTAATACTAGCATTTATAATACACTTGAAGGTTTGTAAAGCACTTTATAAGTATCATCTAGTTTTTATCCTTACAATAACTCTTGGAGTTAGGTCCTGTTATTGTTGTGCCCATTTTATAATTGAAAAAACTCTTGCAGACAGAGATGGTCTCTCTTGAGGTCTGTTTGAATTCATCTCTTCCTTATTCTGGGTGCAGCGTTCTGTTTTGCTTTGCTGCCTCAGAAATGACAAGTAACACCGTCTTTACCATTCATTAATCATTCTCAAGCAGCATGATCATACATACTTAATAGAGTCATGATGATGGCTAATATATTCCTAAAATACCATCATAATAGTAACCCTAATACCTGAGCCTTCTAGCAATCTGATGTTATTTTTCAGACATGGGAACTGAAGCTCAGAGTTTAAATGACTTTACTAGAATTGCACATTGGATTGGACTCCTGGCTTCCTGACCCAAGGCTGACCCTCTGTTCACATTGCCACAGAGTTCCACAAAAGATTGGGGCGATTTGGAGCAGTGGCACGGGACTGGAGAAGAGCTAGTGCATCGATTCTCCAAAAAGGAGAGAGGGTGCCCAGAGAAGTGCCGGGGTGTGCTGGTCAAGTTGATGTTGAGGGCCTTTTCAGGGGAGGCCGGCGTGCCCTCCTTGTGAGCCGGCCCTGCTGGGCTAACTTAATTTCCTTTTATTTGTGATAATTCCAGGAGTGGGAGCTGATGGGGCTGCTGAGAGAAGGTTTGCCTCAGTTTCAGTAGAGTCTTTTGACAGTTTCTTAAGTCACCCTTGTGGACAGGATAGTGAAATGTGGCCTGGTCAGTGAGGGAAAGGAGGAGCTAATGGAAAGGACTCGACTCAAGAGTGTAAGCCTCAGTGCCTCTAGGTTAGCTGGGGGAGCTGTCTCCAGGGGAATGCTGCCTGGTCCCAGGACTTGGATGAAGGTGTAGATGATGGGCTCCTCATCTTTGTGGAATGGCATGGATCCAGAAAGAGCTCAACAGGCTCCAATTGGCTGTGGACCCAGTCTCATAAAAAGACAGTTAATGGACATTACTGAAAAGGCCTCCCCTGAATTTAAAAGGTCCCTGTCCCACGTATAGGGTCTGGGAGCTGCAGCAAGGTGATAGTTCAAGTGGCCTGGAAGTTTTAGTGGCTGTGAAGTTCCTGAGGATTCAGGATGGCAGCCCAAGAGAAGTAGGGTGCTGTCAGTCTGCAGTAGGGGAACAGTTGGGTTCAGAATAAGGGAGTTTCTAATTCTGCTCTACTCTGTCCTGGCCAGACCATGTTGAAAGTATTTTAACAAGCTTGAAAAAGGATCTGAGAGGAGGGCAGCTAGAATAATATCTCTATATGTCAGTGCCCTCATTGTTATTTCTGATGTAATTCAGAGTTGATAAAATTTGGTTGAAACAAAATATTTTGGAGATATGGTTAAACTTGTATTTTACTGATTTTTTCATTCTTCCTGGAGGTTTTTCTCTAAAATGGGGCCCTAAAGTTTTATCCATTTATTTTTAGTACCTGTAAGATCTCAAAGTTGGAAGGGACATTCGATACCATCCAGTCTAAATACATATCTCTTTTTTTAAAAATTACATTTTTCAATAAATACAAATCCATTTTTACCCTTCCCATCACCTCTTTTTTCACTAGAGAGGAAAAACAACTCTTGTCATAAATTTGTACATACATTCAGGAAAAATAAACTCCTCCTGCATTGACAAGGTAAAATAAAAGCTGGCTTTGCACTCTATGTCTCTGTTAGGAGATGGGCCGCAGGCTTGGTCGTGGTCCTTTGGGATTAAGGTTGACCTTTGTTTTCATCATAGTTCTTAAAGTCTCTCACAATTGTTTGTTTTCACAATGTTGTTATCATTGTCCTGGTTCTACTTGTTTGCCTCTGCATCATCTCAAAGTTTCTCTGAAACTGTTTCCTTCATCTTTTCTTATACCACAATAATATTTAATTACAATTCAATACCATATAAAACCATTTTCTAATTCACGGGTATCCCTTAGTTTCCGATTTCTTGCCACTACAAAAAGAGCTGCCATAAATATTTTTGTGCACAAGGATCCTTTTTCTCTTTCTTTTATTTCTTTGGAGTGTAGGTGTTCTTGCTTTCCAGAATGGCTTGCCCAATTCATCAGAAACAGGTGTGAAAGATGTAATCTTTTTACCCCCTGCATAGGTAGAGGGGGTTTCTTCATCTGGAAGTTCCCTAGTGAAATCACAGAGCCAAGTTGTATCCTTTTGTTTTTTTTCTTTCACTTTCATTTCCAGTTATATTCCTCCTCCATTGCATACGCAGTAAATTATCCTCTGTTAAAGAATAAAAAAGTAGAGGAGAAAGTGATTCTTCAACCAAAATGTGGAATGCTTCACACCCATAGTTCCCCATCCCCCCAAAAATGGAGGATTCTCCTTTCTAGATTCAAACATGATCATAATGAACACAATTTGTACTTTTTTTATTCTTTCCTATAATATTCTTTGTCATCATTGCACATGTCTTCATGGTTTTTCATGCTCTCCTCTGTATTAGTGCATGTTAATCTCCCTAAACATCTCTGTTTTCGTCATATTCATCATTTCTTATTGTTGTTGGGTTCAGTCATTTTTAATCATGTCCAACTTTTTGTGGCCACATTTGGGGTTTTCTTGACAAAGATAGCAAAGTGCTTGGCCATCTGCTCCAGCTCCTTTTACAGAGGAGCAAAATGAGGCACATATGGTAAGGGGACATGCCCGTCACACATAGGGTGAGGGGACCTGCCCGAGTCACACACAGGATGAAGGGACATGCCCAGGGGACTTAGACAGGGTGAGGGGACCAGTCTGGGATCCCAGTGTCCCAGTCCAACGCCAGGCCTGGTGCTCCTGCTCCTCCTAGTGGCCGCTGCGTCTCCTGGAGGAGTCGGGTTCCTGCAGGCTGCCCTGTGTCTTGATTGCCTCCCTCCCGCCCTCTGATCTTCTTGGGCTCTAGGCCTACTCATGGAATCACCGGTCAGAACCTCAGCCATACAGACCGAGAATCCTTTTTGCCCCATGGCCAAGGAAGCCTGTTGGCAGGAGCCACGCGCCTTTTGGGGAAGCTCTGAGTGTCTGCCAGGAGGTGGTGGTGGTTTGTGCAGCGGGCTGTGCACCCTCCTTTCCCCCCGCCAGGCCCCAGGTTCTGCTCCCTGACTCCAAGAAGAGCCCTTCCCATGCTTCTTTCCCATTGAGATCCTTCTGGGACCTGGAGGTGGCCATGTCCCTGCTGAGTTTTTTCCTTCAGGTTAAACATTCTCCATGTCTTTCATTGCCCTTCCTAGGGCTTTCTTCACTATGGTCATCTCCCCTGCTCTTCTCTGAAAGATGGTGGAATGACACAGAGCATAGGGCAGAGGCCCTGAATACAGGAAGATCCAAGTTCAAATCCAGCCTCAGACCCTTACTTTCCGTATGACCCTAGACAAGTCCCCTCACCCTGTTTGCCTCAGTTTCCTCATCTGTAAAATGAGCTGGAGAGGGAAATGGTCAACCATCATCTCCAGTGTCTCTGCCAAGAAAACCCCCAATGGGGTCACCAAGAGTCAGACCCAACTAAAGTAATTCAACAGCAGCAACACTGAGTCTTCCTTGTATCTGATCGTTCCATCGGTTCTGGACATGCCTGACTGCCCCAACTTATGCCTCTCAATCATGAGGATAACGGGAATATCTTTCTAAATTAATTAGATGTCAGTCAAGTAATGAGCAAGCACTTATCTGGTGCCAGGTGCCAAGCCTGGGCACTTAGGTACTCTCGCCCTGATCCACCAGTTCAGTAATCCTGTCAAAAACAAGTGAGATTACTTTAGCATGACCAGTTTTTGATGGAGCCATTTGCTTCTTACTGATCATCATTCTTTGAAAATGATCACAGACTATTTTAATTCTAAATGCTGGGGGTTTGCAAGGAATGGAAGTTAAGCTTGTCAGTCCTTAGTTTGCTGACTCCTTGTCTTTCCCTTTTTGAAAATCCGGTCAGTGTTTCTCCCTTTGTAGTTCTGGGGAAAAAAAATCATTCCTTCTCCATGATCTTTCAGCTCTGAGCAGTCACAAACTCTAGGACTTTTTTTTTTTTTTTTTTTTTTTTTTAAACATTTTATCTGGAGCTGCTTCCTTCTCTTGGTTTTTAAAGACCTGATTCTATCCATTTTTAGAGTTGGGTTAGCTTTTTCTCACGACTCTGGCAGACGTTTGTTGTCCCATCATCTAGGAATGGGTAACCTCTGAAAAAGTGAATACCTCTCCCAGAAAAAGACAGCAAAAACACTGAATTTGGAGTTGGGGAACCTGGGTTTGAATCTTATCTCTTCCACTTCCTAACCCTAACCTTAAGAAATGGGCTTTCCTTCTCTGACCCTCAAGCATTCTCATTTGCACAATGAGGAGATTGGTCTAGGTGATCTCCTAGGGTCCAGCCCAGGCTATTGTCTCCCTTCCTGTGGGCAGGGAGTTGTGATGCATCTGCAAAGAAATGCCAAGAGCACATAAATGGGCTCAGAGTGGTTCATATGAATTTCTCAGTAGAATGAATTCTGATGATAATTTACTTAGCAGACTAGGGTTAAAATTTGTCCCAGCACAGCAAGATATGTTTTTTAGGAGAGGTGAACTTTCCCAACTGGATTCTAACCTTGAAGGGAAGGAAAAGAACTTGATGTATTTGTGTGACTGGAAAGCTGACCAAAGCCAAGTTGTTTGACCCACTGGCCCTCTTAGAAGTCCTAAGGTCAAAGTGAATGATCTTTCTGGTTAATGGCGATTTTTCTGCTTTTGATTTGGTCCAACAGGTATTGGAGGCACAAAGAAGGCATCAAAAAGAGAAATCTGGGATTATACCTACCTCGCCCACACCCTACACTTACAACAAGGTAAGCTTCTTGGATGGGCATCTCTTCATTGACTTCTGGGAACAGGTACAGAGAGCTGTTCACTCTGGGGATCCGCCAGAAGGAGCTGGAGCCAGAGTGGGGAAGGGTCAGCCATCTTGCCTAATGTGTGATACAGAACAGTGGAATTTCTCTGGGAGGGCCCGCTAGCTGTGGGTAACTCGAGGGCATTTGTGCTTTTCTGTGGGGACGGAGTTCTCCCTTGGTCCTGTTTTGCCAGCTTTCCCTCGTGCTCTTTCTGATTCTGCTTTAAAGCTATGGTTCTCAAACATTTCTGAGGACTCCTTTTTGTTGGTTCAGAATGAACTGGAAGAGTGAGGCTGCTTTTGATGAGACATTGATGAAGGGCTGTCTGATGATTTCTGAAAGATAACAGAAGAATTTGTGCCAGGAATAAGTGTCGTCCTTTCCATATTATAGACACTCAGACACTTAGGCAAGTGTCACCTTTGTTTTGCCCATGCCAATGAAATCACTGATCCTCGAGGAATTAAGGACAGTTACATAAGAGAGTCTCTTGTTCAGAGGATCATCCCGAGAGTACAGGTGGCTCCAGAACTGGGAGGGCCCTTTGAGACCAGGAGGTCCAATCCCTCATAGTACAAATGAGGAAACTGGGGCCCAATGTCCCACAGCTAGTAAGTGACTAAAGGGGGATTTGGACTTGGGTCTTTGTTGACTCCTAAGCCCAGTGGTCTTTTGTGTAGACCAGACTTTGGGAGGAACTATTCTAGAATAGCATAGGTCTAGGAGTATGAGCCCTACTAAAGGAGCCCTTAGGGTTCTTCAGGACCTTCAGAATAGCAGTAGATGATTGGACAGGAAGAGCCGGGGCTATGAAGTCTCTGAAGAGCCTGGCTGGCTATGATCAACTCTTAAGTCGAGTTAAACAGGGATGGTCTCTAAGGTTTCTTCCAGCCTGAAGATTCTGGAGTCTGGGTCTGCCATCCCATAGCTGTCTCACTATGTGGGGCTGTGCCCATCGTTGCAGTCCATCAAAGGCCAGCTACCCAATCAAGCAGCAAAGGAACATTTCTAAAGTTCCTAGTGTGTGCTGGGCACGCGGAGACAGAGACAGAGGTCAGACAGCCTCTGCCCTCAGAGACCTGTCAAGGACTGCAGCCTGGGAGTTAAATTCCAAATTAACTGTACTTTTGACTGATTAAACCAACTGTTAATTGTCATGTCGACATAACCCAAAGTAATCATTTTATAGGCATTTATTGACACCTCCTCTGTCATGGGCATTGAGACTGCAGAGAGTATGTAAGAGTGCAGCGTTGATAGTGGGGCTTTGTGGATTTCCAAGTCACTGTGGGGTAGATCCCCTCTTCTTACTTGTATCTGATACCCCCAGGCCTCCCCATCCCGCCAGTGCAGCTCCTGTGTTGTGTGACCCCTAGCCCAGTATTCTTTTCACTCCCCTGAACTGCCGGTCTTGATGACTGCTTATTGAGAACTCACTGGGTTCAAAATGTGGTGTTGGGGGGAATCCAGAGTATTGCTAAGACAGGCACTTAGGCTACCCTTAGGGAATGTCCAGTGCACCAGGGAGAAGGAAAGACAAACTTCCATCATTGGGATCTAGCAAGGGTGGGCAGGACACCAAACTCAAACCCCTTCTCAAGATAGGTAACCTGTCTTTTCCAGGAAGACCATGATAGTGATTTGATTTGTTTCTCTTAGGGACTTGTTATTATTAATAAAATGTTAAATTGATGGTGACTGGGTTTTTTAATGCAGCGCTATGCTGGGAGATTCAAGAGTTCTTCTCCTGTATTCTTATTCTTAGTTTATTTGGGCACCTCAGGAGCCAATAGAAATTCTCATTTGGTGTGTAATAGACATATATCTTTTGGCTTTTTATATCATCAAAATATTTTATACATAATTAACATATAGAAAACATAATTTTGATGGCATAAAACCTCCGAAATAGCAATAACATCTTAAAATTCATAATTATACACACATTTATCTTAATATGTAAATAGTATATGTTTATAAACATAAGATAAATGTAATCAGTATCTTTTGGGGTGTTTCATAATTGAAATTTTTCTCTAATATTCTTTTCCCTCTTCTTTATTGAGAATTGTCCCATATAAAAAATTATATGTGTGTGTGTGTGTGTGTGTGTGTGTGTGTGTGTATTTATGCATGTATCTATATCTATGTATTTTTTGCTGAGGCAATTGGGTTAAGTGACTTGGCCAGGGTCACACAACTAGGAAGTGTTAAGTGTCTGAGACCAGATTTGAACTCAGGTCCTCCTGACTTCAGGGCTGGTGCTCTATCCAATGTGCCACCTAACTGCCCCTAAAAAGTAATATTTTTTAAAGGAAAAAGTAAAATTGACAGAAGTTGGTCTTGTTGATATCATCTCATTTCAGTTTACAATGAAAATGACCTTGGAGAGCAGTGACATTTGGCCCAGGTAGAAGACCCCCATTGTTTCCTTTCCCTAGAGGGAGACAGACCCCCTTTGGGCAGATCTGGTTAGTATTTCTGGGGCTAGGAGTTCTCACGTGGAAAGTCAACTTGATAGCCATTTAATCCTAAAAGGTCTTGATTTTCTGAAGAAACAAGGCTCCATTTGCTTTCCTGAACTTTGTCTTCCCAGTGGAGTGGGTAACCCAGGAAGGAAGGAAAGAAGGGGTTCCTCCTTTCCACCATCAAAGGCTTTTTGAACCAGTGCCTGAAGTTGTTTTCAACAACGCCTCCCCTGATGAGCCCGGAGAGGCCAGGCTCCCCACGGTGGCCAGTGCACTGGCCTGCTTTCCCGAGTAGGGGTAGCCTCTGCGGCCCGGCAGGAGGAGGCCCTGCAGAGCACAGGCAGCCGGACCAGGTCTTCCTTGTCTGGTTCTAGTCACCTACTCAGCGGGCCTCCAGAAGAGGACGAGCCAAAGCAGAGACTCGTCTGGTCTGAGGCCTGCCGCCTGTGGCAGCTGCAAGGGAAGAGGCTGGCCGCCAGAGAGCTGGGCCTCCTTGCTGCCCTTGCTCCTGTCCCTGCCTGGGGGGGAACATGGCCAGGGGTGCAGGGTGCAGGGCACGTGGCCAGGGGTGTGGGCTGCAGGGATTAGGTCTGAGGGCCTACTTCGGTCCTGGCTGTGCCCCTTGTCCCCTTGGGACCTCTGCCTGCAGATCCTCACCTCGCTTGGTCTTCTTTTCCTCCTCTGTGAGCTGGTGGACTGAAGTTCTTGCTCTGAAGTCGGGGTCCTGGTTGTCTGCATTGCTTATTGTTAAGTGCTTCCTGTGTGCAAGAGGAGGTGCCGGATTTAGAAGCTTATGATCCTGGAGGGAGAAATCTGCACCCAGAGCCACACTGCTGGCTGGATAAAGCAGAAATGGGAGGGGGGGGAGGGACACTTGTTGGTGCAGCACCTCCCATGGGCCAGGGGAGCTATTACAACCCTTTTTATACAAGAGGACGGGGCAGACGGAAGGGAAGCGGCTTGTCCAAGGTCACATCCCCGGAAGCATCGGAGCCTGGGTCTGAATTTGGGGCTTCACGGCTCCAGGATCAGGTGCCTCACACAGTGCTACCTGAGAGGTGATGTTGGCACTGGGCTGGTTTTAAAGTTCAGAATTCAGAGGGAAGTGGAGGATGGAGCCAGTGCCAGGCCTGGAGCAGCTTCTGGAAAGGCAGAGAGGGAGGGCACATGCCCAGCAATGTGGAGGGGGGACTGAGGCAAGGAGACAGCCAAGAGTCACCTGGCAGGTGGGGTTGGGGTCTAGGGAAGGCCTGAGATGGTCTGCAGCCAGATAAGAGACCCTGGCTTGGAGCCTGAGCCCTCCAACTCGGGATGGGAGGGCAGAGAGCCATTCTGCTTTTATCAGAACGTTTTCATCTATGGGGGGAGGCCCAGGGAGTCTGCTTTCTGGATCTAAGTCATCAGGCTGGAAGAGTCCTTAAAGGGCCCCCAGCCCAACCCCTCATTTTACTTTGGTTTTCCGTCTTCAGAGCTGGGGACTCCAGTACCCTCCTAGCTCCCTGCCTTCTCGTAGCCTGTCTCTGCAGATGGTGGGAGGGTTGGTTCCGGGCCCTGCCTGTCCTGTGGTGCCCCAAAGTGACCCTCTCCTTGCTTTCAGAGTTGTGACTTGTGGTCCTTGGGGGTGATCATTTATGTGATGCTGTGCGGCTACCCACCTTTTTACTCCAAACACCACAGTCGGACGATCCCAAAGGACATGCGGAGGAAGATCATGACGGGAAGCTTTGAGTTTCCGGAGGAGGAATGGAGCCAGATCTCAGAGATGGCCAAAGACATTGTGAGAAAGTGAGTCCACAGAGCCTGTGTTCTGTTTATTAACTTGAACAGGTCACAGGGACTGGAGGGGGCTGCTGCTGTGGGATGGCGATCTCTCTCTTCCCCGAGGGACAGCCCCATCATGGGATTTCCCACAAACCTGGGTGTTTTCTTCGTCAGTCTTAGTGCTTCCCCCTTGAGGCCAGAAACCTGGAATCACCTGCGAGGACAGGTGCCTTTGGGGTCCCCGTGTGGTCATGGCTCGCAGTAGTTTGGAGACTGTGCTGACCAAGGCCCCTTTAACTAAAGCTGGGTCCTTCCTGTACCCCTGAGGCTGGAAGGGCAGGCAGGGCGGCCTCCCTCTGGGCCTGCTCCTAAGTCTGCCTGTTCTCCCTTTGCTTGCATTTCCTGAGGCTCTCCTGGAGGACCCCCATCTGCAGGGAGCCTTTGCAATGCCTTGAGTTTTGACTACATTTTTTTCTTACTTTGAAGTAAACAATCGCCTCCCTGAAGTTTCTTCCCTTGTTCCAGGTTCTGCCCTCGGGGGCCGGGGGGTGCAGGTCCAGTCCCTTTTTTGTGGGATATGAGAGCCGATGGGCAGTCTTATTACATTTTAAAGTTTGCAAAGACAGCTCAGTAAATACATGTAGAAGACCTGAGTTCAAATATAGTCTTAGACACCTTTAGTGTTTGGGTGATACTGGGCAAATCACATCACCTCTGTCTGCCTCGGTTTCCCCAATTATAAAATTGGGATAAAAACAGCTTCTATTTCACAAGGTTGTTGTGAGGATAAATGAGATAAAAACTGTCAAGTGCTTAAGATAGTGTTTGGTATATATTAAGTGTTTAATAAATGATTAGGTGGCTCTACCCTTTCCCCTGTCCTGAGCAAATCTCTTTCCTATACAATGTATCTAGTAGCTTAAGTTTAAAACTCTGTATTAAGACTTTTAGGACATCCTATATTGTCTCATGATCCTCATGACAACCTTGTGAAGTAGAATCTTTTACTGTTCCACTTTACAGTTGAGGAAATTGAGCCAAACAAGTGACATACCAGGTCAGTTAGAATCTGTGACTGGATTCGAACTCAGGTTTTCCTGACTCCAAATCTAGCATCCTCTGCTACTACCTTTCACACATTTCAAGGTACTCACTCTACCCTTTCTTGTGGGAGATTCAGCCACACTTATGGAGCTAACTTGAACTGAGATGCTGAGTTGGAAGGAGCTGCTTGGACTGGCATGATTTTCTAGGCATATGTGTCTGAGGACTTGATGTCCCCCATTGCCAGAGAAATAGCTGAGTGATGTTCTACACGATGCAATGTCACATCCTCTCTATAGCCACCACTGATTTATTAGAAGATTTAGTAGGATTAGAATTTGTAAGTGGACATTTAGAGGAGAGAAAGTAGGATTTTGACCACTTTTGAGTTTATTTATATTGAGTTTGTATTTATATTGATTATGTATATTTACATAAAACAAAATTTGTTTTGTTATTCTTAATTTGACAAGTACTAGCAAATACCAGTATTTCCATATATACAAAGAACTAAAAAAAAGAATTGTACATGAACTGCGATTCTCCTTTATGTATGTTATTTTGTCAATTCTAGAGCTATTGCCTTTATTTCCCTGAAGAACCTTCTATTCTAAATTTTTATCTCTATAATATTTTTTTTCCAAATACACATAAAGATAATTTCCGACATTCATTTTTGTAAGATTTTGTGTTCCAAATTTTTTTCTCCCTTCCCTCCTTTGACTCCCCACTCCCCAAGACAGCAAGCAATCTGATATAGGTTATACATGTTCAATCCTTTTAAACATAATCCATATTTTTCATGTTGTGCAAGAAAAATCAAACCAAAAAGGAAAAACCATGAGAAAGGAAAAGCAAACAGACAAACAAAAAAAGGGTGGAAATAGTATGCTTTGATCCACATTCAGTCTACAATGTTGATGGCATTTTCCATCTCATCTCTATTGGAGTTGTCTTGGATCACCTCATTGCTGAGAAGAGCCAAGTCCATTACAGTTGATAGTCTTCACTTAGTATTAATTCATGTCAGTCTTTCCAGGTTTTTCTGAAATCAGTTTGCTCATCATTTCTTAGATAACAACAGTACATTCACACACCGTAACTTATTCAACCATTTCCCAACTGCTGGGCATCCACTCAATTTCCAATTCTTTGCTGCTACAAAAAAGGGTTGTTATACACATTTTTGCATGTGTGGGTCCCTTTCCTTGATTTCTTTGGGATATAGACCCAGTAGAGACACTGCTGTTTGTGTGTTTGCCCATTTTGATAACCCTTTGAACATAGTTCCAAATTGCTCTCCAGAATGGTTGGATAATCTCACAAGTCCACCAGTCATGCATTAGTGTCTTAGTTTCCCCACATCCCCTCCAACATTTATTATCATCTTTTCCTGTCCCTTAGCCTGTCTGTAGGTATGAGGTACTACCTCAGAATTGTCTTAATTTGCATTTCTCTAATCAATAGTGATTTAGAGTATTTTTTCATATGACTAGAAATGGCTTTAGTTTCTTTATCTGAAAATTGTCTAGAATGTCTAGAATAGGATAGAATTCTATTTTTTATGTGCAATCATCTTTTTTTTTTTTTTTTTTTTTACATTATATTATGGAAATGTTTGTTTTGTTCAGTAATTAAAAAAAGAACACTGATGACCAGGAGACATAGTCTCACTATCATTATAGTGCTGATACTTATAGCTATAAACTTAGATGTTAGATAGGAAAGCATTCCTCTCTTGTATGGAATGTCAAAGATTAATATGATTTATATTTCTATCCTACCTGTGTTTATATGTTAATATGTTTGTTTTTTGTTTTTTATTTTTAAAATACATGCATAGGTAGTTGTTAACATTCATCCTTCTAAAACCTTGTGTTCCAATTTTTTCTCCTTCCTTTTTCCCTCACTCCTTTTTGCAAACTTTCCAATATATGTTAAAAATGTGCAATTTTTCTACACATATTTCCACAATTAACATGTTGCACAAGAAAAATCAGATCAAAAAGGGAAAAAAAATAAGAAAGAAAACAAAAAACAAACAAACAACAAGGGAAAAAGGTGAAAATACTATGTGGTGGTCCACACTCAGTTCCCACCATCCTCTCACTGAGTATAGATGGCTCTCTCTACCACAGGACTATTAGAACTGGCCTGAATCACCTTGCTGTTGAAAAGAGTCTCACTGACACTCTTTAGCCCTGTATGATGAGCTTTTGGGAGGAGATGGAAGAAGATCACATAGGATGAGCAGGCATAGAAGGCTTATGAGATTGGAGAGAGCCAGTTGAGTATTAGAAAGTGTCAGTGTTCTTCTTTGCCCCCTTCTATCACTACTTCTTTTCTATGCTTCCAAACCCAAAATTTGTGTAACTCATGAGTGTAACCAAGCAAAACAGAGCCATACATTTGCCATGTCTGAAAATGAATGTCTTCTCCTTCATCCCTGAATCATCCCTCTTTTTGGGGAATTCATTTTATTGTTATTTTCCAAGATTGTGCCTGGTCTCTGCAATGATCAGTACTCTGAAGGCTTTCAGTGTTCACTGTTCTTTACTGTGTTATAGTCATTCTACAAGTTGTTCTCTTGATTTTGCTCCCTTCATACACAATTTCTCAGGTTTTTCTTTCAGCTTATTAAGAGAGAATTGAAGCAGGGACAGGTCAGAGAAGTGAATGATACAATGCAGGAAAAGGAATTAACAGGACCAATGCCCACATGGGCCAAGCTTGGAGAGGAATGCTATAGGCAGCCCAAGAGAGCTTGGCAAACCAAAGCTGGATCGAAAATGGCCTCCCAATAACCAGTCTCGATACCATTTGCTTCAGAGATGGGTGCCCTTAAGATGGTTTCTCAGCAGACAGATGGACCTGTTGAACAAAGGGCAGAACTTGGATCAAGAAGGCCTGGGTTCAGATTCTTCCTCTGAAACTTAGCGGCTTTGTGACCTTGAGCAATCTGCTTCTTACCTAGCCTCAGGCAAGGCCCTCAGACTTATATCCCTCAGAGTTATATCCAGTAGAAGTAAACTCTTTGAAGACAAGGACTTGTTTTTCTCTTTGCACACTGAAACACACCTTAGTTATTTGTTTTTTGGTTAGTTCAGACTTTTGCTTTATTTCATCTGTGTCTAGGAATCTTTTGCTTTGGAAGTTGCTTTTACATAAGCATAGCAACAGCTCATTTGTGTCCCAGAATGTTCCTGGGGTACTGCGAGTTTGTTATTTTCTGATCTGTGGACATATAAAACAACATGTATCAAAGGCAGAGACTGAATATCAGAACGCGTAGGGAACAAATACTTCCTAAATGCTTGTTGAACTGAAGCAGCTCCCCATGGATTGTGGGGGGGCCTCTTTAATGATGCAATCACAGATCATTGGCTTATTGATGTTTCTGTGTTGGGGGGAAACAGATCCAAGAGAGGTTAGACCATTGCTGATGTAGGTGATGGTTATAGAATATAGAAATACTTCATTCTTATTTCATTTCTGTTTCCTCTGCCAAGGACAATATTCTTTGAACTGGAAAAGCCAGAAAATAACTAAAAGAGAATTCTAAACCCTAAACAAATAAGAAAATAATAAGAAAATCAGTAGACTTGGATGCCTTTTAAATCATCTGGCCCAGATGAATTCTAAAGATGCTGGAAGAATTGGCGCCTGTGCTAGCTAAGCAAGCATCGGTCATGGTGGAGCTTCCCTGAAGTCAAAGAGGTGGTGCAGGAGTGAGGAAGGTTAGCTGGTTGCCTGGTTTTTGACAGGAAGGGTGTGAAAATACATTAGAGCAGTGGCGTGCCTGAAGAGGAGTGGGCTTATGCTCTTTGGAGTCTTCAAACAGAAGCCTTGGGGCCTTCTTGCCAAATGGGTTGTCCATCATTTGTTGGATAATCCGCTTCTGTTTTAGATTGGACTGCTCTGGCATACTATATGGCCACAGGATGGTGTGAGGAAGTGAGAGATTTTATGTAGAATCAGTCCATCCAAATGCATCTGCTCTATTGTGCTAAATGCCGGGATTTAAGCACAATTATTCCTTTCCTTCAAGGTACTTACATTCTATTGGGGAAACAGCCTGTAACTATGTGTTAGTTTGCATGTATTTACATACATGTATATGTAAATGCAGCTAGTAAATACATGGAAGTTATGTGCTAGGGATGTATAAAGTTAATGGGAGATTTTTCAGAGGGGAAAGCACTAGCAGCAGGGGCAAAGGAAAAGGCCTTGTGGCGAAGAGAGGATTTGAAATTAGAGAGATATTGAGGGCTTTTTTGCCCAATTCTGCATAAAATAGGGTACCTTAAGGGCTTGTTTGCCATGCTTTGACACTGCTTTGCCTTAAGCAAAGCTAAGGATCTTTCTTCAGATAAAATGAGAGTTATCTTTGCTACTTCTCTTAGTGCTTGTATATATTTCATAATGCCTTGAAATATATCTTCATGTTTTATGTCTGGGATTCTCAAACCAATTTCACTGTGTTCAATTCAGTAAGTGTTTGATTAAGTGTGTTAGGCACTATAGTTAGGTGATATAAAGATCACATTGAATCCTTTGTTGTCTTAAGATGCTGATAGTTTGCCCTGAGCTTTCTAGGTCATGTTCTTGCTATTATGGAGATGCAAGTGTAGGCTGTTTAAAGTGGATTTTATTCCCATAGTATCCCCTAATTTAGGAATTCTGATCAGAGGGGGCCTAAGCCTAATCACAGCTCACAAAATACTATAACAGTAGAAGCGTGCGCGCTCTCTCGCCCTTTCTCTCTCTCTCTCTCTCTCTCTCTCTCTGTGTATATATATATATATATATATATATATATATATATATATATATATATATATATATATATATATATATATAGTCCTCTCCTGGCTGCCTTTCCAGCAAGATCTTGTCATATGCCATGCTTCTGATGGCTATTGAGGATGCAGAAGGTGTAGACAAGCCCTGGAGATTCATCTGGGTCTGAATCATCATCATTCAGTTAGCAGACATTTATTAAATGTTGTTTATGTGTCTGGCCCTCTTTCCAAAGGCAAGAATACAAAGACAAAAACAAAACAGCCCCTATACTCAAGGAGCTTATCCTTGTTGCACCTAGGAAGTTTATCACATCCAGATAAACCTAAGATTGTGTGGCAGGAGGGAGATCAGGAAAAGCTTCTTGTGGAAGACAATGCTTAAGTGGAGTCTTGAAATAAGGGAAGGATTTTTTGAAATGGGGGCAAGGAAGGGAGAGCATTGCAGGGTGTTGATGGTTAATGCAAAACCCCAAACGGGGAAGAGAGCCAAACTAGTCTGGCTGGGCCATCAAGTTCATGAAGGGGCATAATGTATAATGAAGCTGGAAAGGTAGGTTAGGAGTCTGGTTATAAAGGTTAAACAGTCATACAGAAGAACAGTTAATGTTTTACATGAACGTGGTACAGAGCTCTACTAAAGTGACTGTTTCAGGACTTGTTACCGGACAGCTCTTCCCATATGCCTCTTTCCTTAGAATCACTTGCTGATCTAGCTTTGGTCTGCACCAGACAATGGGAGAATAATGGTGATTATTCTCTAGAGAAACTGGTGAGCCTAAATTATAACACTTGCTTTCACTTCCTTTTGCTTCTGTGCAGTGTTTCTTGCCAGTTTTGTCCTTCATAACTGCTTGAATGCCATTAGCCTATTGAGCAAGCAAGCCTTACTGGAAAGGACTCTGGATCTGAAGTTAGAAAGCCTGGGTTCCTGTCCTCAGTTTACATGATTACCTGGGTGACCTTGGCAAATCATTTCATCTCTCTGGGTCTTAATTTCCCTATCTCTAAAATGAAGTGATTGGACTTTAAGACATTTATGTTCATATGATCCTAATGGAAATCTGTATTTTGCAGGTGGCTTTGTGGTAGTTTTTCTGCAATCTCTAGCTTTCTAGAGAGTGAAAGACACAATCTCTGTAATGTGTAATTAATGTAATAAGAAATTATAGCTCTACTCCAAATACTTTGAACTGAGTAGCTCAAAGAGTCCCAAACTTTGAAAGATCAGCTGGATGACTGAGACTTGAACAGAAGAAGTAGTTGGGAAGGGAATGCAGTAGAAGGCAATTCGGTTTGCTAAGAGGAACCAGAAATTTATGGGTCAGTTCCCCATATCTGATTTAAATATCCATAGATTGTGTAGCAATATCCCAAGTCAGTGCTGATCCTCTGCCCTCGTAAGTCCTGACATTTTGCTTTAGACCAGCATCCCTGGAGCTCAGGTCTTTGTCCCAGTGAAAGCAAGAGCAAGTCTGTGGACCTAATTAGAGATTTTTTCTTCATTTGTACTCACTGTTGGCCAGCATAGCCATTCAACTAAGTCATCTTTTGTAAAAAGTAACTAAAACTCAGAAATTCAGTCCTTGAATTTCAGATTGCCTCTGAAGAGCTACATGAAGTTCAGAGGTTGTCTAAATATACCTGGACGGAATCCTTTTTTTTTTCTTTTTTTTTTTTTTTTTTAAATTTGTAATTTCTGTTTATTAAGAAGAAATGATAAATTCCCTTGATTAAAAACAAAACCTCTGAAGCATTTATGAGTCATTAAATATATTTCCTATAATAACATCTTAAGTAGGCATTATAAGTACTTTATATTAGTACATTATATAGTACCTTCTACTAATCCACTTTATTTTTTTTACAGTTAAAATTATTTTTTATTTGTATACATGATTTATTAGTATTATTAGGAGTTTGTCTATTTAATCTTTTTTTAAAAAATGATAACTTTTTATTGATAGAACCCATGCCAGGGTAATTTTTTTATATTATCCCTTGCACTCGCTTCTGTTCCGATTTTTCCCCTCCCTCCCTCCACCCCCTCCCCTAGATTGCAAGCAGTCCTATATATGTTAAATATGTTGCAGTATATCCTAGATACAATAAATGTTTGCAGAACCAAACAGTTCTCTTGTTGTACAGGGAGAATTGGATTCAGAAGGTATAAATAACCCGGGAAGAAAAACAAAAATGCAAATAGTTTACATTCATTTCCCAGTGTTCTTTCTTTGGGTGTAGCTGCTTCTGTCCATCCTTGATCAATTGAAATGGAGTTAGGTCTCTTTGTCAAAGAAATCCACTTCCATCAGAATACATCCTCATACAGTATCGTTGTTGAAGTATATAATGATCTCCTGGTTCTGCTCATTTCACTCAGCATCAGTCCATGTAGGTCTCTCCAAGCCTCTCTGTATTCATCCTGCTGGTCATTTCTTACAGAACAATAATATTCCATAACATTCATATACCACAATTTACCCAGCCATTCTCCAATTGATGGGCATCCATTCAATTTCCAGCTTCTAGCCACTACAAACAGGGCTGCCACAAACATTTTGGCACATACAGGTCCCTTACCCTTCTTTAGTATTTCTTTGGGGTATAAGCCCAGAAGTAATACTGCTGGATCAAAGGGTCTGCACAGTTTGATAACTTTTTGGGCATAATTCCAGATTGCTCTCCAGAATGGCTGGATTTGTTTACAACTCCACCAACAAGGCATCAGTGTCCCAGTTACTGAATCCTTTTCTTAGTGGCACATCCTTTCTGCTTCTGCCAAGTCCTCTGTAACATGAAGCCATGCAGGTCTGATTCTAATGGTGGGTTAGCAATGTAACCCCAGAGTGAATTGACCAGGGACTCTTGAAGGAACAGCAGGGTCAATGCTGGGATTCCCAGGCATAGTTTTTTAGGTACCTTGAGCTTCATCGAGTTTGACTGGTAAATGGGGGAAGGCGAGGAGAAGCCGGGAATGGTGAAAAGCAGCTCTAGGCCATGTGTTTCTATTAGAATTTCTGCCAGTAGCGGGACACGTCAGGAGTGTTTGTCTTCTTCCCATAGGTTGCTGAAGGTCAAGCCAGAGGAGCGGCTTACCATTGAGGGGGTGTTGGACCACCCCTGGCTAAACTCAAATGAAGCTCTGGACAATGTGCTGCCATCTGCCCAGCTGATGATGGACAAGGTTTTTGCTGATACCTCTTTTGTTTCTGGGAAATGTCTGGGCAAAGGGTCATGTTATGGTCAACTATCCTTTTAGGAGACTAACGTGGTCCCCAGAAATGTGGTATCATTTGTGTGACAGGAAGTATTTTCATAAAAAACTAGACCAAGAGGTAGACGCCAAGAAACTACTGACCTAGGGCTGGAGTGGTTGAAATATAGGTCTCTATTCCCAGTTACTTTAAGTGTTTATTGAGCACCTACTTCCCCTGTGTCCACCCCTATATTAAGCATTATGGGCTATAGAGAAGACTTGGTTCCTGACCTGAGGCTACTTAACACTTTGTTTCTAATGTAGAAAGCAGTTGGAGAATAGTGTCAGACAGTAGATAATTGTGTCATTGTGTAGGACTGAGAAGGCTTTCCGAGAAGAGGGTAATTAACATGGCCCTAGGAGCCAAAGCTCTTTACAAGGGTTAATAAAACACTGTGAACAAAGCCTAGAGTTTGAACATGGTAGAAAATGAACTTAACATGGATCATGGTTAGAGGCAGATCAAGTTGGATAGGGAGAGGGAGCCAGGTTGTGCAAGCCAGGCAGAAGAGTTCAGACTTAATGGCACGGGGACCATCCCAAGTTTCTAATGACCCAGGACTCTAGAGAAGGTGGTGTTTTAGGAAGGTTATTAGCAATTATGTGAGACTTTGGTTGGAAGGAGAATCGGCTTGTAGAGAAGTCATCTAGAAATCTGTGGCAGTAATCTAGGTATGAGATAGATGAGTTTGTTGGCATTTGGAAGAAAGAAGAAAGAATGGCTGGATAAATGGAATACATTGGGGAAGAAAAATCCTTTGGAAGAATTGGTTCCAAGGTAGATGTAGAGAATAAAGGAAAGGGGAGATTTCAGAGACAATGCAGTGGTTTTGAGGCTAGAGAGCAATACCATAATTGACAGAAAGTAGAAATTGGAGAGGTAAGATAGTTTGGGAGGGAAGTTGGGGAAATTGGGTTTGGGTTTGGTTTTGGATATATTGAAATGATAGTGAGACATCTGGGTAGAAGCATTCATTAGCCAATTGGAAATATGGTACCTCAAGTAAGAGGTCAAGACCAGTAGCGTAGATTTGGTACCAAAAAAGATGGTCTGGTCGAAACCATGAGATGGGACAAGCTGTTCAGAGGAGTGAATGAAGAGACAAAAAAAACAGAGAGCCAAAGACTGGGCCCCATTTTGGGGGCAGATGGTGGAGGAAGAAGAGCCATGAGTTGGGAATTCTTTATTGAATGCTGGCTCCAGCGAGGCTTTCTATAAGGCTGTGTAATAGTGCCAAAAAGTAGCTCTCAGATCTGATGGAAAGAACGCTTTTCTTAGGGTCTGAATCTTAGGAAAGTGTGTAATCTGCAGTATGGAAGCATGCTTTACTGTGTGAGCTTACTAGCTGCTTTCTGACATTCAGCCCATCTCTATTTGAATCAGAAGAGTTTTGGTGAGGGTCGCATGAAATGGTCTATGTTAGAATGCTTTGGTAACAACAAGAGAGTATGCAAATGAATATTAGTACTCCACTGCTACTATTATTACTACTTTTATAGTATATTTTCCTATTAGTGCTGCTGCTAGTTTGTTTTTTAAAGCGTAACTCTTGAGTTGCTCTAATCCTGATGGCCCCAGTAACCTACTTGCCATGACGGGATCCTCCTTTGGTTTGGCAGACCATCCCTGTGATACTTGGTGAAATTGGATTAAATGGTTTTGGATTTCCCCCCACATGCCTTTTTCAATCAGTCAGCAAGTATTTATTAATTGCCTGCTATATACCAGGCACTGTGTCAAATGCTAAACTAACTCTGCTGCTTTCTATTCAGGCAGTAGTTGCTGGAATCCAACAGGCTCATGCAGAACAGCTGGCCAACATGAGAATCCAGGACCTCAAAGTCAGCCTCAAACCCCTGCACTCTGTAAATAATCCCATTCTCAGAAAGAGGAAATTGCTTGGGTAATTTGGTTTTGTTTCTGGATTGCGTTATTCTCTTTTCCAACAACAAGGCTAATGTGGTTTGGTTCTGACTCCCCAAACCTAGCCGTGCAAGGAATCTTCAATTTCCTTCTGGGGGGAGAGGAAAGGGGGGAGCCAACTCAGTATGCTCAAGGCATTTTCAGAATTTGGGAGATGTTATCATGATATTGTTGAGCAAAGTCTTTTCTGGGTGCATTGGAATTAACATCTTTTTCAGAGATTTGGATTGGGGAAATCTGACTTTAAAAAAAAAAAATTTACTTTTCCTTCAATGTTTCAAAGCACGAAGCCGAAGGATGGTGTCTATATTCATGACCCTGAGAATGGAGCAGAGGACTCCAATGTGGCACTGGAGAAGCTACGAGATGTCATTGCTCAGTGTATTCTCCCCCAGGCTGGTAAAGGTCACACTCTTTAAGAATGCTTTCTTTGTTTGTACGTCTCTGTGTGTGTGGTGTGTGTGGTGTGTGTGTTTGCATTTAGGGTTTGAAAGTAGCAAGTCTTTTTATGGTGGCCCTTCTGTCTTTGTGTTTTAAAGGCTGCAGGGTAATCCTGTGTCCACTAAGCAAAGTCAGTGTAGAGCCTCAGAGATGCATTAATACTCTCTCTTTGGGTTTCCTTGCCCTTTGTACTTTTGCAGGGAGGGATGTGGTTAAGAGTAGACAGATGAAGTTGGGAGATTTATTTAAAGCTCAGAAGCAAGGGTAGAAATCTGAGAGTGAAATCTTGGCGAATCAATCTAGACAGGATCAAAGTGTGGAGATTGTTGAGCATCTCTTCCAGTTCCTTGGTTTAGGAGTCCATGGGAGTCTGTTAGGAGACTTTGATCAGCATCTTAGTAGCATTAGAAGCGGCACACTCAGTTTAAAACTGACCATTGCTGCTGCATACAAAGTGTACAAAGCTTACGGCCTTTGGTGATTCACGTGGGGAATAATCATCAGCTTCTTGTTAGACAGTACGGGTCTTTGCAGCGGTCCGAGGGCCAATGAGAGGGCTCGCTGTCCACACCTTTCTTCTCTGACTATTCAGATTTTAGGAAAATTCCAAGCATCTTCCTGAAACAAACCCTTTCAAGCTAATTCTTTAATGTTTATGAGATAGGAAAAGAACTCAAGGTAATCAAAATAGCCTAGAGAACTTTGTCCTTTCTGCCTGGGGGTTTCAGAGTCTGGTGGTGGTTGGCCCTGCCTGATGATTAGATTCATGTTAGAATTTAGGGCTCTGTTCTGAGGGGAAATGGATGGGATTATAAAGAACCAAGGATGTAAATGACCTGGAATTATCTGGTCCAAGTAGGGAAGGATATTGAGACTGGTGAGGGTTTACATATTTGATCTTTGAGAATCAACTGATCAAAAATCCTGTCTCCTGGTCCTCTCCTTCCCTCCTGCTTCCTTTCTCCTTCCCTTCCCCCAGTCCCTCCAAGCCTCACCTAAGGAAAGGGACTTCTCTGATGCTCCTTCTACCCTGTGCTGCTTCTGAGAAAACACAACTCCCTGTTCATCCCTTTCAATAGGAGAGAACGAAGACGAGAAGCTGAATGAGGTGATGCAGGAGGCGTGGAAGTACAATCGGGAATGTAAACTCCTTCGGGACACCCTGCAGAGCTTCAGCTGGAACGGTATGGCAGGGCAGGGCTGGGCTCGGAGGAAGTGGCAGGGCAGGGCCGGGCCAGGGAAGGCTGGAGAAGATGGCAGAGCCAGGATGGGCTGGGGGAGGCGGCAGGGCCAGGCTCAGTGTTCAGCCACTCCCCTTCGGCCACCACTGCTGCTGAGTGATTCTCAGGACTCCAGGTCATTCTGGAGGAGAGCGGCTCCAGAGCATTCACTCCCACAAGGATGAGGGTGGTAGGTCTGATAGCTCACAAGATGTGGATCTTTGGGAGAAACCGTCTGATTGAAGTAGGCCTCAGGTTTGGGCAGCAACTGAGTAATAATGTTAATGATCATTTGTTTTTATGGAGTGCTTCAAAGTTTGCAAGTGCTGTATGTGGATTGTCTCATTTGATCTTCCCAATAATTCTGGGAAGTAGGTAAAGATGGGGAAACTGAGTAGGAGTTAAGTAAGTTTCCCAGGGTCCCACAGATAGAAAGTGTCATTTTCAAGCCCACCTCTGGCCACTGTTGCGACCATGCTGCCGACTGTCGAGAGGAGGGAGATAGGGCTAAGTTCTGTGGAGCCTGCCTCCTCTTAATGAGCAGCTGAGGGGAGGGAGGTGTCCTGGTCCTCCCTTCCATGAAGGGAGGGTGGAGCTGACCCACGAGCTTGAGCTCTTTGCAGATGGCAGACCCAATCCCCCTCTTCCAGGGTGCTGAGGATTATTGTGATTGCTGAGCCACTCTAGGTAGTCTTTGAAAAATTGTGCAGATGGGAGGACTAAAGAAGGGCAGGAGTTCTGATTTTTCCCAAAAAGGGAACAGTGGAGTGTACAGATGGTGGGCTAATGAGCTTAGTTTTGATTTCTGGCAAAATTCTTATGGACACTTTCAAAAGGAGTGATGAGTGAACATCTGGAGGAGGAGGCAGGTGGAGAACAGGCCGTGTTCCACTGCCCTCATTTAATTTGTGAGCTGGGCTCGTTAGCTAGGTGGCTTTGAAATTGGAACCAAAAAAGTCCTTTGTGGCTTTGGCTTGGAAGGAGGTCTCTCAGAGTATCCCCAGGGTCTTGGAACATTTTTATCCGGGATCCTGGAGGAAGGTTCAGAGCTTGTCCCCGGGATGCAGATGTCAGCAATCTAGGAAAAATGACTAAGGTGCTGATTGACTAAGAATTCAAGAGGATGGGGATGGGTTACCACCCTGACTAACCTTGAGAAGCTGAATAAGATCAAATAAAAAGTCTTATATTAGGGTGTAAAATATTACCTTTGCAAACCCAAACAGGGGAAGTGGCTGGACAGTAATTCATCTTTAAGAGGTTTGGGTGTCTTCGGAGATAGAAAGCTAGACTTGGAGTCAGTCACTTACCAACTTTGTGATCCTGGCCCTGTCACTTTTACCTCCACTGTAATCTTGGGATCATAAGAATACTTCCTTCCTATGAATGTTTTGAGAGAATATTTATAGAGCAATTGGCACGTTTGCTTCAACAAGTAGTTGTTTGTTCTTGAGGCAGCTGGGTGATGAGGCTGTCCTAAAAGTAACCCAGTTTTAGACTACCTGAAAAGAATGAGGGCTGACTATCCTGTCTGGAATGGTGTATTCTGGGCTCTATACAACTTTTAGAAAGAGCATCAGTTAGCTATGACTAGGGTGCTTAAGGACCTCAAAAACACCATTCTAAGTTCTGGAAAGTGAAGATCGGGGAAGCCAGCCAAGGGGAGGACGTTGATAGCTAGCTTCAAATGTTTGAAGGGCTGAAATATAGATCAGATCTGTCAAAGGACAGGATGTAGAGAAAGAAGAGAAAAGTTGTTAAAAAGCAGCTTTAAGATCAGTGCAAGTAATAGCTCAAGAAGTCTTCATTCAGACTTGGATGATTATTGTATACAGGTGATTTGGAGGCTGATATGGGTTGGACTAGACTGTTTTCCAGTTCTGTGAGCCAAGAAGTACCAAAATGCGGGGAGAGGAGTAGACTCCTCTGGGGCCTCTGTGTGACTACCGATTTCTATCCTTGGCAGAGATGAGCTCCATTGAGAGGGGTGTGTCTGTCTGTCTGTCTGTCTGTCTCTGCTGCGGGTGTGTGTTAGAAGGCTCAGGGCACCTCTCTCCCTTTTTCCCTCCCCACAGACAGTGGGTCTGGCCCGACACTGGTAGTTAAAGGCCCTGGTGATCACACTAGGGCACGTGGGGATTTGTCCTGAGTCTCTCCTGGATGGAGCCGGGTCATATGGCGAGCCAGGCCCAGGCCCTGGGAACCCTCTGCACTGCCGGATCGTGGCTTCCAGGGCATTCTCTTGCCAGAGCAAGTCTATTGATACTAACTCTGTTCTTTTGCTTTTCAGGCCGTGGATTCACAGACAAAGTGGATCGACTAAAACTGGCAGAAATTGTGAAACAAGTGATTGAAGAACAGACAGCTTCTCATGAGTCCCAATAGCCACAGCCTTGGAATATTAGTTTGTTTTTGTTTTATTTTTTACATTTTGAAAATTTATTCCTTAACTGTACAAAGTAATTTTTATGTAAATTAATAAATCATAATTTCATTAAATTTCCATTCTGCTGAAAGATGCTGTATAGGTGTAGATACAAGAATCATTGGTACTGTAATATTTTTTTAAGACAAGCTGAGTTCTTAGAAATAGCTTATCACTTCTGTATTGTTCATTTGTATGTCTCTAAGGCAGATGATGTCACCAAGATCCTTTGACTTGTAATAGATACAGAGTACTATGCCAGTGCAGAGCAGCTAAGCAGTTTCATAGGCCTTTCTGCTCTGTAAAAGCTGGAACAGAATTGTGGAATATAATCTCAGAAGGTCCCTGTGTGCTCCCCCCTGAACTATCAGGGCCTGTGACAGCTGGAGCACCAGAGTGGGGCAGCTCTGTTGGCTTTGACCCCAGACGGTCACGGAGGGAGCCCAGCAAGCCGATCCTCAGCCCGCCTGACCTCTGAGGCCGGAGCCATTGGGCTTGCCCCAGAGTGAGGGATTTTTTGGTGCAGAACTTGTCTTATTTCCTTTCCTGTTTTTCTCCTGATCTTTCTAGGGTGGAATAGTAAGGTCCCTTAAGGTTTTCTCTTTGTGTAATGGTTAGGAATGAAAAGGATTTGAATAGTTTAGTATAAAGGCAGATTCTAGTCCATTTATTCGTTTTATGCTTGTAGGTTCCTCAAATGTTCGCCTTGTTTTTCCAGCCCTGAATATAAGATTATCTCTCCCTGTTGCCTTTTATCCAAGGGTTTTTTTTTTGTTGTTGTTGTTTGTTTGTCTTGGTTCCTCCTTCCTTGTTCTTCTGTTGATTCTAAACCTTGGTCGAGGGCGTGGAAGGCTCTGTGTTGTATATATCTGTTGACTCTGAGACTAGAAACTTCTGCATCATTAAGATTTCTTCTCCCCAAATCTGTGCTCTTCTCTCAGCCTATTTGGCCATGTTTCTCCCTCCTGCTCCCATATGTTCACTCAACTGTCATAGCCAGTCATTAGACTGAACATATTCAGAGCATGGCCCTCAATCTGCTATGATATTTTTCTATTTAAAAAAACAAAGGCTTTTAGAGAGACTCTGGTACCTATGTAGGTAAGCAGACTAGGCGATGGAGCTGGGATGCCATTCAGGAAGAGAAAAAGTAAATTTGTTCACTTTGACAGTACGCCAAGTTGATCAGCTAGCACTGATTAAGACACGGGACTAGGCTGAGGCAAAAATGAACCAGTCAGTGCCTTGAAGGAGCTTCCACTACGCCAGCTCTCTTAACCAGCAAGCACTGATAAAGCTCCTCCTGCTATGGATCAGCCCCTCCTAGAGCCAGTCTCTGGGGTTAGAGACCATAGGGAGACAGTCCCTGTTCTTAGGGTACCCCTTCGAGTTCTGGGGTTCTAGTTGACAACTTGGATTCCTTGGGCTGCTGCTCCATGGCTGCTGACCATTTCCAAGCTCTTTTCTGAATAGATCTTCAGTTGGTTAGAACCACATGGGGCAACTCTGACAATTTGTGAGAAAGCCTGTGGCCATTTAGAGAGTTTCTTTGCCCTTACACTGCTGCCTGCTCAGGCAGCACAGCTAGACTTTCTTCCCCTTTGGCAATGCTTTCCATCATCCAAGAGGCCATTACAGGATCGTGGCTACAGATAGCTCTCTTGGTTGAGAGCTGCAGAACTCAAACCTGAGGGAATCAAGGAGGGGAGTTTCTAGGAGGAAATGGGGGTGCTTGTGCCTGAGGAGCATTGCCATCAGCCCAAGCTTTTCCTTTTGTGTAGATTCTGGGACTTCATCTCCACCCCAGAGTTGAAAATACATCTGCTTGAACGCCCCTCTTTTTTACTAGGGCTGGAAGTGGCTGAGGTATAAGGGACATCTGAGGCAGCGAACGATAGGTTACCTGTTTTTCACCTCAGGGGCCATTGAACATCAGTCCGTAAAACCAAGAGAAAGTGTTTTGAGGCCTGTGGGAGGACCGAGCTGACCTAGAGAGGCCACATGGGGCGTCTGATCTATTGCCACTCAGTCATGGCGGTCCTTTTGGCGGGCTTGGGATGCTCCGGCCAGGGATCCCTGGCCTCTAAGCCCGCAGGGCTGGCGCTTACTTTGAAGTAGCCTTCTCTCCTGCTTTGTGGGTATAATCCAAACCTGAGCCACACTTTCAGGGGTCTCTTTTTTGTGTAAATATTAAGGAGTGTCCTACTCCTGAAAGGCTTTGACACATTCTGGCTAAGGTAGGCCTTGTGGATTGGAGAGTTGATAAGAAAACCACTCCTGCCCAGAGAGGTGAGTTGCACGAAGTTACCAGGTGTAGATCGTCTTGACTTTCTCCTTTGTACCTCTGACCTCTCCCCACTGATTTATTTATGAAAGCCATTGTTTGTTAGTGAAATGCCTTTGGATCATCCATAGTTAGGTGTCTGGTAGGCGGCAGAGCCAATCCTACCTGTATCTTGTGTGTCTTTATGAACTAATATGTATGGGCAGGGTCATCAGAAAGGTGTTTTGAAGTGTGTGGACATGAGGAATTATCCTTTCCCTCTCTCCCCCTTTTTTTAGAGAGTTCATGTTAAGTGTATTATCCATTTGAGAAAGGACCAATTTGAAGGATCGATAGGTAAGAATAGGGTAACAAGGTCAAAGATTGATTTCAGGCATGTTATAAACAGCTGTGTTTGACAACAAAGATGGGATGTAATTTAATTTCTAATTATGCTGTAATCTTTTAAGTGGGAAAAAGCCAATCATTGAATTATCAAGAGGGGTAATGGATATGGAGTAAGTTCTTGGCCTCTCAGAACTGTTGAAATTCAGTCTGAGTCTAGGATTAGAAGGTGCAGATGAGTCTGGGATCTGCCTGAAGTACGGGGAGTTTTCAAACTCGGAGTTCCCTATGCCAATGGAATAAAAAGTCCAAATGGTTCCTTCCCCACAAATGATTATTCTTATTCCATCCTACTCATTGATTTTAAGATAATCACTCAAATATGTAATTCCAATGATTTTTGTGAAGTCCTGGAGGAATCTCCCCAGATTCTTCAAATTGAAATGTTCACATTGGACAATTTTAAAGAAACGCTCTTTTATACAAAATGCAAAGACAAAGATGTGTCTAGAAATCCTTTGGTCTGTAGGGGTATTCTTCAGAACTAATGACCTACCTGTCTGACAATATTTTATCTTTTTGTCAGATGATGAAGAGAAACTTTGTCATCTTTTCAAGGAAAGAAATGTTACAAATTGATAATGAACCATCAGCCCAGGTAGTTTGTCTACAGCAGTGATGGCGTGTGAGACATCCCCTAGTACCTACCCTTCATTTCTGTGTCAGGTCAAGAATGTTCTCCTTTTTCAGTGTTACCTGTATGCTTATTTTTATTTTGGAATCAGTATTATATTGTAAATATTCTACATTGTTGTATATAAAATGATTTTACTAAAGTTAAGAGATGCTGAGTCTTATTTTTAGAATAAAATGGAAACTCTAGGAAGATTCCTGTTTACACCAAAGGGCAACCACCTTCTTATGGGTTCAAATTCTGGTCTGCTACCTTGACTCTCTTTGGACATTCAATCACTGGGCTAGTCCCTTCCTTTCTCTGGGCCTTACTTTCCAACACTCTGCAAAATGATAATTTTTAAAGGTTCTTCTATTCCATTTCTGAATCTGTGATCCTATTTTTTTCAGTCCTATGCCTACAATCCAACTATACCTGTTTTAGCCAATGAAAGCAGGTGAATGGCAAAAACAAAAAAACAAAAACTCCACCAATGTCGTGTGTACTATATAATGTGTATCTCCCTTTGTGGATATGAGATAGAGTAGAAAACATTTTAAATTGTTTTTATTTGCAGTTGTGAAATGTGCACCAGAAATTATTTCTTAGACACCATTCTGCTCCTGAGGAAATTTTACCTGACAGTAAAAAGTATGAAAAGTCAGATTGGGGAGGGTCTCATATGGACGTGAATCTGTGTATATAGAGGGGTGGTGGTTTCTAAAATGCCCAGCGTTAATGACCAACTCTAAAAGACATTGGGAGCCGATAGACAGCTGCACTGGGACGCTGAGCACAGAGAGGCACTAATTTGGGGAAAAGCAGTGAGCAGAGCTCTTGGTCTTGGCCTCGGATCTGGAAGCACCTCACCCTGTAACCATCCCAACACAATTCTTTTCAGTTCAGAGATGCTATTGAGCAAGGGGGTATACCCTAGGACTGCACCTAGGACTGAAGATCTTTTTTTTCTCTCTTGTCCTTAAAGCTGGGTACTGGCAGAACCTGTTGAGTGGGCAGAAAGAATTCCTATAAAGAACCCATTTATCCAAGCAGCACCAAAGCTTCTCTGGTTCTGGGCAGGTCAAGAACTAAGACACTGAGACACAAAAGAGAGATCAACACTGGGAAGAGGTAGCCAGAGGGTTTGCCCAACATCCTGGGATTCTCTGCTGCTAAAACCAACAACTGCAGTTGTCACCTAGGGATGTGTGATGATGGACCGTGTCACCAGTGGAGCTTGGAACTGAGGTAAGGTGCTGAGATGGACACTCAGAACTGTCAGCTGCTTCATGAAATCTGACCCATCTCCAGAGAAACAGAGGCTGTGAAAGAGATCCTTTTTTTTTTTAAATAACTTTTTATTGACAGAACCCATGCCAGGGTAATTTTTTACAGCATTATCCCTTGTACTCACTTCTGTTCCGATTTTTCCCCTCCCTCCCTCCACCCCTTCCCCCAGATGGCAAGCAGTCCTTTACATGTTAAATAGGTTACAGTATATCCTAGATACAATATATGTGTGCAGAACCGAACAGTTCTCTTGTACAAGGAGAAATGGATTCAGAAGGTATAAATAACCCGGGAAGAAAAACAAAAATGCAAGCAGTTTATATTCATTTCCCAGTGTTCGTTCTTTGGGTGTAGCTGCTTCTGTCCATCCTTGATCAATTGAAATGGAGTTAGGTCTCTTTGTCAAAGAAATCCACTTCCATCAGAATACATCTTCATACAGTATCGTTGTTGAGGTATATAATGATCTGGTTCTGCTCATTTCACTTAGCATCAGTTCATGTAAGTCTTGCCAGTCCTAAGAGATCCTTCCTTAACTGGGATTATCCTTGATTTTAAAAGCAGTTTTCCACAGCAAGTAATGCTCCCTAGAATTAGTATGTTAGTTAAAATATATAAATATAATTTCTGAATTAAGTATGTTTACATATACATACATATATAATGTTAGAATACATATATATATATATTTAATTTCTGGATTTAATGTTAGTTGAAATGTGTGTGTGTAAATATAGATATTTTCTAAATTTAGACATCTAAAAGCATTTCCATATACACAGAATATAAAGAGGGTTGTATGAGAAACTGAATCTTCATCTTTTTATTAAGTTTTTTATTTTCAAAACATGCAAAGATCGTTTTCAACATTCACCCTCCCTTCCCCACTGTTCTCTCCTACACAGTAAGTTAATCCAATATAGGTTAAACATGTGCAATTCTTCTAACCACATTTCCACATTTGTCATGCTGCATAAGAAAAAGCAGATCAAAAAAAACCAAACAACAAAAAAAGGTTCAGTCCCCACGGTCCTCTTTCTGGATGCAGATGGCTCCATCCCAAATCTATTGGGATTGGCCTGAATCACCTCATTGTTGAAAAGAGCCAAGGCCTTCAGGGTTGATCATCACATAATCTTGTTGCTCTGTATAGTGTTGCTCCTGGTTGTAGTCACCTCACTAAGCATCAGTTCATGTAAGTATTTTCAGGCTTCTCTGAAATTAACTTGCTCATCATTTCATATAGAACAATAATATTTCATTACCTTCATATACCATAATTTATTCAGCCATTCTCCAACTGATGGGCATCTACTCAGCTGCTTTTTCTTGTAAATTTTTATTTTTATTTTTTAATTATTGCTAAAGCTTTTTATTCTCAAAACATACGCATAGGTAATTTTCAAAATTCACCCTTGCAAAACCTTGTGTTCCAAATTGTAAATATTTATTTTTAACAAAATTCATAAAAAAGAAAACCTGAGTTCCAAATTCTCCCTCCCTTACCCATTGAGAAGGCAAACAATATGGCACCCATTGTACACGTGAAGTCATGAAAAACATTTCCACATCTTGGGAAAAAAATAAAGTGAAAAATAATATGCACTTAATCTGCACTCAAGAGTTGCATTAGTTCTTTTTCTGAAGGTGGATAGCATCTTTAGAGTTGTCTTAGAGATCATTTCATCTCAGAACATTTTGAAGATATTAAGGTTTAGAGGGGATACTTGTTTCTTTTCTCTTAAAGAATATTAGCACTAAAAAAAAAGAATATTAGCATTACATTATCATGTAGCCTCTTCCAATTGTTCAAATTAATTTACCTTTTTAGGTTTCTTTCTTAGGTTTTAATCTTCATAATCTAGCCTTCTTCCTTGCCCCCGGCCCGCCCTTTTCAGTTTTACCTTACTCCCTATTACATAGTCTATAGTCCGAGAACGCTCTCTTTTGCATCTGGAATATTCTCCCTCCTCATCACCTCCTCCTGGTTCCTTCAAGTACCAATGAAAATTTCATCCACAGAAAGCCTTTCCCAGCCCCTCTTCATTTCAGTGCCTTCCCTCTTATTTCCCATTTCTCCTACATGAAAGTTGTTTGCGGGTATGTTTACTGCTTACTCCCCCATTGTAAGCTTGCGGGCAGGACCCTTTTGCTATTTTCTTTGTATTTTGTCAAGAACTTCCCTGTCTCCTCCTACTCCAAAGGCGTCCCCAACGTAGACGTTGCTATTGTCCCGGCTGCTACTATGATGGATCCGTGGAAGGGGAGCCGGGGTCCCTCGTGTCCATCAGCACTTGTTGGGGCCTCAGGGGCATAACGATCTTCCAGAAATCAGTTTATGGCGTTGAACCCATTGAAACATCAAGACATTTTGAACCCGTCCTGTACCGCAGGGAGGGACGGCAGAGGAAGGCCCGAGAGCCCGAAGCCGGGGGCAGAAAGAGAGAGCGGAAGACAGAGAGACGGTGGGAACCGGGGCCCTCGGCTACATCTGGTCCCACACCAAGTACCTGGAGCTGTTTCTGGTGGTCGACAACAGGCGCTTCCTAATGTGGAACAGCAACGTGACCAAGGCGGTCCGCACGGTGATGGACGCCCTCGCCCACGTTAACACCTACAGCCGGGCACTCCGGGTCAGGGTGGTCCTGGTCGGCCTGGAGATCTGGACGGAGCGGGACCGGGTGAGGGTGTCTGGGGACCTGGGGGAAGTCCTGCGGGCCTTCAACCGCTGGCGGGAAGGGGAGCTGGCCGGGCGGGCGAGGCACGACGCGGCCCACCTCGTCGTGGGCTCCGATCCGGGGGAGCGCGCGGGGGCAGCATTTCTCGGCGGGGCCTGCGTGCCCGGGCGCGCGGCAGGAGTCGAGGCTTTCTCGCACGAAGATCCCGCCGCCTTCGCGGCGCTGCTGGCCCACGAGCTGGGCCACAACCTGGGCATGAGGCACGACCACGCGGCCTGCCTCTGCCCGGACCGGCCCTCCTGCCTCATGGGGGACCCGGTGAGCCTGCAGGGCAGTTTCAGCAACTGCAGCTTGGGGGATCTCTACGCCTTTGTGCGCCCCCCGCACGGCTCCTGCCTCTACGACAAGCCCGCGGCCCGGCCGGTGCCCAGGAAGCCCAGGTGCGGGGACGGCGTGGTGGACGCAGGGGAGGAGTGTGACTGCGGCGATCCCGGCGCCTGCCCGGAGGAGGCCTGCTGCCTGCCCTCGTGCCAGAGGCGGCCGGGCTCCGCCTGCGCCTCCGGGCCCTGCTGCAGCGAGTGCAGGCTGCTGGAGGCCGCCACGCCCTGCCGCCCCAGCGTGGACGAGTGTGACCTCCCCGAGTACTGCGACGGCGCGTCCCCGCGCTGCCCGCCCGACAGCTACAAGCAAGACGGCGCCCCCTGCCGGGCCGAGGGCCGCTGCTACCGCGGCCGCTGCCGGAGCCTGCGCAGCCAGTGCGAGGCGCTGTTCGGGGCGGGCTCCCGAGCGGCCCCGCCCAGCTGCTACCGCCACCTGAACACGCGGGGGGACCGCTTCGGGAACTGCGGCCGCGGCCAGCCCGGCTTACTTCAGGCCTTCGTGGGCTGCGAGCCCCAGCACGTCCTGTGCGGGAAGCTGCTGTGTGAGCACGTGCGCAGGCTGCCCCGGATGCGGAAGCACCACACCCTGATCCAGGTGCCCCTGGGGGACGCGTGGTGCTGGGCGGCAGACCTCTTCGAGGAGGCGGCTGAGCCCGAGGGAGGGGCCGTGCAGGCGGGCACCTGGTGCGGCCCCCGCCAGGTCTGTGTGAACCACACGTGCTCCGACGTGGGGGGGCCGCGGGCCGAGTGCGAGCCCGAGACCACGTGTCACGGCCGAGGGGTCTGCAACAACCTGCAGCATTGCCACTGTGACGCCGGCTACGCTCCTCCCGCGTGCGAGGCCGAGGGCCCGGGGGGCAGCGTGGACAGCGGCCCCGCTCTGAAGGACAGGCCCCATTCTCTCAAGCTACTTCCCTTCTCTCAGCAGTCCCAAGCCACTCTACTCGCTAACAACCCACCTCCTAGTTTGTCCTCTGCCCGTGTTAGATAGACCTCAGGGTCCGTCCTTCGCCAGAGGTAGACCCCGTCGCTCCCTCATCTTCAGGCTCTGTTAGCCCCTTTCCAATGTTTGAGCTCTCTGCTAACTTGACTACGGAGGAAATCGCGGCAAACAACAGCCAGGAAGCCAACAAGTCCATTGTGCCCTTATCTGAGACGTTATTTGTAATCGTCATTTTTTCAGTATTAATGTGCTGCCTGGTATACGTACTGTTTTATCGGGAGAACAGGGTGAGGGAAGAGGAGCAGCAAGGGGAAGTTTTGTCTGTCATAGAGGAGGAGGACGAGGAGGAGGAAGAGGAGGAGGAGGAGGAAGAGCAAGTTTTGTCTGTCCTATTCAAATCAGAACCAATTTTAGAAGAGGAAATGGCAGAATCTCAAATAGATGAAGAGGAAGAAGAGCAGGAAAGGGAGGAAGAGGAGAAAAGGAAGAAAAGGAAGAGAGAAAAGGGGATAGAAGAATATAGAAACATTAACATAGAATAATATAGAAAAAAAGGAAGACAGTGAAGAAATGGTATAAACAGACTGAGTACGTTCAGTTAGGTTGAGTGGGACCCAGGTTTGATGCCAATTACTGGATCCCTGAGGTTTGGGGAGGGAACAGGACCACTCTGTGTGGTCAAAGTAAAAGTGGGGATTTCCAAGCCCCTTTCCCCCTTCTTCCTCACTTTTCCTCCTGACATAGAGGTTTTGAATAAAATAATACACCAAGGTGTGTCCCAAAATTATTATGTTTCTTCGAGCTGCCAAAAATCATGGGTCAGTTTTGGAAGTGAGGCTCAGGGTCCAGAAGCAGGGCAGATCACCTTCCCTCTTGGAGCATGTGGCCAAATCCTCTTGAGTTTGTTCCTCCTGCCCGTCCAGCCAGAACAATTGAGTTTTTTCTTCTTAGTATGAAGATTAATGTTAGATTAGGAATCTGAGGACCTGCATTGAAATCTTGGCTTTGTCATAAGGATGTCTGTGACCTTGGGCCACATATTCTTCTGTGGGAAATTTAAGGGAAATGATTCTCAAAGAGTACACCATGACACCCGAGTGCACTGTGAATTTTTCTGGATGTGCTTTTTGGATGCCATTACAGATAAAACAAAATGGATAGATTTTAGGTCTGTTAAAAAACAAATTGTATATAACCAGTGCCTCTGTAAGCCAGTAAATATGATATTCACTAAATCAAATATTAAATGTGCTCACTAGCCTCTGAACATGTTGGACTTCAAACTTGAAAAGAAGTCAACCGATAACCCTTCTTATTGAAGGGATACCAGTCAAGCATAGTTCTCCCATCCTTGCCACAATTTGTCATGGAAAACATACTATGGCATGAGCAAAAAATGTCTGGAAACAATTGTACTTGATGAAATCTAAGGTTCCTTCCAGCTCTATAAAATCTATTACCCCTTGGTCTAGTGGGGCTTTACCTTAGCCTTGTAGATGCTGCCTCTCCAATCCCTTTGCTGCTTCTCTGGGACTTCTGTCTGCTATAAAAGTCTTCTGACTCTTGGCCTGCCTTTGTGGCCCAGATCACAGAGTGGACACCAACCAGTTCTAAACTTAACTCATTCTAGTTCTTACTTCGTTGTCTGGTTCATTCTTTGATTTCCTTTATCTCGGAAGCCATAGATTGCCCGGCCTCAGTGTTAGATATCTTTAGGGTAAACACAGGGATGGAGAGATCCAGGACTACCTACTGTGCTGGGTAACTGAGGAAGAAGCAGATGAAGAATTACCAGCAGGACTCAGAACTTAGCTATACGTAGCACCCGAGGATTTCCTCTCATACATGGAACTTCTGAAAAACTACCCTAGATTTGAGGCACTCAGTAGGTCCACCCCAAATCAGTTCAACAGATTCCCCTAATAAAGTTTACTTTTACCAGCCAATAGAAGGATGCATTCACTCAAAACAAAATATATTTAATAGAAACAATATAGCAAATAGAAGGACAAGGAAAAAAATTCTCCAACATTCACCAAATACACATGGGTTTTAGTCTTTCAGAGATTCTCACACCACCTGGGGTGGGCATATGTATTCACGAGCAGAAAACATACATAGATGGAATACTTATGAAATGTGTGGAGGTGAAATTTAGATGAACCCATGTGGGTTCCATGTGTTCTTAGATAGAACATGTGGCGAGGGCAACTCATTCTCCTGAAGCTAAAGGGCTGCCATTGTCCTCTGGTGATGTTTACACTCTGCTCTCTGATGGATGTAACGGCTACATTTTCCAGTGGGGACTTTGCCATTCCCACTGTTTCTGTCCTAAATTATAATCTGTACTGGTCACTATCTGTACTGGTCACTATGGTTCTCTTTGTTTTTATCTTCTGGGCTTCATTTCTTCAGGACAGTTCAGCTAGATCCCAGCCTTCTTAGATAGTTTCTGCTTATTAAGAAGGCAGGAAGAAAGGAATAAAACAGACATTAAGCTCTTATTGTGTGCCAGGTACTGTGCTAAGGGCTTTACAAATATTACCTCATTTGATCCTCACAACCACCCTTTGAGAGAGAAGTTCTTATTATCCCCATTTTATCTTTGTGGAAACAGGCAAACAGAGGTTGTGACTTACACAACCAGGTCACACAGCTGGCAAATACCTAAGGTAGGATTTGAACTCAGGTCTTTGTCATTCCAGGTACAATGCTTTTTCTACTGTGACACTTTGCTGACTGATGAACAAGCGGATAACTCTTTAGTCTGTAGTAAAGGTTATGAGCTACCTTAATTAGCAAAGGATAGCCAACAAAACCTAGCTAAAATGTTCTCAGGTTAAATCAGGCTAATGCTGATTTTAAGTCTGGTTCTACATAACTATGTAACATTAGATTGGAAAATTCTTTGTAATTCCCATTCAGTTCCTGATGGGAATTCTGTGCTCCCAAATCAATCAACAAACAATTATTAAGAACTTTCTATGTGCCAGGTTAGAGGCAGCTGGTGGTTCAGTGGATGGAGTACCAGGCCTGGAGTCAAAAAGACCCAAGTTACTTCTTATCTCAAGTCACTGTATCTTATTGTCTGACAAAATGGATCCACTGGATCTGTTGGAGAAGGAAATGACAAAGCTCTCCATTATCTTTGCCAAGAAAACCCCAAATGGGATCATAAAGGGTCAGACAGGACTAAAAAAATGACTAAATTACGACCAATGTATGTTATGGGCCAGAACTTGAAACAAGGTACTAAGTGGAATTGAGGAGACAATGGTTAAATCTAGTTCACCATCTATTAAATCCTACAACAAATAATGGTTTCCTAGTGATATAATGATTGGTATATATTCAGTGTGGAGCATATAAACAGGGACTAAGAGCCACAGAGGGGAAGCTCTCAGAGCCAGAGAAGACAAGCGCATTAGGAGCTCTCGAAGGCTGAGATAGATTCATTCCATCGTCCACCTTTGTGGTGGCTGGAGGCTGAAGCACAAATCTTTGGATTTGGAGAGATTCAGAGGGCAGAGAAGACAGATGGGAGCATAAACTCTTGGAACCAAAGAGAGAGATAGGCTTTTAAGAAAGCTAAATGGGCTGCAGGAAAGGAAAGAAGACTTTGAAAGAGATAATAAAGGATTTGGACTTTAACCCCTGACTACTCATGTGGTAATTACTGAATTGAAACAAAGGCTGCTCCCAGAGACCTCAAGAAAACCAAACCAAAAAGAACATTACATTTTGGCGCCCAACGTGGGGCCCGGTTAGCTTTCTTAGAGGTCTATCTCTCTCCTTGGTTCTGAGAGCTTGAGCTCCTGCTGCTAGTTCTTTGTCTCTGCCAGCTTCTGAATCTCCCCAGATCTACCTAGCTGAGGCTTCTAGGTTATATGCTCTCTCACCATAGGTGTGAATCTTGTAGAACTGTATTAAGTACTAAGTATATGTACTAAACTAGAGAACTTATTAAGTACCATCCTAAACAACCATTGTCTTTATCAATTCCACTGAGTTAGCACCTTGTAAGAATCCTTTGTTTCAAGTTCAGAGTTCTGGCCCATAACAAATGTTCCAGGCGTACACACATACAACCTGCCCTCGAGGACATTGCAAGTCATTCCTCTGAATGAGTTTGATTTCTCTTCTCAATTACTTCTGTTCATTCTAAGAACTTCAGCATCAAACTGATTATTTCTCAAGTACCCTAACTACTCAGTCCATCTGCCTACTCTCCTACCATGAGCAGCTACTCCATCCCAATTCAGCAACACACAAAGATGGTCATACCATCAATCTTATCATCACCCACCTTCATCCAAAAAAATTCTGGAGGCAGCTAGGTGGTGCAGTGGGTAGAGGACCAGCCCTGAAGTCAGGAGGACCTGAGTTCAAATCTGACCTCAGGCACTTAACATTTCCTAAATGTGTGACTCTAGGCAAGTCACTTAAACCCAATTGCCTCAGAAAAAAAAATTCTGAAATCCTCTTATATGACAATAATCTATTGACTTTTTTCCTTTCCTGCCTTCCCTTAAAAAACCTTTTTTTCCTTTGACCCTTCATTTCTCTCCCAGGTCCTCTCCCCTGCACTTGCTTCCCTCTTCTTCCCATTTTGATTCTTCGATGAACCAAGTGAATGCCACCCTTACCCTGTTCTCTTCTTGAATTTCTTGAGCTCTTATCATATCTCCAATTATCAAACTTCAATCTTAGATCACTTACACATTCATTGCCTTCATATGTTCGCAAGAGCTGCCAAATGAAGGTGGAGAAAATCATGCAGTCGTTTTGATCGAATCCATAAAAGCTCTTCCAAACCTTAGTCCTTCTCAAACACACACATATGGCTATCATCCCTTGCCTAATACTTTACAGGAAAAATTGAAGTCATTCAACTCCTTTTCTCTTCTCTTTCTCATCTATCACTCAGATGGCCTTCTGCCACTCTCCTTCATCCTGAAAAGATGGCTTTAATTTCTTACCGAAACTGATCCATCTACCTGATCCTACCTCCCCTTCTCCAACAGATTGTCCTCTGTCAAGCACATTCTCTCACTTATTTTCAATTTCTACTTCTCTACTGCCTATAAACATGCCCCTGTGTCTCTCCCATCCTGAAAAAAATCCTCACTTGATCCTTCTATCTCTGTTATCATCCTCTCTCTTCTACCCTTTGTATTTAACACCTTGAAAAGGCTACCTATACCTGGTGTCTCCACTATTTTTCTTCTCCCTTTTTAACCTTTTACAATCTGGCTTCTGACCATATCATTTCCCCCAAAACTGCTTTTTCCAAAGTTACCAGTTACCAATTGTCTTAGTTGTCATATTCAATTGTCCTGTTTTAATTTTCATTCTCCTTGGTCTCTCTGCAGTCTTTGCCACTGTTGATCATGCTCTTCTCTTTGATACTTTTTAAAAATCTGAGTTTTCTGTTCTCCCTTGGTTCTTCTCCTATCCCTTTGATTGCTCCTAACCAGTCTCCCTTGTTCTCTATTCCAGACAAGACACTTATAGCTGTTCTGGGGTCCTATCCTGGACCCTTTTCTCCCTCAGTACTCCTTCACTTCGTGATCCCATCAGCCATTAATTTATTTAATTGCCATAGGATGGAGCTACTCTCTAAAATCTGAGTTTTCGGTTCTCCTTTGGTTCTCCTACCTCTCTGACTCTCCTAACTGGTTTCCCTTGTTCCCTATTCCAGACCAGACACTTGTAGTTGTCCTGGGTTCTATTCTGGACCCTTTTCTCCCTCTATACTCCTTCACTTGGTGATTCTATCAGCTCCTGTGGATTTAATTACATCTCTATGCCGATGATTCTCAAATCTACACTCTGACAAATTCAACTGCCATCTCAAACTGGATGTCCAGTAGACATCCCAACCTCAATATGCCCCAAACAGAACTTACTAGCTTTCCCCTAAATCCTTCCTGCCCCTTTCCCTATTTCTACAAAGGGAAATGCCATCTTCCCTGTCCCTCAAGCTCCCAAACTAGGAGTGCCCTATACCCCCTCATTCTCTCATTCCCATGTCTAATCTGTTGGTCAAGTCCTGTCGATATCTCCTCTGCAATAACACTTTTCTCTGACACTGCCATCACCCTGGGGTAGACCCTTAACATCTCACACCTGGATTGTTGCAATAGCTTTCTGATGGGTCTGCCTGTCTTCAGTCAGTCATTAAAATAATTTTCCTAAAACAGAGGTGATCAACAGCATTCCCCTACTAAATAAACCCTAATAGTTCCCTATTGCCTCTAAGATAAAATACTAAATGTTTTTAGTTGGTTGGTTGTTGTCCTTTCTTCTCTAAGAGGGCCAAAATGACATTACTATGTTAGAGTTGAGTTGTAGTGTGTCCAACTGTGGCTGATCAGACCAGTAGGAAGGAGCTGGGAGTACTCTGCCTCAGGGTCAGATGCAAATAGTCCCTATGAACATTTTGGTGGCTTCTCTAATTTTATGCATCTCGTGTTTCTTCTGAGCAAATTCGATTTTGCTTTTCTTATGTGGCACAGCACCTTCCCTGAGGAGGGGATGTCATGTTGGGTGGTCTTCCCATGTTATGCAATCAATTCTAAAGTTCTTAAGAAAGACCCTGAGGGTGTTCTTGTATCACTTTTTCTGTCCACCTTGTGGGAGTTCTCCATAAAATAATCTTTTGGACATTCAAACAATTTGGCTAGCCCAATGGAGTTGCATTTTCTAAGTAGAGTTGGGATGTTTGGCAATTTAGTTTGAAAAAAGACCTCAGTGTCTGGTATTTTATCCCGCCAGGTGATCTGCGGAATGTTCCTAAGACAATTCAAATGTTTAGCATTCAAACCCCTTCATAACCTGCCGCCTTTTGCCTGTGCAGTCTCCTTATACCTTACTCCCCCATACCTACTCTTCAATGCAGGGATGCTGGCTTTCTGTATGTCCCTAAACAAGACTCTTAATTCTGGGCATTTTCTCTGATCATTTCCCATGCCTGTCTTATCTCCACCTTCTGACTTCCATTAGTTCACAAATAAAACCCCATCTTCTAAAAGAAGCCTTTCCCAACCTCTTTTAATTCAAGTCCCTTCCTTTTGGAGATTATGGGGTGTTGAGGGAGGACTAGCATCTCGAAAGGGAGGGCTTGCTGTGTTCTTTTTGGGGGTTGTTTATCTACCTGTGAGGTCCACTTTCACCTAACTCCAACCTGTAGCTCCCCAAAGCTATAACATACATAATAGCTACATTCTGGTAAAACCATCTCTGCAGATTAACTAAACCAGGTTGAGGGTAACCTACAGGCTCAAACTCATCAATGAGTCAAGAGGATGTCTACTCTAAACATATGAAGACTTTCCCCCCCCGCAAAATGGGTTGAATGTGACCAGAACCAATGAACTTCAAGGCAGCTGAAGCACACACTGTGGAGTGCTTCTAATTTGAGACACTGAAGTTGCCACAGTCATTTACTGCATTCTGGGCCATGACCCACCATCCTGTCTTTTTTGTCTTGCTGCTAGACTCTTGAAGAGAGAGACTAATGGAAGAGAGGTTGAGTTGGTGTATTTTATGGACCACCAACATGTGTTTTAAAACACCTTTGAATTGGAACAAAAGGTTTGGCAATTGTCAATGCTGTAAAATTACCTATGCATAAACTTGTAAATAAAAAGCTATTTTAAAAAACCACCTTTGAATGAGGGTAAGAATTGGAGTAGAGATTGTTAATATGGAATCATTATCTTTTGGGGGTACCTTTTTATTTCAGAAGCCTAGTTTGATTCTTCTCCATTGTTATAGGTCTGAATCTCAATGATCTTTTTGGATGAGTGGAAATATGAATTTCAAACTCTCCATTTTGGAAGTTCAGTGGATTCTTTCAATATGCAGACAGTACTTTTTTTCTGAGTAATTCAAGTGTTAAAGAGTTATTTTCTTGAAATCAACTGTCTATATTCTTTTTCAGTGTGTTCAGAAGGGGAAATGATATTTTTAAAATGCAAAACAATTCTCTTTTACTTGAGTTCATGAAGGACTTTGCCAGTTTTTCTGAGAGCCCATGGAATTATTTATGAAAATTATGATTAAAAATTGATTTTTTAAAAAAAAGATTTGTCTTAATTTTCCTCTGTATTCCTCCCCTCCCTCCCTCCCTTCCTCCACAGAATAATTTTAAAGACTTAGGATGCTAGGATTTATGGCTGGAAGAAACTATAGAAGACATCATATAGTTGAATCTATTATTTTTACAGATAAGGAAACTTGAGATGAGAAGTAAAATGACTTGCGTAAAATCACACAACTATTAAATGATGGAGCTAAAGGTCAAAAGTAGACTATCCTGTGACCCATAGGCCAATGTTCTTTGTTCTTCTGGGTCCTTCATGAATCCTCCAGATCCTTAATTTTTTCCTCTGTTGCTTGGAAATAAAAGCATCTTGAGAAGTGAAATTGTTTTATCCTTAATATTTATGTTTCTAGCACCTTCCATAGTACCCAGTTTAGGTTTGTGACATGATTGATAATATTTTTTCAGTTTGACTGTCTTCTGAGCTAGCATTCTACCCAAACTCCCTTAACTTTTGTCTGTTGCTTCACTCAATCTGTTTTCCATTTGTTCACATTTTATTTCCTGTTTTTCAGTTACAAAAGTTATTTAAGGAGTTTTTTGGAATTTTTTTATTAGAGCTTTTTAATTTCCAAAAGATGTGCATGGATAATTTTTCAACATTAACCCTTGCAAAATCTCATGTTCCAATCGCCCCCTTTCCTCTATCTCTTCCCCTAGATAACAAGTAATCCAATATACATTAAACATGGCAAAAATATATGTTAAATGCAATATATGCATCCATTTTTATACAATTATCTTGCTGCACAAAAAAAAAAACAAAAAGAAAATAAAATGCAAGCAAACAACAAAAAGTGAGAATGTTATGTTATGATCCACACTCAGTTCCCACAGGCCTTTCTCTGGATGTAGATGACTCTCTTCATCATAAGATCATTGGAATTGTTCTGAATCATCTCATTGTTGAAGAATCACATCCATTATAACTGATCAGCATATAATTTTCTTGTTGTCATGTACAGTAGTCTCCTTGCTCTGTGCATTTCATTCAGCATCAGTTCACATCTCTTCAAACTTCTCTGAAATCATCCTGCTGATCATTTCTTATGGACAATAATATTCCATAACATTAATAGACCATAACTTATTCAGCCATTCCCCAGCAGATGGGCATCCATCCAAGTTTCCAGTTTATTGCCGCTACAAAAAGGGCTGCCACAAACATTTTTGCACATGTGCGTCTCTTTCCTTCCTTTAAGATCTCTTTGGGATACAGGCCAAGTAGAAACAGTTTGATAACTTGTTGAGCATGGTTCCAAATTGCTCTCCAGAATGGTTGGATCATTTCACAACTCCACCAACAATGTATTAGTGTCCCAGTTTTCCCACATCCCCTCCAACATTTATCATTATCTTTTCCTGTCATCTTAGCCAGTCTGAGAGGTGTGAGGTGGTATCTCAGAGTAGTCTTAATTTGCATTTCTCTGATCAATAGTGATTTAGAACAACTTTCCTTTGATTTTTTTTTAAGCCACATTCCAACCAAGTCTTTTTTTTGCAAGCCTGATTAGATATGGAAAATTTCATCACCAGTAAACTGGCCATTTAATGATGAATTATTTTTGGCTATCAAAACTCATGAAACAAAACAAATATAAATATCCTTAAGTATTATTGGACCCCATTTTGCTTTTATAATGAATGGGGACAGAGTGGTTGGGGAAATTGCCAGAGAGTCTACAAATCATGCTGCTTCCAGATTGGACTATTAGTATTTTAAATGTAAGAATTTGTCCAATGTTCAACTACAGCAAGATTTGTTGCCCAAGATGCTGAATTACATAAATTATAACCTTCTATAAAGGAAGCCAGAAGAAAGAAGGCACAGCTAAGTGGGAAGATCATTCTCATGATGTTCTCCTTGGAAAGGCAAGAAAAAAAGTTGATGAAGTAAGTTTCATTGTATGTTGAAAGGCACCAAAAAATATTATTTCATGGAATATTTGGACATCATACATTGTAAGCCTAGTATTTGTGTTAAAAAAAAAAAAGTGTTATGAGAAGAATCACAACATATAGATCTATTTCAATTGTTGAGGATGAATAGAATATGAGGGAGGTAACAACTGAGCACTTACTATGCATCAATCATAATGCTAAAAGGTTTACAAATAGGGCAACTAGGTGGTGCAGTGGATAGAGCACCAGCCCTGAAATCAGGAGGACCTGAGTTCAAATTTGATCTCAGCCACTTAACACTTCCCTAGTTGTGTGACCCTGGGCAAGTCACTTAACCCCAATCGCTTCAGGGGAAAAAAAAGTTATTTAATCCTCCCAACAATCCTATGAGGGAGGTACTCTTATTATCCCCCATTTTATAGTTAAGGAAACTGAGGCAAACAGGGTTAAGTGACTTGCCCAAAGACATACACCACCTAAGTGTCTGTGGCCAGATTTTAATTCAATTCTTCTTGACTCAAACTCCAGCACCCAATCCACTGCAATACCTAATGGCAAGTATTTGTTAAGAACCTATATGTGCCAGGCACTGTTCTAAGAGCTTTACAAATATTGTCTCATTAGATCCTCACACAACCTTATAAGGCATTTGTTGTTATGACCTCCATTTTACAGTTGAGGAAACTGAGGTAAAATGATTTTTCCAGAGTCACCTAGTACATGACTGAGATCAGATTTGAATTCAGGTCTTCAAGGCTCAAGACTCAGTACTCTCTCCATTGTGCCACCTCTACCTGAAAAGGTAGACTCTCCAGACTAAATATACATATGTTCTGATACTTAATGACTTCAGTGCAAATGTAAGAATCTCTCTATCTCCTTATCTATCTATCCATTTATCTATCTTATGTCTGTCTATCTATCTATCTATTCTTCTAATGTCTGTCTATCTACCTATCTATCCATCCATTTATCTTATGTCTGTGTAAAGGGCTGAAACTCTTGAGGTAATGCACTGAGGTTGGACAACTGAGCACTTACGGCTAATTACCAACTGAACAATACTCTATTAGCATATGCTTGGAAAATGGCCCTTCTTACTATTCTGTGCTGGCTCGATAATTGGTGTATACAGAGAATTGTAGGAGGGGCTAGGAGGTGGAGTAAGACTAGCCAGAGTCACTTTGGCAGTAGATGAGGAAGAAGGAGGTCATGGAGATTCTGCGTCCATCCCAATTCACTTCTACCTTTAAAGACCAAGAATAAAGACCAAGGACTTTTGCTTATCCTGACTCTGACTGATTCTAAGGTATCCAGGGTGCTAACTTGGTCTTCACATGTCTGTCTGTCTATCCATTCATCTATCTTATGTCTATCTATCTATCTATCTATCCATTCATCTAATATCTATCTATCTACCTATCCATCCATCTAGCTTATATCTGTCTATCTATCCAACTATCCATTCATCTATCTTATGTCTGTTTGTCTATCTATCTATCTATCTATCAAAGCATGCTTCAGGAAGGAATGAGAGAGACCAAAGACTTGTAAGATTATTCTGTTCACACTTTTATATCATGTATACTTTTTTTAAAGAAAAGCATTGTTAGGCACTAGACATGCTATATACCAAAGAGCATTGCAAAAAAAAAAAAATGAAATTGGTTACATTTAAAGAGACAAGAAAAAGACTTGATATTGATGTGAGAGTTATCCTTGTATTCTCTCTGTTGATAGACAATCAATCTACCTTATCAGAGCTAAGATCAGAAACCATGACTAGCAAGAAGAAAGAATAATGATGAGAAAAAGACAGAAAATTGAAACAAATTAATCCTGAGCTATTCAAGCAAAGTGACAATCAAAACTGGAAATGGCCAATGGAAATGACAACACCAATTATGCTAATTCTATGTAAAAATGTAGTTAATGTAAATAGACTGCCACAACAAGGAACCCAAAATGGAAATATGTCTGTTGAGGGTGACTCCAGGTCAAAATATAAACTCATTTGTAAAAGCTTACAAAAAAAGATGATGGACAATTATGAGCAGTGTCTTCTCATGAAGTAAAAAATCAGTGGAGGATAAAACTAATTTAAATAAAGCTAATCAACAGATCCAAATAGGCCAAGTTATCCTAAGGCTATTTAAGGATGAAAATGGAAAAAGAACAATTCAGAAGAGAAAAATTTTTAAAATATAAAAATTGTTATCACTTTTTTTCCATGAAGAACAATGGAACTACCACATTTGGACCCTATTGTCACAGCCCCAAATGTGCTTTTAGGAGATGAAGAAATGGCATTAAAATAAAGGTAAAAAAAAAAAAACAACTAGAAGGATTAGACTAAGGAGATGTAAAAGAAATCTGTAGGGGAAGTGACACAATTATGAAGTGTTGAAAGTCAATATACATGGTCTCTGAAGGAGGAGATGTTGCTAAAGACATGAAAAATTAGACAAGATTTTCAAATGCTGAAAAAGTAATTGAGAAAGCATTAACTACCAAATTATGTATATATACTGCCTTTTATATAAAATATCAATGCAAGTTATCTGTAGTCAAACGGAGCATCTTCAGGAAAATATTTTTAGGAAGGAAAAATCTTGAAAATGTCATTCAACAATGGACTACATCTTTTACTAATTCACAGTTGACCGACAGGTATAGAAAATACAAGATTTCATTGTGCTTATTGTTTGCTGATTATAAAAAAGCTTTTCATTCAGAAGAGAAAAGCACTGATTTGCTGGGCCCTCTTTCAACAAGAAATCTCTCACCCATACATTAAAAACATTCAAGATTCCTTAAAAAGATGTAACAATGAAAACTTTATTCTATGATCCTCTATTGTCAGAGTCTAACTCCAGTGAGTAACCAAGGGTGTGAAATGAAAATAAGCGCCAGGCAGAAGATTGGCTATACAGTCTTCAAATTTATTGATCTGAGAATCAGATCCGAGAGTCAAATTTTTTAGAGTCAATACACAACCCACACTTTGATATTCCTGTATCAGCTTTAACAAAAAGCCTATCTAGTGAAATGCAATTTGGCAACTTCTGACAGAATTGTAAACAGTTGTAATATTCATCAGAGCAGAAATGATCATATCATTATCTTCGATCCATTCCTTCTAAATGTCTTTGATATATAGAGGAATGCCTTCTCCTGTCCTAAGGTACATCTCTGATTTATTGTTCAAACAGGTTTGTCTCTGCAAATGTTTATTAGAAGGAACTGGTGATCCCAGATAAGGAACTTCCTGACCTTCTACACTCTATTTATTAATATCAGATTTGGCATAAAACAAGGCGAGGTATGTTTGCCAAAGACATTTCTATTTTGATGGAGAAAGTTAAAAAGAGATTCCCTATGGATGATCAAGCCCACTGAATAGTCTCATTTGCAAATAAAAAATTGATTACATCAGGTCTGAGAACCTTGCAGAGTCTCCTAGAATAGTTCTATATTCACTCAGAGGTGTGTGGGGATGTTCGAAGGATTAACACCCCGGGGGTTAAAGACTTGCTGAGCCCTTTTCATGGTTGCTCATCCACCTTTGGTGACTACCCGATTCACCAACTATCATCTATGACTTCAAGAAGCTATAACAAGTCCAGCATCCACACTGTGGTAAATCATTTTGGCCAATGCACTAAACCGAGTTGCGGGCGACAGAACTTGTCAGTGAGGTAGGGAGATGTGAAGACTTTCCTTGATGGAATGGGTGGATGATTTGTTTCAATGCCCATGAAGGCAACTGTAGCAGGTTCTGTAGAGCTTGATAGAGTATCAAAGAGGCTGAGGTCATCCAATGCATCTCAGGCCATTGACTTTTTATTTTTATTTTTTTGCTACTGAACTTTGATGACTCAGGAAGAAAATAAAGCTGATGACTCTGTGCTCACTTAAATCCAATTCAAACATAAGTCATCACCCTATGATGTCATTAGTTCTCTTCAAAAATGAAGGGTAAACAACAATATTCACTCAAGAGTTGTCCTGACCACTGCCTTTGAAAGCGCAAGTGAATGAAGAGTATCTTTTGTCTGGCTTCCTCCAAGAATTTAAGATAGATCTTGTCTATAATTATGTATATCGGAGACAAACGGAACAGAAGGAAATTAAGTTGGACAATGTTCAATTGAACAAGAATAAGTTACAGTAAACTTTTGTTTGGAAATTTTTGAAAGTATCTTTCTATGGACCGTGTGGACATGCCCTTTGGAACTTTTGGATAAAATATAGATAATTGAGTCTCAGTGCCTGCAGCTGCTTCCAAGATGATTCAGTTGGTTTAGTGACATCCCTTTGTACTTTCTGAAGCATGGGTTTCACTGATGCAGACTCTATCCAGATGAATTAGTTTAATTTAGATTCTTGGAAGGATGGATTATGTTGGGATGATCCATCCGTGTATATATATATGTAAATATGTATATATACACATATATATGTAAATATGTATATATACACACATATATATGTAAATATGTATATATACATATACATATGTATGTACATATTTGTGTCTAATAATACCAATCTCTTATTTGGAGGACAGGGGAGAGAAGAAAAAAGTACATAATTTTAATATATATATTTTTTAAATAGCAAGTTATACATAATTGATTTGCAGTTTTATAGGCAGTAGCCTTTTTTCTATTTTGTTATGAAAATGCTTGTTTTATTCTTAAATTCTTAATAAATAAAATATTAAAAAAGCAGAAGAAAAGAGGAGGAGGAAGAAGAGGAGGATTTAAGGGAGACAGAACTGTGCTAAGTCATCAGCTTCACTCTCTCCTCCATTAATAATCAGGACTATGCTATTGAAATCATACTTTTTCTACCCTGGCTAATAATTAATTCATTAACAAGTATTCATCTCTTAGGTTGTTATGGAGCTCAAATGAGATAACACTTTCCCCACTATTCCATATTTGTATTAGAGAATGAATCATCCTTTAGATATGTCTTCCATCAGGTACTCACTCCAAATAAACAGAGGTAGAGATTTTACATTAAAAATGTAACATCGTGTTTAGAGATTGGAGAAAGGGAAGGTGGTATGTTCTATTTCCCTTGTGATATGGGACAAAACCAAAATATAAGGAATGGGAGTTTATATTTCCCTAGAAAGTAAAGGTCTTGTATCCAATGCCCTGAAGGATACAAAGCAAGTCATTTCTTCAAGGAAAAAATTAAGAAATTTGTCATTTTTCCCCACCTAGGAAGGTGCTGACCAAGGTAGGTATTTCTATTTTTCCAAAAGAGATAAACATGGTTAGTCCCATTACTCTCATAAGGAAGAGACAGTATGCTGGTCCAGAACTTCTTAAACTTTTTCTACTTTTAATTCCCCCCCCCTTTTTTTTTGAGAAAATTTTACATGACTCCATGTCTATAGGTACATAAAAAGAGATACACAAATCAAACATTTACTGGTAATAAATTACAATTTCATGATTCCCCACATTCAGTTATGAGAGTTCATTTGGGGTCACAAATCACAGTGAGAAGGTGGGTCCCAGTCAAATATTTCTGATTAGGCCAGTGGGGGCAAAAAGAAGTTCTGTAGCCATATATGTAATGGGGTCATTTTTTTTATTATTAAAATTTATTTTATTTGAAAAAACAGTAAGAAAAAGAAAAACGGAAAAGGAATACAAAACAAAACAAAAGAGAGCACTGTCATGTGCCTAGCAGAGCATCAGGGAGGATTCAAAATATTTAACAACAAATTACCAAAGCAAGAAAGAAAATATATTAGTAGAAGAAATTATATTTATGAATGACCATTTTTCTTTCTTGTAAAATATTCTTTTGTTCTCTGCTGCGCATCTTATTTATTTCATTCTTTTCCCCCTTTTCATTCCCCCTACACCCAAGCAAGCTATAGTTAAGATGTATTTATGTAGACATATATAGATATATGTATACACACACATATCTTTCCTATCCCTGCTGATTCTTTGCTTTAATTCTACTCCTTAACTTGCCTTGCTCCCATCCAAGGATCCTTCCCTTGTCTTCTTCCCTCATCCTTTACTTCCCCATTTGTCCATTCCTTTCCCCTTATTTCTTTATAGATTTGGAGAGTGCTACACCTTTCATGGTATATATATAATGTTGCCCATTTGACCCATTCCCAATGTGAGTAGGTTTTCAGAATTATGAACTCCCCCATCTAAGGCCTCTGTGTCTATTCTTCCTCTGCAACTCATTTGTATAACATGATTACCATTTTTACCTTAACTCTGCAAAGTTCTTTCTTTTGAACTACCCAATTGTTGATGTGATCCCATGTTTAAAAAACACAATTTGTCCATGTTTAAACAGTTTGTACATGTTGAGTCCCTTAAAAACTGATTTTTGATATTGGCTCTTATGTGTTAAATTTTCTCTTAAGTTTGGGATTGGGTTAATAGAAAGTCCAGAGAATCTGCAAGTTCATTGAATGTCCATTTTTTCTCATTCAGAATTATAATTTCTTTGGATATGATATTTTTGGCTGCAGGCCTAGTTCTTTTGATTGTCAGTAGATATGATTACAGGACATGCAGTCTTTTATCATAGTTGCTGATAAGTCTAGTACCATTCTAATTGTAGCTCCGGCATATTTGAATTGTTTTTTTCTTGTTTCTTGAAAAATTTTCTCTTTGATTTGTGTGTTTTAAAATTTGGCAATAATATTCTTGTGTGTTTTCCACAAAAGATCTCTGTGAGGTGGTGATTGATAGATTTTTTTTTTTTCTTTTTCTACTTTCCCCTCATGTTCTATCACTCCAGGAAAATTTTCTTGGATTATTTCCTGCATTACTGTGTCAATGTTCTCTTTTTGGTCACAAATTTTCGGTCAGTCCAATTATTTTTATATTTTCTCCTCTTGATCCATTATCCAGATCTGTTGTTTTTCTTCTAAGATGTTTCATATTCTATCCTATTTTCTCATTCTTTATAATGTTTTGTTATTTCTTGGTCTCTCATAGCTTCATTGGCTTCCCTTTGCCTGATTCTAATTTTTAAATTGGATTCAGTATCTCCTCTTCTAGTTGGTTAACTTTTTTCCCATAATCTTGTTTTTCTTGGATGGCTTTTATTTTTTATTTTTTCCTCAATGTGTCTCATTTGATTTTTAAATTCTTTTTTTGAGTTCTTCTATAATTCTCTTTTAGTGGGGAGCCATTCATATTACTCTTTGGGGTAAAAGGTTTTTTTTTCTAGTGTCCTTCTCTGAAGATGAACCCCAATCTCCCCTGTTCCCATAATATGTTTCAATGGTAGTTCTTTCTTCTTTGCTGGTTCACTTTTTTTTTTTTAATAAGAGGAATTGGTGTAAGCACTTTTAATAGTGGGATGGGAGGGGGATGGTGCTTCAAGCTTCTCCTCTGCTCTCCCCTCTGACCAAGAACCCCAAACCAAGAATTCTACTTTCCTTCAAATACCTTTAGTTAGTAGCACCTCCTCCATGCTGTTTCTGCACTCACTGGGAGCTCGTTCCTTCTTTCCTAGGATTGCATCTCAGCAGCCCTGAGGTTCCCAATCAGCTAAGGTTCATTTAGTCTTCCCAGACTTAGACCCCAGCTCGACAAACAGTCTGGGAGATGAAAGTCTCTGGGGTTCCTACTAAGGCTCCAGCCACACACAGCTAGCCCAAGAGGTCCCCATTTAGTGTTTTTGTGGAGCTAGCCCAGTGGGGTTTGCACTTCAGAAAGGTTAATCCCCAGCCTGAGAGCTTTCTTCAGATCTTGTTGAGTTGTACAGGAAGGACCCCTGTTCTGCCTCAAATCTTGATTTTTTCATCAGTCTGTGTTTGCCCTGAGGTGCAAATTTGTTCTATTTGTGAGGAAAATTGGGAGAACTTGAAATTTACCAACCTACTCTGTCATCTTTCTAGAATCCTGGGTCATTCTAAACAGCATTTGGTGACTTATGTGATTTGTGGAACAGACACACACATTACTAATGTTTGGTAGAGATTTTTGTGTCCAGTAGAACAACATTTGCCTGAGATCATGCCTCTGGGAAAACAGTATCAAACGGCACCATGTACTTGCAGACACTGCTAGGAGCATTCATCATATAATCATATAAGAAGATGAGAACATGACATGTTGCAGGATAGGAAGTGTTCCAGAGCTGCCCAGACTGACTGACATCAGGACACTTTCCAAAAGTGAAATTAAAAGCCAGATTTTCAAAACTGAAACACAAAATACTCAACTGAATGATGGAGCAGTGTGATTATCACTGAGGCAGAACTGCATAAGCTGATGCTTTTAAATAAGGCCTATTAATACAACTGCCCTTTATGTCCTGCATTTTCTAATGCAACAGAAATTGTAAAGTACTTAGAAAATGAAGTAATGATATGCAAATGCTACAAACACGATGAATACCATGGAACACCACAGAGAGAGAGCTTTTTGCCATGGTTGAATCCAATGAAAACATCAAATAATGTTGAATATGCCAAGTCAATATTATTATCAATTGAATGGAATACAATATGGATGCAGCATGGGAAGCATGGGTTGTACTTCATACTTGTGCCTTAACCATGCTTTCCCTAGTTGTGTATCACTCCATATGGTCCTTGTACAAACCAATGAACTCTTCAAGCGTGCCCTCTAACATAGCTATGTATGTGCCCTGCCCATATATGTTCCTTATGTATCTCTACTCTTCTCATTGATATTTTGTGTATTTTTAGAAGAATTTACCCATGATTTAAAAGGAAAATTATTTGTCTTACTATGCTATTTCATTCAATGCCCTTTTTGTTAAACTGACAATCATTTCACTGTCTATTTAAGATAAATCCATGGGTAGGAGTCTTTGAGCCATGATTTTGAGTAGACATGGAACCACCAAGTGACTGCTTTGAACTTTGGGAGTCTCACCCCCTGACTTGGGGAATGCTTCCATGTGCTATATTTTCTCCTTTATATCCAGACTTCACCAATAATATAGTACAAGTCAAGAAGACCTTACCACCCACTGATGATTAGGAAAAATTCCTACCAGAGGCATCAAGTCATGATTTCATTGAGTTAATTTTTTCATTATGAAAACAGCGTCAGGTCTATTTCCCCAAGAGTAGAAGAAATCTTCAAAAATATCATCACCACACGACAGTCCCAGAGTTTTAGCACTTGGAGATTCTAGTGGATAGTGTTCTGGGATGCAGTCAGAAAGGCAGGTTCAAATGTTGCTTCTCACATCATTAGCAATGTGATTACCAGATTACTTATCTCCTGTGAGCCTCAGTCTGTATAATGGGATAATAATCCCTGCAGTACCTACTTTTCATGGGACTGTTATTCAACTCAATTGAGAAAATCTTTGACTAATGCTTTGCCCATTTCAAAGCACTAAATAGCAGTAATTATGATGATGCTATTGAAATCATATTTTGTCTGCCATGGCTAATGATTACTGTTATCAATGAATAAGCATTTAAGTACTTGCCAAGGATGTTATGAGGATCAAGTGAATAATATTTGTAAAGGAATTACCACAGTACCTAATACATAGTTGGTGCTTAATAAAGGTTTACTTCCTTTTTTCCAGTCTTCCTAAATGCCAAGGACTGACCTTAATTAATTTAGGAAAGGTCAGGGGAAGATAACATATGCAAATATAAGTGTAGAGTTGTTCTTCTTTCAGATTTTTGAAATTTTGCTGACTGAAAGGGAGAAAAGACAAAGAAAAATATGAAACTTATGTTTGAAAAACACTAATAAAGCAGCCCACAGGCAGTGAACTACCTGAGGTACAGAGTGGCCTTAATGCCTCATTTTCTAGTTGCTTGTTTGCATATAACCTTTAAAAGAACTTTAAAGTTAATCTCTGGAGACCTCTCAACCCCAATTTATTGTTGGACAAATGCATATTGCCTGGTGATGGCATAGCTGGTAGAGATGTGAATTTGAAATTGTATTGATTAATTGTCCTAGAAAAAGAAAGGGCTTTTGAAGCCCAAAGTTCCAGAATTTCGAGTTGCCTTGGATACATATTTTCCTTACTTATGGACTTCCCCATGATACCATTTTAGCTTGTGTGCTCACTTTCCTCTATGGATACAGTATGGATTGGAGAAAGAGAGCACGCCACAGTTTGGGGTAAAATGTTATTCAATTATCAGACCTGCTTGTTGAAGTCCTGCTCCAGTAGTGATTATGATGAAGTTTAGATTTTGGGGTTCCCTTTCATAGGGAATTAAATGATAAAGTCTAGATGTAGGGAACCAAAATGAAAGTAAGGTTTCTGGTAGTCAGGGAGTTAAATGATAAGGTCTAGTGGTAGATTCGAGGTTCAGGGAACAAAATAGAGAGATTTGGCTCCCCTACACCCCCTTGGAATTCAGCACAATGGTAGGGAGTTTTGGAGACCCCCCTTTCTGGTGGTGCAGATTGTCTGTAAAGGAATTTACAGACCCAAAACCTAGATTGATAAAAGAGGTTTATTATAGGGATTGGGAAGTAAGGTGAGAAATCCAGACAGAGAGGCATAAAGTCTGGCATAGCCTAGCATGGCATAGTACAGCATATTTAGAACCTCTGCAAAGAGAGGATTTTAATTTGGCTCTTTTATAATAGGAGCTTTGGCTACAAGCTGAAGGGGACTAGTGGGTGGAGTTCCAAGTTGGCTCATCTACTAGCTGGGTTTCCTCTTGAGCTGGAATTTGAATAGAATTCAATAAATTTCTTTAAGTCAATAGGATTGGAATTCTTTTCTAGATAACAGAATGAAATTGTTTGTCTTGTTTCCTCTGGGCAGGGTCCCTCACTGAGGCAGAGTTGAAGGAGATTTTCTACTTCAAGGAGTTTTAGAGTTTTGAGGTCCCCTCTTTAATAAAGGTGTGAGAATCAGGGGCCAGGTGAAAGAATTATGAAATCTTCAAATTTATTGGTCAATATATATACTGACAGACAGAGGCAAATATATATATGATTCCAATGCTCATAGAGTCAATTCAAAGTACACTCTTTGATATTCCTGTATCTTTTTTAACAAGCCCAATCTACTGAGATGCAAATGATTAAACCCAGATTTTGGTCGCTCGACAGAAATGTAAACAGTTGTGATACACATCAGAACAAAATTACCAATTTCCTCAAGTACATTTCTCCCAAATGCTTTAGTCTCCATTGTGGGCTGCTTTTCCTGTCCTAACTCAAAGGTATGTCTTTGATCTATTATATAGCCGAGTTTGCATTTTGCTTCAGTCTCGAGGATCTTTATCAATGTTTTAAGTAGGTCAGTCTCTGCTATAGTAAAGGGGAAGGGAAATCGGAGGATCAAGTTACTGTAAGTTTCAAAACCTGAAATGGATTCTTAGCTCCTGGTCCTTTACACCTGCTCTGCCTTTGGTCAGAATTAATTGAAACAGTGGGCATTATCACTTTTGGGAAGTAAACTGGTTGGGGCTGGGAACTACGGTGTTAATAGGGACATAGTACCAAAGGATACAGCTGGAACTTTGAGGATGGTTGTGGGAAGGTAGGCATGTGGATTCAAGGAGCAAACGCAAAGAGAGAAGAGTGTGTGTATATGTGTGTGTTGGGGGGGGAGTTGGGGAGAAAGGAGGACACGTTAATAAATGTAAAGAAATATATATTGATAGAGACAAGTTTGTGTTTGCTTTGGTGTAAGAGTTTCCCAGACTTGTTCTGTATACTTGTTCTGTTTGCATGTTTATTTCTCCATTTGATTGTAAGTTATTTGAAGCAGGGACTCTCTTTTTCCTTTTTTTTTTTTTTTTTTTTTTTTTTTTTGTATCCCTAGCTCTTACCATGGTGTAGGTAGCATGTTGTAACACTTAGTAGACAAAGTTCTGCCACAGGTCAGAAACAAATAGTCCCTATGAACATTTGGGGTGACTTCTCTAATGTTTTCTTCTGAGCTAATTCAATTCTGCTTTGCTTATAGAGGACAGCACTTTCTCTGATGAGGGCATGCCATGCTGGGCAATAGTCCTATGCCTATATCCCCAAGCTCACACAATCAATTCTAAAGTTTTTAAGAGAGACCTTTGAGGATATCCTAGTATTGCTTTTTCTGACCATCTTGTGAGCACTTCTCTGTGTGAGTTTTTCATAAAATAGTCTTTTTGGCAAGCATACACTTGGCATTCAAACAATGTGACCAACCCAGTAAAGTTGTGTTCTCTGCAGTAGAGTTGGAAAGCTTGCCAGTTTAGTTCGAGATAGGACCTTAGCACCTGGAATCATCCTGCCAGATGATCTTCAGAATCTTTTTAAGACAATTCAAATGTTAGAGATTCAGTCTCCTGGCATGGCACTGGCAGACTGTCCAGTTTTCACAGGCATACAACAATGAGGTCTGTACAATGACTCTGCAACCTTTAGTTTGATAGTCTAATATCTCTCTTCTTCCACACTTTCCTTTGGAGCCTCCCAAACTCTGAGCTAGCTCTGGCAATGCATGTGTCAATCTTATCAATGTGGACATCCCTGGAAAGCACACTACTAAGGTAGTGCCCTCAGGTCATGGTAGACCCATGAATAGTTTTCAATGGATCATAAAAAACGCTTTGGATTGTTACTATCAGTATAAAACTGAATTTCATCTGACTTCTTACTGAGCCAAGAATCCTGCATCTCTATTTTGATTGCACTTTACTTTTGATGGAATTGAATGCTACTTTCTTAGAGATGGATGAACTATCCTGCTGGTACACCCTGTGAAGTTCTTGTTTTTCATTTAGTAGCTTTTGAATTTCCTCATCATTTTCATCAAACCAGTCTTGATGTTTGGAGTTTTCTCACTTAGAAGAGCAAATGCAGTGCTATACAACAAATCTCTGAAAGCTACCCATTCCTTTTCTGCTCCACTGTTGCAACTGTATGTTGACTCAACTTACCTTTTGAATTGGCAAGAACTGTTCCCTCTCCAAGAAGTGCTCTAATTTGTTGACATTAATTCTTCTAGTTGTCTTTTTGCCTTGGACTGCTACTTTTATTGAAGGTGAATATTCAGTTTTGAGAGGAGAAGTCTATGATCATTTGAGTATTCTGCATCACACATTGCCTTTGTCACTCTCCCATCCTGACTTCCTTTTCTTACAATTATAGAGTCTATTAAATACCAATGGTTTCTGTAAGGCTGTATTCACAAAGTTTTATTGCATTTAGGTAAACGGAATACAGTGTTGATGAGGAGAAAGTCATGAGAAACACAAGTCTTCAGTAGCATGTGACCACTGCTGTTGCCATATTTAATACCATTCCTCCCAAGGTCTCCCCCCTTGGTCTGGTAGTCTGAGCCTACTCTAGCACTAAAGTCACCCAGAATTATAAGCTTCCTCTTTAGGCACATTGATGATAAAGCTCTTTAGGTCTTCATAAAAATTTTCTTTGACCTTACCAGCATTTGTCATGGTGGGAGCACAGGTACTGATGATGGTGGAAGGGTGTTTCTTGCAAATGGAAATAGCATTGTCATGAGCCTGTCATTCACTCCTTTAGGAAGTTAGGTGAGTTTTACTAGTTTAGCTTTGAATGCAAAACCTACACCAGCTTCACAGTACTCCCTTTTACTGCAACCACTCCAGAACACTGCTCCTACTTCAGTAAGCTAGCCTTCATTTGCCAGCCTCGTTTCACTCAGGGCTGCTATTTGGATGTGATGCTTGAGTTCTCCTTTCAGATCTACTGGGTTTTGTGTTGTCTGTAAGTGTGTGCACATTCCATATACTGATGGTGAGCAGAATTAAATGTTGGAAAGTTTCTGCAAGATTTTTTAGTGTCTCATTCACAGAGTGGGATCCTTATCTGCTCTGATAATCAGGTCAGGATTGGGTAAACACACAATTTTTAGGGCACCTTTGCTATCCCCTTCTTCACACATGGAGGTGAGCAGTGCAATCCTTAAAAGGTTGCTCAGACACCCAGGAGGCTGCCAAATGTCTCTGCTGCTCCCAATGGGAAGGTGACTCTATGACTTGGATCACCCGTGTGCAAAGGTGTGCCTACAGCTCCCAGCGCATCCATATCTGCTGCTTTGTCGCTCACCCATCGTCGCAGGGCTTTGAGGGTAGAAATGGTAAAATGGTATGTGTAATGTCTTTTGGTTCATGTGTAGATTGGATTTAAGTGAAGCATGAAATCATCAGCCTTACTCTGTCTTCCAGAGCCACCACTGTCCAGTGGAAAGAGAATCATGATGATTAATGATGATTGGAGAGGCAGGGGATGACTTTGGTATCTTCAATGTTTAACCAAGCTCAGAGTCCTCCATAACACCTGCTTCAGCTGCCTTTAGGGCCATTGGAACAAATTGTTCTGTCCACTCAATCCACCAGGATAAGCCTTTACATGTTTGGGGTAGACACCCCCCAACTTATCATAGAGTTTGAGACCGTTTGGTTATTCTCAACCCTGTTTAGCCCAAGTGCCAAATTGGTTTAATGCGGTGTGGCCGCAGTGGACGCTACAGCTTCTTAGGTGAGAGTTAGGTGGATCAGGTGGACACCAAAGGTAGAAAGCAACCTTATAAAACCCTTTTCCCAGAAATACTAGTCTTCCCTGAACATATCCTATACCCCAAGATGGCGGATGAGGCCATATTGTGGAAGGATGGCCAGGTGGTGTAGGACTGCCCAACAGAGAAACTTAGATTTGATCTTTGGAGTTTATTGAAAATTGGAATGACAAAATCATATCTACACTTTAAGGAAATAATAGCGATGTGGAGTGCGAATAAAAGAAGGGAGAGATTTGAGGTAGAAAGACTAATTAGAAGGTTATTGCAATATGGATAAGATAAGTGCTGATGTAAGTGTGAACTAAGATATTGTTTATGTGAGAAGAGAGATGATGATCATTGGATGTGAGAGAACACGAAGAAAGGCGGAATCCACAAGATTTTGCAAATTATCAGATGTGGGAGATGAGGGAGAGTGAGAAGCTAGGATTAGCACCAAAATTGTGACTCTGGATGGCTGGGAGGATACTGCCTAGACAAAAACAGGGATGTTTGTGAGAGGGATCATTTTGGATGGAGAGTGAATTCAGTTTCAGACATGTTGACTTTGAGATTCCTATGGGGCATTCATATTAGAATGATCAGTTGAGGTAGAAAATGATAATGGAATGTAAAAAGGCTACTTATCAGAAGGTATTCTGATTTTTGAACGTAACATTGAGAACAGGGGAACGAATTTGCCTCTTTACAAAATAACTGCAGAATTTTTCTCACTAAGAGAATTTTTAAAAACCAGAACATGGGCTAAATAAGAGCTTTATTTTATTTTGATTAATGAGAAAGGAAATCCAAATCTATAATTTCATTGGTAAGGGGGAATGCCTGTAGGAATTTTCTGCATTACCACAGTTTCAACAAAGTTTTGGAAAATTCCCTGGGGGCATTTAGAATAAGTGACATTTTTAGGGTCATACACTAAATATAAGTCAGAAGTAGATGGGAACCCAGCTCTCATTCTATCATGTTACAACTCAGATGAGACCATCCTTTTGATCAATATCCCCAAAGAAAAAAGAATAACAAAGAGAATAATGGGGGAGGGGACTGAAGTGAGTTCATTTTTTTCACACTTTATGTCATGAAAGTGTCCCTTAATCTTCCCAGACCCTTATTTGAGTAGACATATCCTGTCTTGAACATGGCTCTAACAGTATCCTCCCCAGTCCCTGCCATGGGAGCTGCTGCTGGTTTTCCTTGAGTGAAATCCATGTGAATTCAAAAAAAATTTGGGGACTAGAGTCCAATAGAGTGACAAGGTTCCTCCTATAAATCACAGGAGCATCAACTTTCTACTACAGTATATGCATGACAATGAAAGATCACTCTCCTGAGGCTGCCAATGGAGGGATGTCACAATATATGTCACTGGAAAGTACACTGGATTTGGAATTGGGGGAATCTAAAACCTGTCCCTGCTATACCTGGGACCTGTGTGACCTTGGACACTGATTGAAATAACTCCTGTGTGCCAGGTACTAGAATAAAAAGACAAAACCAATATTTTGTCTCTTTGAAGAGACCACTTTCTACTTGGGAATCCTGATCATCCCTGGAAACCAAGCCCAGGGCCTTGTGACCCCCAACTGTGGAATTGTGGGATTCAAATATCTAGCAGAGGAATGGATGCCTGCTGCTCTGGAGGTGAGGTGTCCACTGTGGGCTGGTAATGGAATCAAAGATGATTTTTCTTTCTTCTCCAAGAATTGTCTTGGGCAAGAGGATTGATAGACAGTACCCCAATTGTGATAGCAATAATCTTTTATTGCTCATTCAGGGTACCCCAAGGAGAAATGAGCTTACAGCTTATTCAGGAAAGTCACAGAAATACATACAGTCTGAAGGACAAAAGTGAGGTGCATGGTGGCAGTGAGGGAATCCAATGGGTCATCTGAAAACCTCGGGATTCATTAGGGTTGAGAACCAATACACTCTACAAGTCTATAAGAAAAGAGCAGCAGGAAGAGACCTGACAGACAGAGGCCCAACATCATCCCCCAACATCATCTGTACCCCCACTTGGGTTATGGTTGTGACATAGCTCTACTGAGGTCTGCCCACCCTCTCCTGGAGAACCAAGTGGTTATGGGTGAGCCCAAGACAGTGTTCCCACTGAAGGCTTCCAAGATGGAAGGCTTAGGTGTGGGTCTGGGATTTTCCCTCATCAGTTTGGGAAGTTTATTATTGGTCAGGATGCTTTTCCCCGGCATTTCCTGTGCCCCAGGACCAATGGACTACACTTATGAAATAGTCATCCCTAGGAAGATAGCAGTCAAGGGAAGGGAGGACCCAGAAAGAAAAGTAGCCTACCTGCTACCCGTGAGGGGCGAGAACTTTGTGATCCACCTGAAGCTGAAAAGAGGGGTTTTTGTCAAGAACTTCCCTGTCTACACCTACTCCAAAGGCGTCCCCAACGTAGACATTGCTATTGTCCCGGACGACTGCCACTATGATGGATCCGTGGAAGGGGAGCCGGGGTCTCTCGCGTCCATCAGCACTTGTTGGGGCCTCAGGGGCATAACGATCTTCCAGAAATCAGTTTATGGCGTTGAACCCATTGAAACATCAAGACATTTTGAACCCGTCCTGTACCACAGGGAGGGGCGGCTCCAAAGCTGCTGCAGAGGGACGGCAGAGGAAGGCCCGAGAGCCCGAAGCCGGGGGCAGAAAGAGAGAGCGGAAGACAGAGAGACGGTGGGAACCGAGGCCCTCGGCTACATCTGGTCCCACACCAAGTACCTGGAGCTGTTTCTGGTGGTCGACAACAGGTGCTTCCTAATGTGGAACAGCAACGTGACCACGGCGGTCCGCACGGTGATGGACGCCCTCGCCCACGTTAACACCTACAGCCGGGCACTCCGGGTCAGGGTGGTCCTGGTCGGCCTGGAGATCTGGACGGAGAGGGACCGGGTGAGGGTGTCTGGGGACCTGGGGGAAGTCCTGCGGGCCTTCAACCGCTGGCGGGAAGGGGAGCTGGCCGGGCGGGCGAGGCACGACGCGGCCCACCTCGTCGTGGGCTCCGATCCGGGGGAGCGCGCGGGGGCAGCATTTCTCGGCGGGGCCTGCGTGCCCGGGCGCGCGGCAGGAGTCGAGGCTTTCTCGCACGAAGATCCCGCCGCCTTCGCGGCGCTGCTGGCCCACGAGCTGGGCCACAACCTGGGCATGAGGCACGACCACGCGGCCTGCCTCTGCCCGGACCGGCCCTCCTGCCTCATGGGGGACCCGGTGAGCCTGCAGGGCAGTTTCAGCAACTGCAGCTTGGGGGATCTCTACGCCTTTGTGCGCCCCCCGCACGGCTCCTGCCTCTACGACAAGCCCGCGGCCCGGCCGGTGCCCAGGAAGCCCAGGTGCGGGGACGGCGTGGTGGACGCAGGGGAGGAGTGTGACTGCGGCGATCCCGGCGCCTGCCCGGAGGAGGCCTGCTGCCTGCCCTCGTGCCAGAGGCGGCCGGGCTCCGCCTGCGCCTCCGGGCCCTGCTGCAGCGAGTGCAGGCTGCTGGAGGCCGCCACGCCCTGCCGCCCCAGCGTGGACGAGTGTGACCTCCCCGAGTACTGCGACGGCGCGTCCCCGCGCTGCCCGCCCGACAGCTACAAGCAAGACGGCGCCCCCTGCCGGGCCGAGGGCCGCTGCTACCGCGGCCGCTGCCAGAGCCTGCGCAGCCAGTGCGAGGCGCTGTTCGGGGCGGGCTCCCGAGCGGCCCCGCCCAGCTGCTACCGCCACCTGAACACGCGGGGGGACCGCTTCGGGAACTGCGGCCGCGGCCAGCCCGGCTTACTTCAGGCCTTCGTGGGCTGCGAGCCCCAGCACGTCCTGTGCGGGAAGCTGCTGTGTGAGCACGTGCGCAGGCTGCCCCGGATGCGGAAGCACCACACCCTGATCCAGGTGCCCCTGGGGGACGCTTGGTGCTGGGCGGCAGACCTCTTCGAGGAGGCGGCTGAGCCCGAGGGAGGGGCCGTGCAGGCGGGCACCTGGTGCGGCCCCCGCCAGGTCTGTGTGAACCACACGTGCTCCGACGTGGGGGGGCCGCGGGCCGAGTGCGAGCCCGAGACCACGTGTCACGGCCGAGGGGTCTGCAACAACCTGCAGCATTGCCACTGTGACGCCGGCTACGCTCCTCCCGCGTGCGAGGCCGAGGGCCCGGGGGGCAGCGTGGACAGCGGGCCCCCTCCAGAGATCAGGACTTTCCTGGATGTCAGAGTGCCTTATGTGGACATCAGAACCTTTCCTTTTGAGAGCAGTGTCCGTTTTCTGGAGGAAACGGCCTTATCTGCTCAAGAACACCCTTTTGCAACTTCTCTAGCGCCCCCTACCCCTGAAGATTCCTCTACTTCTAACTTTACCCCTCTCTCTTACCCAGACATCACCTGTCCTCCCATGCTTACCATGTATGAAGAAGAAAACACAGGAAACACTTTCTTTGTCTGGATTTTGATTTCCATCATCTTCTTAGCCATCCTGTTGACTTTGGTTTCCTTATATTTATTCTATAAGACTAAATCCAGGCACTCAGCAAAAGAGTCCTTAAATGGGTTAGAGAAAGAGGAAGACACAAAATGAGACATAGGATGAGCATGTCATAAAGGGAAGGCACTAGGTAGGGACAAATGGAGTTACACCAAGTAACTGGCCTTCCTGGCCTCTAGAGGAGCAGGAGAAGACCATGGCTGGGAAATGAAAATGCACACTGGGAGTTTTCCAACCTTATCGATCTGGAGTTGGAAGAGTCTAAATAAATGAATAAAATACTGTCCACACTTGATTTATTTCCTAAGAGGTCCCAGAATTTGGGATATTGTAGAAGGCTCAACATTTGGGCACAGAGGTGCCATAACACCCTTGTAAGAATAAGTATCCTAATACAGTGCATGACTAGAGGGGCCAATACTGACCTTCCATCTCTTTCCTCACTGGAGGTACTTTAGACACATGTCTAATTTTTTCTTTTTCCTGCTGAGGCAATTGTGGTTAAGTGACTTGCCCAGGGTCACACAGCTAAGAAGTGTTAAGTGTCTGAGGCCAGATTTGAACTCAGGTCCTCCTGATTTCAGGGCTGATGCCACCTAGCTGCCCCTATGTCTAAATTTTTTTGATCAAGTAATCAATAAGTTAGAATAGGCAATGAGGTTGCCCACTGGGTAGAGAAGATCCATGTGATCCTGAGAACATTCCTTAATCTCCCCTTGTCTCAATTTCCTCATTTGTAAAATAGAAACAACAATGGCCTCAGTTTAGAAGGCTGTTGTGAGGATCAAATGAGATGACTGTGTAAAAAGCTTAAATTTTAAAGTTCAATATACACATTAGCTATCATTAATATCTCAAGTCCTTTTGATTTCCAATTAGATGGCTCCATCTGGCTGACTTTCTGAAATTTACAAATTGCGTAGGCATGTCACCTATTCCTGAACGTAAGTTACTGATAAAAGTATTAAGTTGACTTCCATTGCTTAGATTCAGTCTTTTCTATCAATTCCAAATTAAATCAACTGCATTGTTACTTGTAAAGGGCTGAAACTCTTGAGTTGATGCATTGAGGATGGACAACCAGCACTTAAGGCTAATTACCAATTGGACAATACTCTATAATACTCCAAATTATTATTGGAAAATGGCCCTTTCCACTATTCTGTGCTGACTCGATAATTGGTGTATACAGAGAATTGTAGGAGGGACTAGGGGTGGAGTAAGAGTAGCTGGAATCACTTTGAGGCAGGAGATGAAGAGGAGAGGTTGTGGAGATTCTGCATCCATCCAATTCACTTCTATCCCTAAAAACCAAGAATAAAGACCAAGGACTTTTGCTTATCCCGACTCCAGCTGATTCTAAGGTATGAGGGTGATAACTCGGTCTTCACAGTTAACTAATATCTTTCATAATAATATGAGGAAGCTGAGAGTGAGATGTTTATGTGTTTTTTGGTCATTCCCAACTTCTCGTGATTCCATAATAGAGTTTTATTGGTAAAGATACTGAAGTGGTTTGCCATTTCCTACTCCAGCTCATTTTGCAGATAAGGAAACTGAGGCAAATATGATTGAGGGACTTGTCCAGGGTCACACAGCTAGGAAATATCTGAGGCTAAATTTGAACTCCTATTTTCCTTACTTCAGGTCTGGCACTCTTATCCAGTGTGCCACCCAGCTGCTCCAAAGGACCCCATATTACAGAAAAGAAAATGTAGCCTTAGAGAAGTTATGTAACTTGCAGGCAGGGGGCACCATCATGCACAGAGTACTTGTCTTGGAGTCAAGAAGACCTGAATTCAAATTTAGCTTAGATCCTTCCCCAAGTATTATTCTTGGCAACTTGCATACCCTTTCTGTCTGCCTTAGTTTCCTCAGCTCTAAATGGGGATTATAACAGTACCTACCTCCCAAGATTGTTGTGAGAATAAAATTAGATCTTATTTATAAAAGCTAAGCATATAGTAGGCACTATATACATGCTTGTTCTCTCTCTTTTGGAGTGAGTACTTTGTTTTATTCCTTTGAGAAAGAACTCATCTTGGATTAGTTGGACAATTTAAGACATTTTTCTGTATGAGATGTTGCCTCTTTTCCCTCAAAAGTATTTCATTTTTCCAAATACACATAAAAATAGTTTCCAACATTCATTTTTGTAAGATTTTGTGTTACACATTTTTCTCCCTCCTTCCTTTACCTCCCCCCTTCTAAGACAGCAAGGAATCTGCTATAGATTATGCATATTTCCATATTGTCATGTTGTATAAGAAAAATCAGACCAAAAGGAAAAAAGCACAGGAAAGTAAAAGCAAAGAAAGGTGAAAATACTAATACTTCGATCCACATTGCGTCTCCATTGTTCTTTCTCTGGATGTGGATGGCATTTTCCAGCCCAAATCTATTGGAACTGTCTTAGATCACTATATTGTTGAGAATAGCCAATTCTATCAAAGTTGATCATCACATAATCTTGCTGTTACTGTGTACCATTGTTCTTTTGATTCTGCTCACTTCACACAGCATTAGTTCATCTAAGTCTTTCCAGGCTTTCTTAAAATCAGCTTGCTTATCATTTCTTATAGAATAATATTCTAACATTCATATACCATAACTTATTCATCCACTCCCCAGTTGATGGGCATCCACAAAATTTCCAATTTGTTGTTACTACAACAAGGACTGCTACAAACATTTTTGCACACATGTGTCCTTTTCCCTCTTTTTAATCTCTTTGGGATACAGAGATAAGTGACATTGCTGGATCAAAACACGGTTAGATAGCCCTCTAGTTCTTCTTTGGCCATAATTTCCTCCCTTCTTCACAAAGCTGATAAGTAGACTATCCCTTGTTTTACTAATTTGCATATAGTATCACCCATGATGTCTAATCATGAGCCCATTTTGATCTTATCTTGGTATATAAGATGTGAGATGCTGGTCAGTTCCTGGTTTCTGCTATATTGCTTTCTAGATTTCCCAGAAATTTTTTTTGTTGTTATTCTAGAAGCTGGAGTCTTTGGGTTTAAGCAAACAGTAAATTACTATAGTCATTAACTATTGTGTTTTGTGTACCTACCCTATTCTACTGATCCACTACTCTTTAGTACCAAGTGGTTTTGATGACTGCTGTTTATAACATAGTTTTAGTTCTGACATGACTAACCACCTTCTTTTGCATTTTTTCCATTAATTCCTTCAATATTCTTGACTGTTTTTCCAGATGACTTTTAAAAATTATTTTTCTAGCTCTATAAAGAAGTTTTGGCAATTTGACTGATATGGCACTGAAAAAATAATAGAATTGTCATTTTTATTATATTAACTCAGCCTATTCCATGAGCAATTGATATTTTTCCAATTGTTTAGATTTAACTTTATGTGAAAGATGTTTTGTAATTTGTGTTCATATAGTTCCCAGCTTTTTCTTGGCAGGTAAACTCCCAGATATTTTATATTGTCTACAATAATTTTGAATGGGAGTTATCTTTCTATCTCATTGTTGGGTTTTATTGGTAACATATAGAAATATTCTTTATGTATTTATTTTATATCCTGCTACTTTTCTAAAATTGTTACTTGTTTCTAATACTTTTTAGTTGATTCTCTAGGATTCTCTAAATATGCTGTCATGTCAATTGCAAAGTGATAATTTTGTTTCCTTGTTACCTACTCTAATTCCTTCTATTTCTTTTTCTTCTCTTATTGCTAAAGCTAACATTTCAAATACAATATTGAATAATAGTGATAACAGTGATCTCTAGTACAATATTGAATAATAGCATGCTTGTTTCACCCCTGTATTGGGAATCCTTCTAAGCTTATCCCCACTATATAGAATACTTGCTGATGGTTTTAGATAGATGTTACTTATCATTTTAAGGAAAACTCTATTTTTTTTGCTCTAGTGTAGTTGTATTTTATCAAATGCCTTTTCTGCATCTATTGGGATAATCATATGATTTCTGTTTTATTATCGATATGCTCAATTATGCCAATAGTTTTCTTTATATTGAATTAGCCTTGTATTCCTGGTATAAATCCTACTTGGTTATAGTGTATAATTCTGGTGACAAATTTCTGTAATCTGTTTGCTAATATTTTATTTAAGGTTTTTGCATCAATATTCATTAGGGAAGTTGGTCTATAATTTTCTTTATTTTGTTTTTCCTGATTCCTGACATAGGTGTGTCAAAAAGTAATTTGATAGGACTCCTTCTTCATTGTTTTCCAAATGGTTTATATGGTATTGGAATTAATTGTTCATTAAATGTTTGGTAGCTAATCATTCAGGCAAATATATGTGGGCCTGGAGATTTTTTCTTAGGAAGTTCCTTGATGGATTGTTCAATTTCTTTTTCTAAAATGGGCTATTTAAGTGTTTTATTTCCTATTCTGTTAATCTGAGCAATTTACGTTTTTGTAAATATCCATTCATTCTACTTAGATTGTCAGATTTATTGGTATATAATCGGGCAAAATAGCTCCTAATTATTTCCTTAGTTTCCTCTTCATTGGTGGTAAGTTTACTCTTTTCATTTTTGATACTAGTAATTTGGTTTTCTTTTTTTAAAAAAAGTTATTTTTATTATAGCTTTTTATATACAAAGCATATGCATGGGTAATTTTTCAACACTGACCCTTGCAAAACCTTCTGTTCCAACTTTTTTCCTCCTTCTCCCCACCCCCTCCCCTAGATGGCAGGTAGTCCCATACATGTTAAATATTTCTTACTTTTTTCTAATCAAATTAACCAAAGGTTTATCTAATTTTTTTAAATAAAATTAACTCTTAGTTCTATTCAACTGTTTTCTTATTAACAATTTTATTAATCTCTTCTGGTTTTCAGAATTTCTAATTTGCTACTTAATTGGGGGGGTTGAAATTTGTTTTTAGCTTTTTTAGTTGCATGCCCAATTCATTGATTTTTTTTCTCTATTTTATTCATGTAACCATCTAGAGATCTAAAATTCTCCTAAGATCTACTTTAGTTGCATGCCTTAAGTTTTGGTATGTTGTCTTTCTCTTCGTTGAAATTATGTCTATGATTTGTTTTTTGACCCACCTATTCTTTGGGATTAGGTTACTTAATTTCCAATTAATTTTTGGCCTATTTTTCTGTGCATGATTGGTCTTTTATCCAAAAATATATGGACGGTCAGAAGTTACTTCATGACCTCAAGCCCAACACTGACCCCCAGGAGAAATGATCTGCCAGCTACTACAGGATTTCTTAAACTTTTTCCATTTGTGATCCCTTTTTGCCTGAGAAATTTTTACATGATCCCGGGTATTATAGGTATCTAACATATGTACACAAATCAAATATTGACTGATAATTATAATTTTGGAACCCTCACAATCAGTTATGTGACAGGGATCACAACTCACAGTTTAAAAAGCTTTGTTTTAAAGCATGTATTAGTAGAAGCAGAGGGCACATTATTTGGATGCTAAATCATTTGTTTTTCTGGGTACAAGGAGGGAACACTTACAATTTTTCAGATTCTTATGTGCCCCCTATTTGAGGGTATTCCGTTTTCATCTGGGGTCTCATAACAGCAATTTCAGTTGTCACTGGCATATGGCAGCCAAGGAGGACAAAAAGTATTCATGTTCTCTGAGAAAAGGGGGGACATCAGAGGCCCCTTGAAGAGAGAGTGTGAATACTCAGGTATTCTCTGAAGTCACCATCACATTAGAAGCTGAGCCTTTGGGATCAAGGAGGCAAGGCACTGGCCTGCCAAGAGGGACAGCATGGAACATAGTAAGGTATGGTGTGGTCTTTGAGAACAGGAGGCTGGAACTGTTGAATTCTTAGAGTTGCCAGGGCAACAGATGCCTGGCACAGGGGGGGAGGGGTGTTTTAGCATGTTGAGCCCAGTTAAGGAAAGAGTAAGAATTGTTTTTTTTTTAAATCTTTTTATCCTGATCCTTGTTCAGGACTGAGGTATTCTTTGGTAAAGCCTTCTCAGGAGACAACATCAGAGTAAGAATGGAGCCTGGAATGGTCCAAGAAACACTAGAACTGTAGCTGTCTTAGGAAGGTCACAGAATCAGGCTGTGGCAAAGACCAGAAGGGGAATTTGCGGGAGTCAGAAAGTGGCCGGAGGACCTGGGATCCTTTGCAGGCCACCTGCATGGCAAGTGTCATTAGACCAAAGGTGAGGTACTCAGGGACAGATTCTCAGGCATCACCAGCTGGTTCCTGTGGGCCATGTCTGTGGCTACAACTCTAGTCTCACCAGTTACATCCCCCGGTCCCTCTTCCAGGGAGCCAGGTCATGGATGAGAGGAGGAAAAAATATCCCTTCAAAGGGCCTCAGATAAGTCTTGGACTGTGCTCGTCCATCATTGGCCTGGAGATCATTTTTCTGTGGGTGGGCATCCTTCTCCCAGGCACATGTTGTGCCCAGGAACATTATTCTTACTATGAAATAGTCATCCCCAAGAAATTAGTAACTTTCAAAAGCAAGGAACAATCAACAGAAAAACTGTCCTACATGCTATTAATGAGAGGTAAAAGGCACGTAATTCAGCTGAGGTTGAAAAGAGGCTTGTTCCTCAAGGACTTTCCTGTCTACACCTACACCCAGGAGGCCTTAGACCTGAATGTGCCTTTTATCCAAGATGACTGCTTTTATGATGGATACGTGGAAGGCGAGCTGCGATCCCTGGTGTCTGTCAGCACCTGCTCGGGCCTCAGAGGCATGATAGCTGTAGAGAAACTAGTCTACGGCATTGAGCCCATTGGCACCTCGAAGGAGTTTGAGCATGTCGTATACTACATGGATGGGCATGTCAGAGGCTCCTGTAAAGTCAGTGGAGAAAATACCCCCAAATCCCCCGACACTTTGTATCCAATAGCGAATGAGGATTATAGCCATGGGGAAGAAGAGCCCGTCAAATCTGTCAACTACATCTGGTCCCACACCAAGTACCTGGAGCTGTTTCTGGTGGTCGACAACAGGCGCTTCCTAATGTGGAACAGCAACGTGACCACGGCGGTCCGCACGGTGATGGACGCCCTCGCCCACGTTAACACCTACAGCCGGGCACTCCGGGTCAGGGTGGTCCTGGTCGGCCTGGAGATCTGGACGGAGAGGGACCGGGTGAGGGTGTCTGGGGACCTGGGGGAAGTCCTGCGGGCCTTCAACCGCTGGCGGGAAGGGGAGCTGGCCGGGCGGGCGAGGCACGACGCGGCCCATCTCATCGTGGGCTCCGATCCGGGGGAGCGCGCGGGGGCAGCATTTCTTGGCGGGGCCTGCGTGCCCGGGCGCGCGGCAGGAGTCGAGGCTTTCTCGCACGAAGATCCCGCCGCCTTCGCGGCGCTGCTGGCCCACGAGCTGGGCCACAACCTGGGCATGAGGCACGACCACGCGGCCTGCCTCTGCCCGGACCGGCCCTCCTGCCTCATGGGGGACCCGGTGAGCCTGCAGGGCAGTTTCAGCAACTGCAGCTTGGGGGATCTCTACGCCTTTGTGCGCCCCCCGCACGGCTCCTGCCTCTACGACAAGCCCGCGGCCCGGCCGGTGCCCAGGAAGCCCAGGTGCGGGGACGGCGTGGTGGACGCAGGGGAGGAGTGTGACTGCGGCGATCCCGGCGCCTGCCCGGAGGAGGCCTGCTGCCTGCCCTCGTGCCAGAGGCGGCCGGGCTCCGCCTGCGCCTCCGGGCCCTGCTGCAGCGAGTGCAGGCTGCTGGAGGCCGCCACGCCCTGCCGCCCCAGCGTGGACGAGTGTGACCTCCCCGAGTACTGCGACGGCGCGTCCCCGCGCTGCCCGCCCGACAGCTACAAGCAAGACGGCGCCCCCTGCCGGGCCGAGGGCCGCTGCTACCGCGGCCGCTGCCGGAGCCTGCGCAGCCAGTGCGAGGCGCTGTTCGGGGCGGGCTCCCGAGCGGCCCCGCCCAGCTGCTACCGCCACCTGAACACGCGGGGGGACCGCTTCGGGAACTGCGGCCGCGGCCAGCCCGGCTTACTTCAGGCCTTCGTGGGCTGCGAGCCCCAGCACGTCCTGTGCGGGAAGCTGCTGTGTGAGCACGTGCGCAGGCTGCCCCGGATGCGGAAGCACCACACCCTGATCCAGGTCCCCCTGGGGGACGCGTGGTGCTGGGCGGCAGACCTCTTCGAGGAGGCGGCTGAGCCCGAGGGAGGGGCCGTGCAGGCGGGCACCTGGTGCGGCCCCCGCCAGGTCTGTGTGAACCACACGTGCTCCGATGTGGGGGGGCCGCGGGCCGAGTGCGAGCCCGGGACCACGTGTCACGGCCGAGGGGTCTGCAACAACCTGCAGCATTGCCACTGTGACGCCGGCTACGCTCCTCCCGCGTGCGAGGCCGAGGGCCCGGGGGGCAGCGTGGACAGCGGGCCCCCTCCGGAGGACCACATTGTCACTCTGGCGGTCAGAGTCCCGATGTCTACTAAAAACCTCCCTCCTACTCACGCTGTCCGCTCAGCTGCGCCTGGAGCTGTTACCCCTGGAGCCAAATCGGACACATATGAGGGTTCTGAATCGCCCCTTCTCAGCCTCAGTCCCACCTTTGAGAGCGCCCTTCCAGTGAGTACAAGCTCTCCAGAGTGTCCTAATAAATACAAAAAAATCCCAGCCATCATTGTCGTAATCTCAGCTTTGATTGTCAATATCATCCTCCTCATGAGTCTGCTCGCTATTGTTTTTGTGCTTTTTTTCTCCCAAAGTATCCCTTGGCCAATCACGGATGAAAATTGTACTGAAATTTGTGAAGCTTCTGAAAAAGTGAATCCACCTCATCCATAAGGGGACCCATGTGCTCAGTCTGCCATGGGCTGCCCGTATGGCCTTCTGGGTCACCTGCCTTCCTGGGAGTAAGTGGTCCCCATGGCCTGGTCAGGGCACGAAGAATGGGACATACCATGGAAATGGAAGTGGGACGGCTGTCCCAGAAAAACGTCTCTTTTGTTTTCCCTGAGAGAGAGAGGGTATGAATAAAAGAATAAATTCAATGGTGTCCCTAACTTGATATTTGCTAGTGACTTAAAATTACAGGATAACTCTGGAAGGGTGGCCTGGAAGGGGACAGGGTGTCCCCTCGAAGAGGTCTGCCGCCCAGCACCACGCGTCCCCCAGGGGGACCTGGATCAGGGTGTGGTGCTTCCGCATCCGGGGCAGCCTGCGCACGTGCTCACACAGCAGCTTCCCGCACAGGACGTGCTGGGCTCGCAGCCCACGAAGGCCTGAAGTAAGCCGGGCTGGCCGCGGCCGCAGTTCCCGATTCAGTCAATCATAGAGAGGCCAGAGACCCTTCCGTGGCCTATCTGCCTAGCCCCATTGCTGACCTTCCTCCAAATGGCCTCCCTGAATCCACTTGGGACACAGCACTGAAGTTCCTTGGATCAGCTGTCATAGATTTTCTGACCAATTGACTGATGTTTCTAACGTCATCTTTCTAAGCCCAATGCCTCACTCTTCTGCTTATATTATCCCCTAGACAGTCTTCCAACCTGCAGATGTCTTGACTTTTTGATATACCAGGGACTCACAGACCAGGAGAGCTGCATTCAGCCATCAGGAATATGAGACACACTCAGCTAATTCCCACTCAACTGGCTGATAATGATTTGTCTTTGCTTCTGGAGCTCCGATGCTCTCTCTGGTTCCAGACTCAGCCTTGTCTTTAAGCCATGGTGGCCCCACAACTGCATTAGTTTTGTTTGTACAAAGGCTTTTTAATTTGATATAATCAACATTTTCTATTTTGTGATCGGTAATAGTCTCTAGTTCATCTTTGGTCACAAATTTCTTTCTCCTCCACAAGTCTGAGAGATAAACTATCCTATGTTCCTCCAATTTATTTATAATCTCGTTCTTTATGCCTAAGTCATGGACCCATTTTGATCTTATCTTGGTATATGGTGTTAAGTGTGGGTCCATGCCTAATTTCTGCCATACTAATTTCCAGTTATCCCAGCAGTTTTTTCGAATAATGAATTCTTATCCCAAAAGTTAGCATCTTTGGGTTTATCAAACACTAGATTGCTATAGTTGACTATTCTGTCTTGTGAACCTAACCTTTTCCACTGATCCACTGATCTATTTCTTAGCCAATACCAAATGGTTTTGGTGACTGCTGCTTTACAATATAATTTTAGATCAGGTACAGGTAGACCACCTTCGTTTGATTTTTTTTTCATTAATTCCCTTGAGATTCTCGACTTTTTATTGTTCCATATGAATTTTGTTATTTTTTCTAGATCATTAAAATATTTTCTTGGAAGTCTGATTGGTATAGCACTAAATAAATAGATTAGTTTAGGGAGTATTGTCATCTTTATTATATTTGCTCGGGGTGGCCCCACAACTGGAGAAACCCAAAGCTACTTTCTTTTATGACTTCAGAGGAAGTAAAGTTAAGCTTTCTCAGGGAGAAATCTGGAGACTTATATAAAGTCAAGTAGTTTCTTTTATTACTTCTTGGTAAAGCTTCCTTTCCAAAGATCACAAAATTTAGAACTAGAAAGGACCTTTAATATAATAAAGAACTTACACCCCGCCCCCAATACACACTCCATCACAAATTAACAAATGAGGAAACTATGACATTCAGTGACTGGTCTGTGGTCCCAGGTATAATATCTATTTAGAGCCTGGGAGATGTTGGATCATCCTGGGGTAAAACTCCAAATCCCTTACCCAGAAGCTTGATTGATTTTAAGAAAGAGCATAAAGGGACACTGGCCCTGGAATCAGAAGGACCCAAGTTCAAATGTGGCCTCAGACACTTAACCCTTACTAGTTGTGTGACTCTGAGCAAGTCATTTAACCTGAATTGCCTCACCCCCAAAAAAAAGAGCTTACAGTTCCCAGAAATGATCTCACATCCTGTGGGAAGAGAGTAGGAAACGGTGGATAGAGTTCAGGACTAAAATCAAGGGGCCTTGAGTTCAAACTTTAGCTCTGCCTCTTGTTTGTGTGATTTTTAAACAATACCCTTAACCTCTGTGGATGAATATTTCCTCTTCTGTAAAATGAGATTTGGACAATCCTTTCCAGGTCTAAACCCATGAACCATATCCCAGCTGAATTCATTTGTGAAAAGAACTTTTGAATTTTGCTTAGTCAAAGCCAGTTGTGTGAGAGTGTTGAGGAGTAAAGGATTATTTTGAGCTTGAGATATTCAAGACAGGCATTTAATAGAAGGTGAGTACTGAGTCTATATCCCAAAGAGAATATAAAAGGAAAGATCTTACCCACATGTGCAAAAATATTTGCAGCAGCTCTTTTTGTGGTGTCAAAGGAAATTGAAATTGGGTGGATGTCCATCAGTTGGGAAATGGCTGAATAAATTATGGTATATGAATGTAATGGAATATTATGGTTCTATAAAAAACAATCAGCAGGATGATTTCAGAAAAACCTGGAAAGACTTACATGAACTGATGCTGAGTGAAATGAGCAGGGCCAGGAGAACATTGTACACGGTAACAGCAACATTGTGTAATGATCAACTATGATAGACTTAACTCTTGTCAGCAATTCAGTGGTCCAAGACAATCCTATTAGACTTGGGCTGGAAAAGCCATCTACATCCAGAGAGAGTTATGGAGACCAAATATGAATCAAAGCATAGTATTTTCACCTTTGTTTTCTTTCTTGTATTTTTTTTCCTTCTTTGGCCAGATTTTTCTTACACAATATGACAAAAATGTGCTTGAAAGGGATTTTACATGTATAAACTATATCAGATTGCTTGCTGTTTTGGGGAGGGGGAGGTAAAGGAAGGAGAAAAACTTGTAACACAAAAATCTTATAAAAATAAATGTTGAAAACTATATGATATGAGTATTTGGAAAAATACAATACTGTTGAGAGAAAAAAAGGTGACATTTAGGAGACATCTGGCAGGAAAAGATTTTAAAAAATTTATATTTCTTCAATTACATGTAAAAACAATTTTTAACATTCATTTAAGATATTTTTTAATTCTAAAATCTCTCACCTTGCTTTCTCTTCTCCCACCATGAGAAGGCAAGCAATTTTAATTGTACAGTCATAAAATTTTCATGTTATGTTGTGAAAGAAAATACCCAAAAAACCCCAAGAAAAAATAAAAAATATGTTTCAATCTTCATTCAAACTCCATTAGTCCTTTTTCTGAAGGTGAATAGTATTTTTCATAAGTCCTTCAAAATTGTCTTGGATCTTTGGAATACTGAGAGCAGCTAAGACATCATTCAATATTGCTGTTACTGCATACAATGTTCCGTTTCTGCTCATTTCATTTTGCAAGTCTTACCAGATTTTTCTAAGAGTATCCTGCTCAATTTCTTAAAGCAAAATAGTATTCCATGATAATTATATACAACAACTTGTTCAGCCTATAGAGATTAAGTGATTTGCCCAGTACCACACAGCTAGGAATAGTTTTGAATTCAGTCTTTCTAACTACAGATCCAGTGCTCTTAATTCACTTCCCTAATATTAATAATATAAGCCCAAACATGATTGGTTTGATATAGAAATATCAGAAAGCTTATTTGATCTCCATGTGAAGGATGGATTGGAAAGAAGAATTGCAGGAGGTAGGGAAACCATTAAAGTACATATTCCAAGAGTATAGACAAGGTATGATGAGAGGCTTAAAACAGGTATTAGCCATAGGAGTGAAGAGAAGGGAACAAATTTGAGAGATATTTCAGAAGTATAGTCCATCAACTGTGCAACTATCCAATCACTGAATATGACAAAGAATGAAAAAATCAAGATAGCTTGCAAGTTTTGAGTCTTGATGATTGAGAACGGGTGATGCCCTCAAGAAAAACAAAGAAAAATGGAAGAGGAATAAAGTTTGCAAAGAAGCTAATGATTTTAGTTTAGGATATCCAGGTAGAGATATCCTATGGAGGGCTAAAAATATAGGACAGGAGATTCAAGAGTGAAAATTGAGCTAAAGGAGTTTTGGGGATCGCCTGCATGGAATTTAATCAGAATCCCCAAACTGGGGCAGCTAGGGATAGTCAGCCCTGAATTCAGGAAGAGCTGAGTTCAAATATGGTCTCAGACACTTAACACTTTCTAGCTGTGTGACCCTGGGCAAGTCACTTAATCCCAATTGTCTCAGAAAAAAAAATCTCCAAATTGCAGAGATGGGACTTCCAAGACCATGTGGTACAAACAATATCCCTAAAATAATCCCTGTTTCAAACATATCCAGCATAAAATGCAGTGTATCATGATGACAAAATCCAGAAATTCGCAGGAGACAAAATTTAAGGAGCCAATACTAAATGCCATAGCTGCCAAGTGCCATGGAGTCAATAGCATCATAATGCATAGAGTGATGGACTCATCTTTCAAATATGGCCTTCTCCTAGTTTTTCCTAGTATTGATTGCCTATTCGAGTTATTGTCTCTTCAATATCATTTAAATATAACTAATACCTTCTTGAGATCAGAAACAAGCAATGTCAATTTGATTTTAGAAGGAGATATATTCTGAGAAGTTATAGTAGGATAGAGGGTTAAAAGTATCCCCTTCAAGATTATGATATCTCCTTGATAATCAGCAATAAGCAATATCAATTTGATTTTAGGAGGGGATATATACTAAGAAGATAGAGGAACATCTGATTTAAAATGTCCCCTTTTCATGACTCCATGGATCACAGCTCACAAGACCCTTCTGTTCACTATCTCCAAGTTCATATTTGTTTCCATGACACCATCCATCTCATCCTCTGTTATATCTCCTTTTTCTTAATCTTTTAATCTTTTTTAATTTTTCCCAACACCAGGGTATTTTCCAATGAGATTCATCTTCTCATTCTATATTTAAGCTTTAGCATCAGCATTTGACCTTCCAATGAGTAGTCTAAAGTAATTTAAGTATTGATAGATTTGATTTCCTTGATTGCCAAGGGACTCTCAGAAGTCTTCTCTAGCATTACGATTCAAAAGCATCAATCCTGCAGTGCTTGGTTTTCCTTATAATTCAATTCTCATAGACATACATTACTGGGAAAAAAAACAGCTTTGACATTATGGATCTGGTATCAGCAAGGCGATATCTGCTTTTCAGTATGTGATCTGGATTTGCCAAAGCTTTCCTTCCAAGGAGCAAGCACATAATTTCAGCATGTAATTATGAAAGTATATAATTTCATGGTTCCACTCTCCATCTGAAATGATCTTTGAGACTAACAACATAAAAAACTGACACTGCTTCCATTCCTTTTGCTTCTATTTGCCAGGTGGTGATGGGAGGCTAAGATTTTAATTAAGTTTCAAGCAGCTTTTATAATCTCTTCTTTCATCCTCACCAAGAAGCTTCTTAATTATTCTTTATTTTCTGCCACCAGAATGATGTTGTCTATATATTTGACATTGTTTATTATTTCTCCTAGTAACCTTAATTCCAGCTTTTGATTTATCCTGCCTAGCATTTTCCATGATATATTCTGCATATAAGTTAAATAAGGGGACTATACAGCTTGTCATCCTCCTCTTCCAATCTTAAACCAACAAGTTGTTTCATGTTCAGTTCTAATTCTTGCTTCTTTGCAGGTTTCTTGAGAGACAACTAATGATCTAGTATTCTGATCTCTTTGAGGATTTGTCACATTTTGCTGTCTCCCACACAGTTAAGAGCTTTAAAGTAGTCAATGAATCTCAATGAACACTTACTTTTCTATTTAAGAACATGATTAATTCAACCTATGGCTTTCAAAGCTTCTTGCTTATGTGTATTTTTTCTTTCTGTTCTCTTTTATGCATTCTTTAAAAAAAACTTAAAAGCATAATTTTTTTTCTCCTTTCCTTTTTAAAAAGCAATTAATGAAGCAGAACCAGATGTTTTCCTGGAACTCCTTGCTTTCTCCATAATCCAGTGAATACTGGCAATTTGGTCTCTAATTCCTCTGCCTCTTCAAAAACCAGCCTGCTCTTCTGGTGATTCTTAGTTTGCATATTGCTAAAGTCTAGCTTGCAGAATCACAAGCACTTACTGGGTATGTGAAATGAATTCAATTATTTGGTGATTTCAGCATTCTTTGGCAACACCCTTCTTTAGAGCTGTGACATAAACTAATCTTTTCCAATCCCAGTGGTCACTGGTGTTTTTTTATTTTTTATTTTTTTTCAGACCATATAGGTATAGTGGAAGTAATTAATAGATTTAAGGAATTAGATCTGGTAGATGAGAGTGCCTGAAGAACTATGAACAGATGTTTACAATATCGTACAAGAGACAACAGAAAACATCCCAAAGAAAAAGAGCAAAAGATTAAAACAGTTATCTGGTGAAGCTTTACAAATAGCCAAAAAATAAAATAAAGCAAAAGGGAAAGAAGTGTTTGGTGTTTGAACAACCTGGCCAGACTGAGTTGCATTCTCTGCAGTAGAATTTGAACTCTTCAGCTCAAGAAAGGACTTCAGTGTCTGGTACCTTATCTTGCCAGATGAACTTCATAATCTAACTAAATCAATTCAAATGGAAGTGATTTGGTTTTCCTGCCATTGTGTTGGTATTCTGTCCAGATTTCACAGGTATATGACAATGAGGGTCAGCATGATGGCTCTGTAGACCTTCAGTTTGGTAATCATTTTACTACTTCTCCTGTAATGTGCTTTCTAGAGTCTCCATGCTGGGGTGCCAAAATATACCATCAAAATATAGCTCTCTAGAGGACCTCGGAGCCAGCCCGAGTCCTTGGTGTTAGTGGAGGAGTGACCAGTGAGAATGGTGGAAATCCAGAATCCATTTATTCCAAATTTTCTCCCCCTTATATATCCCAATACTCTTATATAACCAAAGCAACACTGCTCATGCAGGAGCACACAACTTGCTATTGTATGTAGATGTCTCTTTGCCACTTTTTATCACTCTGCTTCAATTACATTGCAGGTTATCACTGCCCTGATTTCTCAGGAAGGCCAAGAGTCCTTAGGAGAGACGGGGAGCTGAATCAGACATTGTCAGCAGGTTCCTTTTGGCTGAAGGGTCTTATACCTCACCCAGAGTTCCTCCACTGTCTGTGACGACCTACACTCTCTTCTCCCACACTTTCTTTCACAACTTCCCAAATATCAAGCTATCAACCTCATCAGCTATGTGTACATCCCTGGAAAGTATACTGCTGAGTTAAGTGAACTTATTCACAACATTCAAAATCTCTCCATTTGCTATAACAAATGGTTCCTTGGATGGATGGAGTGGTGTTGACTGGTGGGGAACCTCAGTTTTCTTGGTATTAATTGTTGGGCCAAAATTAGCACAAGCAATCGAGAATCAATCCATGTTTTGTTGCATCTAGACCTTCAGAGAATGCACGGAGAGCACAATCACTTTTGAACAAAAAAAAAATCACATTCCAACTCTCCCTCTACTTTAAATAATTTACTGTCAATGCAGCAACTGACGTTGATGCTGTATTTGTCTTCATTGAAGGTGTCTGACAACATTTGCTGATTAAAAATGTGGGAGCAAGCATACAACTCTGAGCAATTTAAAGAAACAGAAGAAAATGGAGGCAGCAGCTAGGTGGTGCTGTGGATAGAGCACCATCCCTGAAGTCAGGAGGACCTGAGTTCAAATTTGATCTCAAGACACTTAACACTTCCTAGCTGTGTGACAAGTCACTTGAGGGGAAAAAAATTAAAAATTAAAAAAAAAAGAAATAGAAAAATGATAAAATGGGAAAAACGAGATCGAGAGACAAGAAAATTAGAGATATCAAGGGAAACTTTCATTGTGATAAAAGATAAAAATGGTAGGAATTTAACAAAAGCAGATGAGATTAAAAAGAGGTGACAAGAAGACACACAAAAATTATACAAGAAAGCTCTTAATGTCTTGGATACCATGATGGTGTGCTTACTGATTTAGAGTCAGATTGGAGAATGAAGTCAAGTAGACCTTGGAAAGCACTGATAACAAGGGTTGTGATGGAATGAGGAGTTAAAATCTGATGACCTCGGACACTTAGCCAAGGTCCTGTATGAATTATGGACAAATCATTTGGCTGCTGTTTGCCATGGTTTCTTCAAATGGGGGTCATTATAGCACCTGCCTCTTAAGAGTTGTGAAGATATTTGTAAACTGTTTAGCACAGTCCCTGGAACATAATCAGTGCTTAATAAATGCCTGTTCCCTTTTCCCCTCCCTCCTTAACCTCTAGATGAAGAATCAGTAAAGATTGTTGACCAGGAGACTTAAATAATAAAAGTTGCTGTTTAGGAAGATGAATACTGCTCATGTGACATGGTTACAAGGTGATGGGTTATATTGGCCAATGTGACTCTTGCAAAATGTTCACTGAGGATCTAGAGTCTTTGTTGGAAAGAGTATCTCCACTGGGGAAGGCACCCATGTGGGAAGCATTGAAACATGGAAAAATAATCTAGCAGTGGGGATTTGTACATAGATGATTGGGAGGGGAGAAAACAGGGGCAGGGAAACTGACTTGAAAACTTCAGCCTCCATCCACACATGAGAGGATAAGAATCTGAGCAGCATTTAGTAGCCTGTTTTTAAATCAATTGTCAAGAATTTCAGTTTCTCTTGGAACATATATTACAGAGTTAGTTGCCTGTGTACAACCTCCCCCCATCACACTTCAAGTCATATCTCGGGAAGGATAGCATGGTGTGTGAGGATGGAAGGAAAGCTTTGTGGGAGGGGAAAACTGATCTTGGGTTCAAATCTGATTCTTGTGCTTATTCCCTTGTTACTTTGGGCAAGAAAGCTAGTCTGTTTAGGCTTCTGTTTTAAATGGAGCATACTAGATTGCCTTTGATAGCCTTTCCTGTTCTGGTTCTAAGATCCCATGAGAGAGCTAAGTTCTTTGGTCATAGGGATGACTTGAAGGTGAGGATGGGATGCATTATCTTCTGAATGTTATGTGGAAGCTTGGACCCAGGAGATAGTATCAGTTCTACTGGTGGATAGAAAGCTACAAAGAACGTTTTGAACCCTGATGGCAAAGGAAACTATATTCCTAACAATGAGAGCTATCCCAGAGCAATGAGGGCTGCCTCTGGAGGGAATGACCTCCCTGTAGTTGGAAATCGGGCTGGATGAATATGTTGGGTCTCATGTATTCTGCTGAAGCGTGAATGCTTGAGATCATAGGTTGTTGGGTTCAGATCACCTAAGCCTTTCCCTAGGCCAAAATTCCTCAAGCTCAGACACTTTTTTTAAGGGGAAGGAGGAGGATAGGAAGGAAGCCAAGGGTCCAGGGGCATACTGGAAAGGAGAATAATTTTTCCCTTAGGTCTGAAAGGTGGGAAGACCTCACTGGTGACCAATCCAGAGAAATTAGGACTACACCGAACAGGTCCCAAGGAAAAAGAGAAAATGTAGCATCCTGACCTTAGATGCCCTGTCCTGTTCCTGAAGTCACTCTGTCCTCTCTATGTCAAAACCTAAGCCGGAAGTTGCTTTTCCTGTCTGTCAAAGATCCCAGCTCTCTCAGAGAAGTCTAGCTCCCAGTATTTTCATTGAGTACCAATGTGTTCGCACAGATTGAGAACCCAGTTCTGTCCAGCCCCAAGCTCAAACCCATATCTCACCTGGGAACGGTTGTATTTTCACTTATCCTTTTATTCAAATGATCCCTGTTTCAAAGAACGCTCATGCGTCCAAGGCATGGCTTGGTATCATTCAACAGGTCTAGGACAGGGCACTTCCTTTTTGGACAGTCAGTCCCATTCCTTCTCCCTCAGATCCTTCTGCCGCGTTGAGCTCTCAGTGCATTTTTGGGGGTCTTTTTTCGGGGATATTTCTTTTTTCTCATTTTTCTGATCACAGCCCTTTTTTGGGCATAGGCCAGGATGACAAGGTACCAGATTATACTGTTCACAAGGAGGATAAGGGTAACCAAGAACAAGAAAATAGCCAGTATTTTTTCCTTGTTTCCTTTTCTTAGGACCTTGCCTGAAGGAGTGATGATAATCCCTGGGGGACTGGCCTGCTGTGATGGGGAAGGGCTGACTGCAGGGGGAAGGATGCTGGTGGTGGGGACGGGAGCGGTGGTGGCGGTGGAAATTTTGGCAGTGACGGTGGTAGGGGCAGGGGCAGGGCTGACGGTGGGGGCGAGAATGGGAGCCGGGCTGCTCGTGGGGGTGGGGGGGCGCATTGTGCCGCGGCTGACTGTAGTCCAGGGAGCAGAAATGTGGGTTCTAGGAGTAGGAGGCGGGCCGCTGTCCACACTCCCCCCGTTACCTCTTGCTTCGCAAGTTGGGGGGGCATAGCCAGCATCGCAGTGGCAATGTCTCAAGTTGTTGCACACCCCCCTCCTGTGACATCTGGCAGCCGCGTCGCACTCCGGGCCAGGCAACCTGGTATCAGAGCACGTGTGGTTGAGGCAGACCTTGTTCGGGCCGCACACGGTCCCACTGGCCACCCCTCCTCCGTCAGAGACTTCCTCCCCCACGTAGAGGTCCGCCCCCCAGCACCACGTGTCCTCGTGGCGCACCTGGATCAAGGTGTGGTGCTTCCGAGTCCGGGGCAGCCTCTGCACGTTCTCACACATGAGTCTCCCACACTTGATGTCTTTTTCCTCACACTTTGAAAAGACCTGGTACAGCCTAGGAGATTCACCGCCACAGTGCCCAAACCGGTCGCCCTGGGTGTTCAGGAGCCGGTAACAGCTCTCCCGGGCGGCCCGAGAGCCTTTACCGAAGACCTCGGCACACTGTCGATCCAGACTCCGGCAACGCCCCCGATAGCAAAACCCTTGCCCCGCGCACGGGGTGCCATCTTGTTTGTAGACGTCCGGCTGGCACCACATGGAGGTCCCGTTGCAGTACTCAGGGAGGTCGCACTCATTCTTCCTGGGACGGCAGACCCTGCCGCTTAATTGAAACCTGCAGCCTTCACAGCAGGGCCCAAAAGCGCACGCAGAATATCGGGTCATCCTACAGGTGGGCAGGCAGCAAGGGTCCCGGGCACAGGTCGCTTCGCTGCCGCAGTCACACTCCTCCCCTCTGTCTAACACTCGGTTCCCACAGATAGACAGTGTCATTACGTGCCGAGGGTCCGGCTTGTCGTGGAGGCAGGCCCCTTTGTGTACCCGCAGATACTCGTACAGGTTGCTAGTGCTACAGTTGCTGAAGCGCTTCTCATGGGCAATCAACTCATGCATGATGCAAAAAAAGAATTCCCCGCACAAACAGCCTCTGTGGTCGTGCTCCATCCCTAAGTTGTGGCCCAGCTCGTGGGCCATGAGGGTAGCGAAGCGGGCCACGTCTTCGTGATAGAAGGATTCCACGGCCGCAGCGTTCCCGTACACACAGGCTCCTTCGAAGTAAGCGTTGCCCACCACGTTGCCGGGATTATGCCCCACGATCAGATGGGCCACATCGTGGACCGCCCTCCTGAAGAGCGTCTGAATCCTCCACCTGTTGAAAACGAGAAGGGCCGGTCTCATCTGGCTCGGGAGATCGATCAGATTTCTCTGCGTCCAGATCTCCAGGCCGATCAGCACGACTTTGATGTTGACTTTGCGCGTGTAGGTGTTGACCTGCGAGATGACGTCCATCACCATCTGGGTGGTCTTGCTCGTGTTTCTGTTCCACTTTTGGAACCTGTTGTTGTCCACCACCACAAACATCTCCACGTACTTGGTGTGGGACCAGACGTAATTCAAAGATTTTGCCGGAGCATCCTCCCCAGAGTCATCAGTGTCCAAGCCATCTTGTTTCCCTTCTAAATGGCGACTGAATTGGAGATGGTCTTTTTCAGGTCCCTTGCAGGAATCCGATGGGCCCCTTTTCATTTGGTACAGGACGTGCTCAAACTTATTTGAAGTGTCAATGGGCTCAATGTTATAGACAGTTTTCTCCATGGTTATTGTACCCTTGAGGCCCGAGCAGGTACTAAGAGACACGAGGGACCCCACGTTGCTTTCCACATATCCGTCATAGTAACAGTCATCGGGGAGAAAAGGCATGTCCAGCCCCAGCTTGCCATCGTAATAGGTGTACACGGGGAAGTTCTTGGCAAACATCCCTCTCTTTTGCTTCAGATGGATCACCTGCCTCTTGCCCCTCATAAATAGCGAATAGGAGATTTTTGCTGCTCTTTCCCCTTCCCTGGGCGTTAATCTCTTGGGGATGACTATTTCATAGGAAGAATAATTGACTGGCCCTAAGGCACAAAGAATGCCCGGAAGGAGAACCACTATCAATAGAGAGAAGAATCCTAGACTGAAATGGGAGGACTCCAGCCCAAGACCCCACTCCCACATCCAGGGCACTCTGAAAGAAACCTCTCTCTCTTCCTCATCCATGGCCACTTGGCTCCCCAGGAGGGGAGTCAGGGGGCATAATTCAGGCTATATCCCCAGACATGACCTGAGGGAAGCAGCTGATAATGTTGGGCTTCTGCCCTTAACTCCTCACTTTGGATTCTGGTCCTCTCAAAGACATGACCTTGAAGCTCTGTAGGCTGTTTATTCCCCTCTCAGAGATTTCTTAGGATTTCAAGGGGCCCTCTGACTCCCCCCCTCTTTGGCTCTTAGGGTTCCAGTCTGCGTTCTCCTATGGCAGTGGGCAGTCTCAGCCCTCTCCAAATCTCTGTGGTATCTGAGATCAATTTCTTCTGCCCTCACAGTAGGTATACTGACTGCACATGTCTTAGTATCTTGTTCCTGGACAGCACTTGGTGAAAAAAAAATCTCTCCCTTCCCTTTTATCCTCCATCACAATGGAAACCCCACCCCACCCTTTGAATCCAAGACATCTAGGTGGGGGAGTGAGGGAGTGGGTGGGGCTCAGTCTGCTTGCTTTCCCTTTGTCCAAAGCCAGTATTATTTTTCCTTTGGTCTCACATTCTTAATGAGGTCTCTGATTCAGACCTTTCTCCTGGCCAAAAGTTTTTGGCCTGACCCTTATCAAGGGGCAGCCAGGCCATTATGTCTGAGGAGTTCAGATTGGGTGACTATTTATGCTATTCAAGAATTCGAGATTGTCCACTGCCCCTTTCTTTGGAATGATGGCTACATGCAGAGAGTACCATCCTACTTGACCGATGTCACTTGCCAATATAAAGAACAGACAGCATGGTCCTGGGAGGGCATAGAGTGGGAACAGCAGAATCTGGGCAGTTTCTCTTGGGTTCCAGGGGTAGAATGGGACAGGGTGTCAGAAAGGCCTGGAGAGAGACTTACATGAACTGATGCTAAATGAGGTGATTAGAAGGAGGAGAACATTGTACATGGCAACAAGAAGATTATAGGATGATCAATTCTGATGGATGTGGCTTTTTTCTACAGTGAGGGTAATTCAAGACAATTCCAAAAAGACTTGTGATGGAGAGTGCCATCTGTACCCAGAAGAGGAACTACAGAAACTGAATGTAGATCACAACATATATTTTCACCTTTTTTGTCATTGTTTGTTTGCTTTTTTCCCCTTTCTTTCTCATTTTATTTTGGGATCTGGCCTAGAGGAAATAAATCTAGCAAGCAGGGGGTTAGGGATGGTAACATTGCAAACAGTAAAAGGTCACTTAGATGGCCAAGGGTACATGTGCTAAAGTGTTTATAAGGCATTGGGTAGAAAGGATGACTGGTTGAGGGAGTCCCCAATTATAGACATTTCTCGTGATAGGTTCTTCAGATCTCTTGGGGCACAGATGGTACTTGAAGTTGGGCTTTGTCCTAACCTGATTCAGGAGTTTTCCCCCCAATGGTAGGAACTCCCCACATGGGACAGGGAGAGGTGAAGAGAGACCACTAAGAGTAGAGACTTCATCCTTGGGATATGGGGTGAAAGGGGCAAAAAAAAAATTGGTTCAAGACATGTGGGAGAAAGCTATTGATCTGAAAAGAGTATAGTCAATTTTCTCCACTTTCCATGAAAATTAAGGATGTCAGGAAAAGTGGAGATAATTAATTTTAAGTGTCTCAGCCACAGTTTGGGTCATTTGCAATATGAAAATGGGCATTGTCACGCTATAAAGGGCTGGGAAGACCAAAACAAGGTATAATCTCTTTTAACAGAACCTTTGTTAACATGCAAGGAAAGATTTCCACCCAAGGTGTCAGTAAAAAACAAAAATAATTTGAAACCCCTTCATGTATGATCTATCTGCCAGTTTTCTGGACAGGTACTTCTCCTCTGAACAGATTTTAAAAGAAGAGGGTTTAACAGAACCTTCAGGATTCGCTTGGCCACAAATTGGGCAGACCTGACAAACCCACCTAATGGTTTTTCCTAGTTTGTGACCAGTGGAAATAGTTTTCACAAGGGACTGGAGGGTCCTCTTTAGTTTGCTATAAGCTGAAGAGATGTTTTCACAGGCCTGCCTCTGGGGATTTGAAGCTGGCCTAGGAGTGTTTAAAACCACCTGGAGGGTGAAAGAATATATTCCCTCTCTTTTGCAAGGGCCTTACAGCCAGAGAAGATTATGATTTGACATAAGTTGTTTATAAGAAAACATGTTTTGAACTGATACTGAGTGAAATGAGCAGAACCAGAAGCTCATTATATATTTCAACGATACTGTATGAGGATTTATTCTGATCGAAGTGGATTTCTTCGACAAAGAGAAGATCCAATTCAGTTCCAATTAACCAATGATGGACAGAATCAGCTATACCCAGAGAAGGAATACTGGGAAATGAGTGTAAACTGTTTGCATTTTTGTTTTTCTTCCCATGTTATTCTCCCTGTGCAACAAGAGAACTATTTGATTCTGCACACATATATTGTATCTAGGATATACTGTGACATATTTAACATGTATAGGACTGCCTGCCATCTTGGGGGGGGGGGTTTGGAAAGAGGGAGGGGAAAAGTCAGAACAGAAGTGAGTACAAGGGATAATGTAAAAAATTACCCATGCATATGTACTATCAATAAAAAGTTTTAATAAAAAAATAATATGTTTGTACCCCAGGATACACAGTACAAACATGTTATTTCCATACTAGTCATCAAGTTGAATAAAATCGACTTTTTCAGTGATGTAACACAAAATATTCCATGAGTTGCGTCCCTCCAAGAAAACTGATTGCACTAAAATTCTTTTCTCCAAACTACACTGAAGATATTTCAGATTTAGTTTCAATAATCAATAGAATAAAAGTGGGATCCCACAAACAGTTGTGTTAATCCAGTGATTCTTACATCATTTTGAAAGATTTAAAGACCTTATTTAATACAGATATATATCTATAGATATATATCTAATAACAGGCAGATGACTAGGCCAAATACTCATTTACCTGACTGTTCAGGATATTATTATTATTGTTATGATTACATGTTTTCAAATAGAAAACAGCAAGATCTTCCATAGCTTGCATTGTGTTCATGGCTTCTATACCATTAGCTCTGACTAGCTAATTTAGAAGATTAGCTTCTAGACCATTTGCTCTGATTATAGAAATTTGCTATAAAAGGAAGAAGGAATATGATTATAACAAAAAGCATCATCAGCTTTGTTTTTCTTCAGGTAAGAGTCATAGTTGACAACCAAATATACAGTAACAGTTCCATCCCATAGCTATATTCAAGAATAATCAGAAGCACAGGACACAGTGGAAAAATTGAGCCAGAGCTCAAACCTTAGACTCAAGGTTGTCCTCTCAGCTCTTGCCTCCATCTCTAACATTCCAGGATCACATTCCCTCTGAGTAGCTTGTGGCATTTCTCTCTAATGCTAGATTACTGACTTAATGCTCTGTCAAACAATCATACCTAAATTTAAAACTCAAAACAATAGCAGTTATAATAGTTCCAAGAGATTTCAATTCAAATAGCAAGTTTCACTAATCACAGTTTTAAGTTCAACATTACAGAATTGATTTTGTTTTTAATATGTTCAATAACCAGCAATCAAAGATTTGGAATGTAGAATTATAAAAATTATAAATTGTATTAAAAAAACCACAAATATTATGAAACTGTTTCTAGTAAAACATGTTCAGTTATTATTAACAATGTTCAAAGGGACATAAAACATAAACTACTATTCCTAGAAATCCTTTAAACAGTGGCAACATCTTTAAGGTGACTTCAGTACAACCAATTAAATTAGCCTTATCACAATAACAAAGTTTACCAGGCCTGATATACATACATACAGGAAATTTCACTTAACATCTTTCACATGTTTTTCCTTTCTTCTTCTTGAATTTAAACCTATCCTAGTGTAAAATCCAATTATTAGAAATCATTTCTATGTAACAAACTTGTAGATTTACAATACATTCCTTGTTCAAGAATTATAAAACCCAAACAAGTTCTTTCCCCAAAGCTGATCATCCTGCTCACAAGGTAGTTTCAAGAAATCCGAAAAGCTTACAAATTAAGGAAGTGTACAGAAACCCCAGAGAAAGAGCTGAACTTGTAGCTCCTACCTGCTCACCCCTGCTGTCCTTGTGGTCTATGCTCCTTGACACTTTGTAAAGAGGGGAAGGCTACTTCATATCCTCAGATCCTAAGGTGAATTGCTCTAAAAAGCAAAAACAATCCACTAAGGTTTTCATCTCATCCCCTCTTTTCCACACAGTGATTCCCAGCTTTAGTCAAAATTGTTATGACAACAACTCCAAAAATTAGTTTGTTCCAAAAATTTAGTTGTTCAGTTCATACTCTAATTCAGGGTATTGGATGACGGGCCAAATATCAATTCTACAATCTCAAAAAGAACCCAATACTTATCAATTAATATTTACTGAGTCTCATAGATGCACTAGTAGGTTTTACTTTTCCCAAGTTATTTTAATTCTGGGAGTTCCTAGAGGAGAGCTTGGGATTCTCCCTTCTGTTCCCTCAAATGGATTTCCCTTTTGATTTGGGGAAGAAACAAGACAATTTTTAAAATTCAGATAAAGCATAATTTATCACAAAAATGAGTAGGAATAACACATATTCATTTAAAATATTTTAAAATTGACAAATATTTAACTTTAGTTTGTGAGATTCCCTAAATACTAGTAGATGGTGCAATCAATCCCGATTACTTTTTGGTTGTTTCCTGATTGACACAGACCTTTTTTCTTTCTGTGAGCTGGAAAGGGGCTAAGTGCCAGTCAAAATGCAAGCCTTCTGTATACAGCAATAAAAAGATTATATGATGATCAACTATGATAGATTTGGTTTATCTCAGCAATTCAGTAATCCAAGGCAATCCCAATAAACATCCAGAAAAAGAAATATGGAGACGGAATGTGGATCAATGTACATTATTTTCACTTTTTTTTCTTTGTCTGGTTTTTCCCTTTTGTTCTGATTTTTCTCTCCCACCATGATTTATATGGAAATACATAAAAAATGAATGTAAATATATAATCTAAAATTAAAAAAATTAAATCTAAATGCAGACCTTTACCTTTCATTCAGTCTTCATCTTCTGGATGCAGATGTTTATCTGGATCCAAAGTTTATTGGGATTGCCTTGGATCACTGAACCACTGAGAAGAATCAAGTCTTTCATAGTTGGTCATTGCAACATTCTTACTGTTTTTGTGTACAAGGTCTTCTTGGTTCTGCTTGTTTCGCTCAGCATCAGCTTATGTAAATCTTTCCAGGTCTTTCTAAAATCAGTTTGTTCATTATTTTTATAGAACAATAATATTCTTTCAAATACTTTCATATGCCATAACTTATTCAGTCATTTCTCCCTCTGTCTATTTAACCAATGAACACAAAATAGCTGTTATAAAGGGATATTTGCTGACAAGACATCACTAGAACAGAAGTCCAAGAAATATTTCCCCCAACAGCAGGAGCAAATCCCTCTCTCATCTACATGGATCCCTAGGGAGAAGGGGCTCATTTTTGAATGGAATAGGCATGGAGTTACTCTCTGGCTTACAGGACACTGGATATTGTAAACTTCCTTGCTAAATTCAGCTGTCTGCGAGCTCTGGTATGGATACCAATTCCTGGATATTTCAAGATTTCACAAAGCCAGGTAATGAAGGAAAGGGGATCCAAACAGGAAGAAGCCCCTTCCTAGACAGCTGCCTACCTAGGAGACCATGTCCTCACTGGCCACTCCCCACAGGAGGACCCCAGAAGTTCATCCTCCTCACTACAGCAGAGCCAAAGAAGAAAGAATGAGAGGGTGAGTCACTGAAGTCCACCCACCCAGTCTTGATTCAGTGGTCAATTAAAAAGGCTCCTTTTCACCACCCAATGAGGGAACAGGAAATAGAATACGTGCATCTACTCTGAAACAGAGAGCAGGACCCATCATGGTATAGGCCTGGAAGCAGAACCAGCAAGTATTCATGTGGGGGACCGCATCAGGAGAGCATACTGTGTATCTTCTTAAGACCTGAGCTTTTATGGGTCAATTCCTCATTAGAAAATAAGCACTTACTAAGCACCAACTATGTGCCAGTCAATAAGCATTTATTAAGTGCCGAGCTATGCTAAGTATTGGGATACAAACACAAACAAAAAATGGTCCCTTCTCTTGAGCAGCTCACAATCAAATGAGGGAGATAACAAGTAATGTACAGGATTAATAGCAAAACATTAACATACGTAGGCTCTAGAATTAAGAGGGATCAGGAAAAGCTCCCAGTAGAAGGTGAGATTTTAGCTGGGACTAGAAGGAAGCCAGAAAATCCAACAAGAGGAGATAAGGAGGGAGAATGTTCCAGACTTGAAGGACAGCTAGTGAAAATACCCAGAGTTGAGAAATGGAGACGGTTGTTGATAGGTGGAGAAAAGAAACATCTCAGGAGTTAGTTGTGGTATAAAAACAAAAGGCATTCGCAAAACATTAAAAAAACGAAAAGGAAAGCAAATGATGCTCCTTGGACAGGGCCGGTTCAGGCAATTAGCACAAAGTTCAGAACACAGGACCTTTGAGGACAATTTGCACAAGGCTCAGAATACAGATGAGCACTGGATGGAGGAAGTCTACATTTTTGATCGCCAGAGACAATTCTATTCCTCCTGTACCAAAGCACCAAATCCCTGTCTGATTTCTTCCCTGACCCCATCCCATGTTCTTCCTATCTGGGACTGCCTGAGAAGACCTTGCTATACCCCAGACCTTCTATATTTATTTAGTTTCCCCCAAGTGTCAACATCATAATTGGTGACATCTGTCAAACAGGATGGACATCCACTGTCCTCCATGGTGTTGCAGACAAGAGCATTGACTTTGAAAGTAAAGAACCTGGATCTGAACATCCATCCTGCTACTTGGGCAAATTATTCCAACTCTCGGGGCTTCAGTTTGCTCATCTGTTGCGTGAGGAGGTTGGACTAGATGGCCCCTTTCAGCTCCATCAACGCTTACTAACTGTATAACCTCGGGAAAGTCTGGTAGCCTCCTGTGCCTCAGTTTACTCATCTGTAAAAGGAGGGAGTTGGACTGGAGATCTCGATTTATGAACCTGTGGAGAGCTCACCAGGGAACAGAGGGCAGGCTCTCAGAGGGTGGGAGAAGAGGAGAAGTGGGGAGAGGGAGGAGGTCGATTCCTTGCTTTGGAGGCCGTCTTCATGGCAGAACTTGGTCCCATGGTGAGAAGGCTAGCATGTGTCCAGGCTGCTCTGAGGCAAGGTCCAAAACCTTTGGTCCATCAGTGGCCGGAGAGGAGGCTAGAGAGAAACGCGGTGGTGCAGACCAAGGAACGGCCTTGCTTTGGGAGACAGAGCAGAGCTCTAGTTCCCACCAACACAGCCCTGGAACTCTTGGATTCAAAGCCAGCAGAGCAACGGATGGTCCAGTGTGTCGGGGGAGGGGTTTTCCCATAGTTCTGTGGGTGAAGGAAGGAGGAGACAAGATTTTTATTTTGACACCGTGTTCCATCCAAGGTTAGGGTGCAGTGGTGGGACTCCCCCCCCAATGTAAGGGCAGAAAAAACTCATTTGGGGAGGACCTTCAGAGAGCCCTGGGCAGCTGTTGTCATAGGGACATCACACAATCAGATCCTGCCTTGGGATCACAGGCAGAGGAGGAGGGTCATTGGGAATCCTGGGGGTCCTCTGCAGGCAGCTTATCGAGATCTGGGGATGTCATCTGGAGAACTGGGAGCCCAGCATCCTTAGCAGCTTCTCTCAGGTCATGTCTGTGGCTGTGGATCCAGCTGTGCTCCCATCTGGAGAGTCAAGGGGCCATGGATGAGGAGAGAGAGTTTCCACCCGGGGTCCCCAGATGGAAAGTTCAGGGTTTGGACTCAGTTCCTCCCATGTCAAATTGGGGGTGTTCTTGCTGTTGGTGGAGGCCCTGCTTCCCCACGTGTGCTGCACCCAGAAATCAGTGTATTTCTCTTTCTACGAAATCATCATCCCCAAGAGGCTGAGGGGCTGGAGGAGGGGAGACCCAGCAGATGAGATGCACTACTCATTCTCCATGAGGAGGAGATGGTACGTCATCCGCCTGAAGCGCAAAAAGGGGCTCTTTGTCCAGAATTTCCCCGTCTACACCTACTCCGACGGGATCCCAAGGCTGGACGCGCCTTTTATCCGCGATGACTGCTATTACGATGGGTACCTGGTAGGGGACCAGGGCTCCTTTGCATCCATCAGCACCTGCTCAGGGCTCAAGGGGATTCTGATCATCCAGACCATGGCCTTCGGCATCCTGCCAGTCAATGCCTCCAGAAAGTTTGAGCACATCGTGTACCGCCTGTCCAAGGTGGCGCGGGACGCCTGTGGGGTCAAGGAGAGGGAAAGCCCGGAGTTCTGGGCAAGCATGAAAGGCCTGGGCCCGACGGGGCCCCACTTCCCCTTCGCCTGGACCCACCCCAAGTACCTGGAGCTCTTTCTGGTGGTGGACAACGCCCGCTTCCAGATGTGGGACAGGAACGTGACCACCACCATCCAGACCCTCATGGACGCCCTGGCTCTGGTCAACCAGCACATGAAGCAGGTGAGCCTGGAGGTAGTGCTGGCCGGGGTGGAGATCTGGTCCGAGAGGGACCTGGTCCGGATCTCCTGGGACCTCCAGGAGACGCTTGACGGCTTTAATCAATGGCGAGCTTTGCAGCTGCCCCAAAGGGTGAGACACGACACCGCTCACCTGGTCACCGGGCAGGATCTGGGGAGCCACCAGGGCCAGGCTTTCGTGGGGAGTGTCTGCAGCCCTGGCAACACCGCGGGGGTGGAAGCCTTCCCCCACGAAGACGTGCCCCGCTTTGCGGCCCTCCTGGCCCACGAGCTGGGCCACAACCTGGGCCTAAAGCATGACCACCCCGGCTGCCGGTGCCCTAACCCGCCACCCTGTTTCATGCACAAGTCCGTGCCCTTGGAGGGGGGCTTCAGCAACTGCAGCCTGTGGAGCTTCCATGAGATGCTGGGCCGGGGCCGGGGGACGTGCCTGGACCGCAAGCCCGAGCCGAGGAGCCCCTTCGGGAGGCACTACTGCGGGAACAAGGTCGTGGAGGAAGGGGAGGAGTGCGACTGCGGCAACAGCCCGGGGTGCCCCTGCTGCCTGCCCTCCTGCCACCTGAAGAAGGGCTCCGACTGTGCCTCTGGGCCCTGCTGCAGCAAGTGCAGGCTGGCCAAAGCCACCACGCCCTGCCGGCCCAGCGCCGACGAGTGCGACCTCCCCGAGTACTGTGACGGCGCGTCCCCGCGCTGCCCGCCCGACAGCTACAAGCAGGATGGTACCCCCTGCCAGGGCGAGGGCCGCTGCTACCGCGGCCGGTGCCGGAGCCTGCAGGGCCAGTGCCAGGAGCTGTTCGGGGCGGGCTCTCAGGCGGCCCCCGCACCCTGCTACCGCATGAACACCCTGGGGGACCGCTTCGGGAACTGTGGCAGTGAGTGGCAAGGGCAGGTCCGCGTATTTACCAAGTGCCACCCGGAGGACACCCTGTGCGGGAGCCTGTACTGTAAGGACGTCTGGAGGCTGCCCAGCATCAGAAGCCACGAGACTCTGGTCCAGTTCCTGGAAGGAGGCACATGGTGCTGGGGGGCAGACCTGCCCAGCGCCCTGGATGCCCCCAACGGCGGCCTGGTCAAGGACGGCACATCGTGCGGCCCCCACAAGATCTGCATCAACCAGTCCTGCCTGGACGTCGAGGTCGCGCTGCCTTCCGACTGCAGCCCGCTCCGATGTCGCCACAGAGGGGTCTGCAACAACCTGCAGAACTGCCACTGCCACCCTGGCTACCGCCCGCCCACCTGCGAGCTGCAGGGCCCCGGTGGCAGCCTGGATAGCGGGCCCTCCCCCAGGGCTGGGGTCCTCCACCAGAAGCTGGCTGTGCTGCTCTGGTCCCTGACTGCCGCCTTCTTGCTGCTCATGTCCTTTGTCTTGGTGGGGATTTGCTTCTGGTGGAAGATGAAGGGGGCGCGGGGCAAAGAGCTGGCGATTCAGGCTGGCCCGGTGGGCAGAGAAGGTGCATAGGCCTGAGCCCCTGGTTCAGTTCTGTAACAGTCTGGCAAAAGCAAGGTTGTGGGTCCCCAGCCTCCTCCCTAGGGACCGGGCCTGCCAGGAAATCGCTGGAGCTCCCGGTTTCTTTTTTAATTAAAAATGAATGAATGTCACTTCCACAGAAGTCCTATTCAGACCTCATGGGGTGCATATGAGACTGGCAGAGAGTTTTCAGTTCTCCTCAATCATTTAGAGAGCAGGGCTGCTACATAGCCTGGAAGGCAGGAAGTTAAGCTCTTTAGTGTAAACCACCTGGGGTTTTCTTGGCAGAGTTAGTTTGCCATTTCCCTCTCCTGCTCCTTTTACAGATGAGGAAACTGAGGCAGGCTGGCTGACACAACCTGAAACTGTCTAAGGCCAGATGGGAGCTTCAGGTTGGGCACCTAGCAGCCAGCAGGAATCAGGAAAACTTGAATTCAAATCCATCTTCACTCCGTCCCTGGCTATGGGACCCTGAGCAAATAGCCCTTCACCTCTGTCAATCCAGAAGTACTAATGAAGCACTGACTGTGCGCTTGGCACAGTGCTAAGCTCTTTTCTACAGTATGAGTACTCAAATCCCATCTATGATACTACTGGTGCAAGTCACTTCAACTGTGCCTGCCTCAGTTTCCTCATCTGTAAAGTGAGGGGATTGAAGCAGATGACCCTTTCATTTCCAGATCAGGGTCTGTGGGTAGATTTGGGGGGAAGAGGGAGATATGGGAAAACAAATAACATCTGTATCTTATTAACCTCCAACTGAAAGCTAACACTGACCTTAGTTATTTAAAAACCCAGTTCTGAGAAGGGGTCCATAGTGTGCCTGATACGTCTGTGTTTGTGTCTATGTCTGTGTCTGTGTCTATGTCAGTATCTATCTATCTATACATGTGTGTAGAATCCGTGTCTGATATGTCTGTGTCTGTATCTATCTATGCATGTGTGTAGAATCCGTGTCTATGTCTATGTCCATGTCTGTGTCTATGTCAGTATCTATCTATCTATGCATGTATGTAGAATCCATGTCTGATATGTCTGTGTCTGTGTCTATGTCTGTGTTTGTATCTATCTATATGCATGTGTGTAGAATCTGTGTCTGATATGTCTGTGTCTGTGTCTATGTCTGTGTATCTATCTATATGCATGTGTGTAGAATCTGTGTCTGATATGTCTGTGTCTGTGTCTATGTCTGTGTTTGTATCTATCTATATGCATGTGTGTAGAATCCGTGTCTGATATGTCTGTGTCTGTGTCTATGTCTGTGTTTGTATCTATCTATATGCATGTGTGTAGAATCCGTGTCTGATATGTCTGTGTCTGTGTCTATGTCTGTGTTTGTATCTATCTATATGCATGTGTGTAGAATCTGTGTCTGATATGTCTGTGTCTGTGTCCATGTCTGTATCTATCTATGCATGTGTGTAGAATCCATGTCTGATTTGTCTGTGTCTGTGTTTATGTCTGTATCTATCTATATGCATGTGTGTACAATTCGAGTCTGATGTTTGTGTCTGCATGTATATATGCATGTGTATGCATGTAAATGTATACATGTATACACATCCATGCACCAGACATACATATATTTAACTTTTTTCTAATGCCCTGCTCAGACAATGTAGAATAGGGGGTGGATTGCACTGCCTAGGACTCTTAAGAACCACTTCTGAATTTTCCCCACCTTCTCCCAAGGACTTATTAATATGGAGACTTTTCAACCTCTATTAATTCCCCTGGCAGGGGATCTCAGGTGCCTTTGTAAGCTCCTAACTCCAGGAGTTCCCACACTCCTCTGCCAGTTGTCCAGCTCACTCTCCCACTAACTGCAAGGCTGTGGGGTGATCTGCCCCAGCGCCAGTTTGTCTTTTGAGCCAAAGTGACCCTGCAGCTGGAGAGACCGCACTCAAGTCCCTGGGAAGCTCAGGAGAAGGTGGGCAAAACAAATGCAGCACCTGATAGGTCTCAGAAGACTTAACTCCATCTTTTTCTTGCTCCCTCACCCCATCCCAAGATTCAGAGGCTTTTAAAGTCCAACTTTTTCATCTGAAGCCCTAAAAAAGTAAAGTATCTCCTTAGATAGCATGATGCTTAGTATCAGACTTGGAGACAGAGAGACCTGATACTAGCTCAGACTCTTCCTAGCTTCATGATCCTGGACAAGTCACTTCACTCTGTTTGCCTCAGTTTCCTCATCTGTAAAATGAGTTGGAGAAGGAAACGGCCAACCACTCCACTTTGCCAAGAAAAGCCCAAATGGGCTCATGAAGAGCCGGGCACTACAGAGATGTCTGAATAACAATAAAATGAAGGTCTTGGACTAGAGGTTTCTGGAGGCCCCTTACAACTCTAGATCACCAGTCCTATAATTCTGTGATACAAAACTGACTTGCCCAGAAATGAGGGCCAGTTATTGATACTTTGGTGCTCCTGATCTCTTGAGTTTAGTTTGCCTTCAAACTCCTGTCCCGCCAGCATGTGGTGACTTTGAGAGACTCAGAGTAGAGCAAATAAGAAAGCAGAAAGATGAGTGTTTGAAAGCCCTTTGATTCCACGAAAATCAGATTAATCTTGACTTTGCTCTTTTTTTTTTCAGGGCTTCCCAATACCCCCCAATATCCCACCCCTAAGACAAGGAAACTCAGTTCTTTGTTGTGGTTAATCTCCAACAAGGTGTTGGAGGAAGTAAGTGTTTATTCCTCCCCTTATCCAAGGGAACAGAGTTGTACATCTAACAATAACATCTATAAATAATTCTCTGGGGCTTTATTGTTTCCTAAAGAGAGTTCCCCAATTCGGAGCCTTCCTGAGGTAATAATAGCCATCCCAAGAGGTGAAAGTGGACACATCTCCCTGAACAGAGATCTTCACAACTAGAAATGAACGGGACTGATTGAAGGGGAAATAGAATGTTACGATGACCCAAGTCACTGCTCTCCAGACTCCAATAACCTTCAGAGGCCTGAAACGCTGGGGGGACTGGGAGAGGAGGAGAACAATGGGGATAAACAGAGTTCCGAGCAACTCTTGGCAGCTGCATCCCACAGCCCTTTTCCCCATCACTGCCCGGGAAAGTCCTGCACACTGTCCCTGTCTTGCTGGCTCCACTCAAATTTCAGAGAACAGTAGAGGCAGCATTTGCTGAAGTGGGTCTAGATTCTGGGGCAGCCAGACTTCCCGTGTAAAACCTTTTCTGGGAGCGAAGCAGGGGGGTCTGGGTGTCCACGTCCCTCCGGGTCTCCCGCCTCAGCCTGTGGAATCTGTGTTGTGTCCAGCCGTAGACCCCACAGTTGAGCAGCCCCTGAGATGCTGCTGTCAGAGCCTGGAGGAAGCAGAGAGCTGATGATGTCCACTTTGCAGCCCCCCACAAGGACCCCTTCCCCAAGGAAGAGGGCCATCCCTTTCTCAGCCACCCATCAGTCTTTGCCTTTTCAGAGGATATTGCTACTTCTTAGAACCATAACTAGGATGTTTTGGGGCACAGAAGTAAGAGTAGAGATCGCTCAGGGAATAACCGACAAGGGGAGAAAGATAGCTTGCCTTAGGACACCTCAAGATTTCTACGGTGTTGCAAAACTGCTCATTGCTGAAAAGGCAGGGGGAGGTGAGCCAAGGGATGGAGATACAGCTTCCCAGGAGAAGGTTACTGCAGTTGATGCCCTCTAAAAGTCAGCACCCAGAGACCATACTCAGGTTGTCTTACCCTTGTTACAGTCTTATGTTTGCTCAGGTTCCCTCATTGATTCTAGCATCAGTCCCCTGTCCTAACATGCCTGTGGCCACCTCGGTGCCACCAGGACACTGGTCAGAGGCAAGAGACCTCTCTCTGGCAGCCACATCCCATCCCGGGCTTCATAAATTTAAAGAGCAGCCTTCCGTGGGCTTTGCCTATTTCTCAATGACTTCTTAACTTTCTCTGTACCAACCTGAGTCTTCTCAGGGACGATTATTTCCCAGGCTGTACATAAAAGCAAAAAGACAGAGCAAGAGGGCCAGCTGAGCAGCCCAGAAGAACTGGATTCAGGTCCCGTCCCTGACAGATCCATGGATAAGAAATCACCTCCTTCTTTCTTCAGGGCTGGAAATCAGGAGGACTTTGACCTCAGCCACTTAATACAGGATAGCTGTGTGACCCTGGGCAAATCACTTAACCCCAATTGCCTCCCCACTAAAAAAATTTTTAGTCCATATTTGTGATTTTATTGGTGTTTTTTAATTTTTCTTTTGTAATTTCATTGACATTTAATTTTTTTCTTTTGTTGTCCAGACTTGTGATTTCGTTGATAGTTTTTAATTTTTCCAGACTTATTATTTCATTGGTATTTTTAATTTTTTCTTTTGGGGTTCAGATCTGTAATTTCATTGTTTTTTTGTTTTTTGTTTTTGACTCCCCTTTTGGGATCCAGGTTTATGGTTTAGAAATTCGAGATGTAAATGTCTTTGCCTTGATGCAAATCAGCTGCTTATAGTTTTAGAAAGTTGCCTAGATCACCGAGAAGCTAAATGACTTGCCAGAAGTCTAGTAAGGATATGTCAGGGGTAAGATCTGAATCCAGAACCTCCTGACTCCAAGGCTGGCTCTCCCTTTACTCCATCATGCTTCTAGCAAGGTATCCCATCTGAAGCCACCTAGAGCCCTGCACTCTCGCATGTCTCTGAGCATTCTGGCAACAGTTTCCTCATTGATTCTTGCTTCCATGTAGCCAGTGGGAAATGTTTAATTATAGGGGCTGAGGGAGGTAGGAGGCCAGAGGTTGGATGAAGGGGGGGCAGAGGTCAAAGGCAAGGAATGAGTTACCTGGAGAATGTAGAGGGCCATGTGCAGCTGGGTGCTCTCCGGCCTGGTCAGTTTTATGATCACTAAGATGACGGCTGTGAATGTAGAGGGCGAGCTTAGAGAGCTCTAGCATCATGACTTTAAGAATTTTGAAGCTTTTAGGGCTTCCAAATCGAGTGGAAATCCCCCCAAAATAAAAACACAAATAAATTTGGGTTTAATGTTGGGGAAAACTTCCTAAGAGCGAGAACCATCCCAAGTGAGGCAACTGCCTGAGAAGGGGGAAGGAGAAGTCTCTGGTCTGCACCCCAAGACTTCAAACAAAGACAATGGCTGTTGGTCGGAGGCTGGAGATGGAAACCTTGCTCAGGGAGACACTGGACATGATGGCCACCTGGGCTCCTTTCCATTCTGACTTGGGGTAAATTTCCATGGCCTTCCTTGTGCACCATAGCACAAAACTGTGGCCGGGATTGCTGGAAATGAAACTCAGAGATTGGTGGACATGCAGCCTCAAGTCTGAAAGGACAGATAATTTCTGGGTCTCATTTCTGCTTCCATTTCTGATGGATTTTATTGGAGTTTAGGCATTAATGGTAGACAGATCTGCTGGAAGAAGATGCTATTCTCTCAATCTAAGTTTACCAACCCAAAGCTGAGTGATCTCTTGTTGGGATGTCAGAGTTTTAGGGTTAGAGACCTAAAACTAAAGAATCACCCTCAGTTTCCTCATGTAAAATGAGCTGAAGAAGAAAATGGTAAACCAGTATCTCTGCCAAGAAAAACCCTGAAAGAGGTCACAAAGTGCTAGACAGAACTGGAGAACAACAGGCTTTGGTAGTTTGACAGGCTGGTTCTCCCAGACCCTTTTCTGGGCTGGAACGCCTCTTTCCCTGTGATTCCTAACCCTCTGCTGCTCACCTGGACCCCAGCAGCAAAAGAAGGCGGCTGGATAGAAACACACTCGCTGCTCGACCACGCGGATCACAGCCCACTGCTCGTCTCCCAGGAAGCCAGTGGATTTCACAAACTTCTTATATAGCATCTGAGCCCGGATGAGTAGGATCTGGAGGAGGAAGAGGAAAGTAAATGGAGGCAATGTGGAGAGTCCAATGTGGAGGGTAAATGGAAGCAATGTGGAGGATCCAATATGGAGGATATATATATATATATATATGTAATGGAATATGATTGTGTCATAACAAAAGGGAAGAAGATAGTTTTAGAGAGACTAGGAAGATTTGTATGAACAACAGATGCAGTGTGAAGGGAGCGGAACCAAGAGAACAATTTATACAACAACACACAAAACAATCAACTCTGAGACTTAAGAACTCTGATCAACATGATGACCAACCACAAATCTGAAGCCAATGATCAATATCATGTCAATCATACACTTGTGGACATGACCAATGTGGGAATTTGTTTCGTTTGATTATGAATGTTTGTTACAAGGGATTTACACTCAGGGGAAGGAGAGAAACTAGATTTTTGTTCATTTAAAATTTAACTGAAAACAACCAAGGCAAAAAATATCCTGGTTCCTCAAGACAAACTCCAATGGCTAGGAAACTGGAATCAAATACAATTTCTTCTGTTTGACATTTAAAACTCTTCAATACTGGCCTCTAACCTACCTTTCCAGCCTTTCCTCCATCAGTAAGTCAATAAGCATTTATTAAGCACCTACTTTGTGTTGTGTAATGGAGATTCAAGGTACCTACATTCAAGAAAATGTACATCATGTACATTTATATCAATATATTCAATAATATACATATACATGTATATCAGATTTATTCAAATTTTGGGAGAGCTCAAGCCATTGGGAGGCTCAAGTCAGGCAATATGTAGAATGTGGATCTTGAACTGAGCAACTTGAGAGAAACTAGGAATTTAAAGAAGGATTTCAGCTAGGGGAGTGGCCAGTGGAAAAGTAGGAAGGTCACATTTTCTTAGATGAAAAGGGAAGGAATGTACAATGAGATGAAAAGGGTACTTGGGCCAGTTTGTAAAGGGCTTTAAAGGCCCAACAGTAGTTTATATGCTATTCTTGAGATCATAGGGAGCCACTGGAGCTTATATGGTGAGATTAGTGACTTGATCAGATCTGCATTTTGGGAAGATCACTTTAGCACTACTTGGAGTATGGACTAGAGTGGACAGAGGCCTGAGGTGGGAAGAACAATCAGGAGGTTGTTGCAGTCATCCAGGTGAGAGGTGAAGAAAAGCTCAAAAAGTGAGAGGAGAGAAGGGGGAACAGAGGAGAGATGCGATGACAGAGAGGTAAATCGACAACAAAGTGGATCTGTGGGGTGAAGGAGGGGAACTCAGCTGATTGGAAGGAAGACGGAGACTTCAACAGAAATAAAGCAGTTAGAAAGAGGACAGAGTTGGACAGCAAAGATGATGAGCTCTGTTTTGGACATGTTGAGTTTAAGAAGTTCAATAGGCGGTTGATGATGGATTATTGTAATTCAGAAAAGACACATGTATCTCAGTGATTTTAGTCATGTCTCCTTCATCCCATTTGGGGTTTTCTTGGTAGAGATATAGGGTAGTTTGCAGTTTCCTTTTCTGGCTCATTTTACTGTTGAGGAAACTGAGGCAAATAGGGTAAAGTGAATTGTTCAGGATCACACAGTATCTGAAGCCATAATTTGAACTCAAGAAGATGAAACTTCCTGACTCCAGATTGAGAATTCTATGTACTGTGCCACCAAGTTACCCCAGAAGAGACTCTAGGATTGATAAATAAATTTATATATAATTTATAGGTGCATTTTATATATGTGCATATGCACATACTATATATTTAGAGAAGAGGGAGACAAAGGGAGGGGGAGGGAGAAGGGGAGAGAGAGAAAGAAAGAGGGAGGAAAGGAAAGAGGAAAAGAGAAGAAAGACAGAAACAGAGACAGAAAGAGAGAAAGATATATACGTATATAATATATAGATACACCCAGAGACAGTGACTGAGACAGAGAGACACAGAGAGAGAATGATATATACATATATAATATATAAATATATAGAGAGACAGAGACAGAAACAGAAAGATATATAGATTATATATATAATATATATTTATAGAGAGAAATATATATTATATATATTATGTACATAACATATAAATATAGAGAGAGTAAGAAAAAGAGAGAAACAGAAACAGAGAAAGAGAAAGAGAGAAAGAGGGAGAGAGAGAAAGAATTAAACCTGTGGGAACTAATGAGGTCATTAAGGGACATAGCATAGAGGGAAAAGAAAATAGGTCCCAGAATAGAATTTTGTGGTATAGCATAACTGGGGGCTTGATATGAATGAAAACCATTATCATGAATGAATCATCAAAGAGGACTTGAGAAAATGGGGACATACAAGAAAAAATGGCCGAGAAAGCCAGAAGAGAGCGTCCTTGAGAAGAGAGGGTGATTAGTATTGTCAAATGTTGCAGAGAGATCAAGAAGAATGAAGAGGGAAAAAGAGCCATTAAAATCAGCTAACAGGTCACTGTGATTTCGGAGAGAAGAGTTCACTCATTTAAATAATAAAGTTGGAAACCAGAATAAAGTCTTAGAAGAGAGGGAAAAGACAAGAAATAAAACTTCTGGGAGTTTGGTTTCAAAAGAGAGGGAGAACATGGGATGATAATGTGGGGGGCTGGCTGGGTCTCGAGAAGTTAAGGGGTTTTTAAGGATAGAGTAAACAGGAGAGTATTTGTCGTCAGCAGGGAAGGAATCCAAAGAGAGACTGAAGGTTGGAGAGGGTGTGATGGTCATGGGGAAGGTGAAGGAAATGGGAAGGGTGAGATTAGGGAATATGTAGAAGGGTTGTCCCGGGAGAGGAGAAGGGGCCCCTCTTCATCAGACCCTGGAGTAGAGGAAGAGAGAATGGTGGATGACACCAATGGGTTTTGAAATGTGCAAAGGGTGGGCAGCTAGGAGGAGCAGTGGATAGAGCACCAGCGCTGACATCAGGAGGACCTGAATTCAAATCTGTTCTCAGATACTTAACACTTCCTAGCAGTGTGATCCTGGGCAAGTCACTTAACCCCAATTGCCTCAGCAAAAGAAAAAAAAAAGAAAAAAGAAATGTGCAAAGGGTAAAAGAGCAAATTTCATCACAGCCATACTCAATTTGTCCAATAAATGATGAATTGAAGTAACAAGTATAAAAAGCTGGATTTGAATCCAGGTCTTCCCAAATACCAGTCCAGAATTCTATCCACAATGTCATTTTGCTTCATGATACCGAGGAACCTTCCAACTCTGAGATGAGGATGTGGAGTATTTAGGGAAGGATTTTTGTTATGTAAATTATCCCAGATCCGAAACCGCACCCAGTCCTGGCCCTCTGGACCACTGGCCCCCCAAAGCAAGCTGGCAGTGTACCACAATAGTGAGGAGACTGAGCAGGAAGCTGGTCAGGAAGGCGATGAGCCCGTAAAAGTAGAGAGTCCTGCAGACGGAGGTGCTGGTGGAGGGCAGGAGTTCAGCCATGGCCGGGGGTGGCGAGTGCATCAGCAGACACCTGGGAGGGATGAAGGAAGGGGAGTCAGGGGGGCAGAGCAGCTGTGATCCAGGAGGTGTCGATGGCTAAAGTGGAGAAATGAATGTGTTGCTCTGAGACCCCTCGAAATGTCCAGGGTGCTTTGCGGTCCCTGTTCACTGCCAATGCCACTGCCCACTCACACACACACACTCACACTCACATTTGCGCAAAAACATACAAACACACATATGTACACCACATATACATACACACAAATACATGCCTCAGTCCCAATAGCATAATGACAGCATCTATCTCACAGGGCTATTAGAAGAGTTAAAGGAGGCAGTGTCTACAAAACAAATCCCTATGTGCGCGTTAGCTAATCTTGTTTTTAATCAGTGGTAGGCGACGGGAACTGGGCCTATGGTTTCACTGATGCGGACGTAGCCCCATCTCCAGGCAAGCTTTGTGGTCCCCTGAAGGATGCTTCCTGCTTTCAGGGAAATAAGACTTCTGGTGCATTAGGAGATGAGAGACAGAGAGACAGAGACAGAGAAACAAAAAGAGAGAGACAGAGAAATAGAATCAAACAGAAAGAGAGAGTAAGAAAGAAAGAGAAAAACAGAGACAGAGAAATAGAATCAAACAGAAAGAGATAGAGTAAGAAAGAAAGAGAAAAACAGAGACAGAGACAGAGAAACAAAAAGAGAGAGACAGAGAAATAGAATCAAACAGAAAGAGATAGAGTAAGAAAGAAAGAGAAAAACAGAGACAGAGACAGAGAAATAGAATCAAACAGAAAGAGATAGAGTAAGAAAGAAAGAGAAAAACAGAGACAGAGACAGAGAAATAGAATCAAACAGAAAGAGATAGAGTAAGAAAGAAAGAGAAAAACAGAGACAGAGACAGAGAAATAGAATCAAACAGAAAGAGATAGAGTAAGAAAGAAAGAGAAAAACAGAGATAGAGAAACAGAGGCAGAGAGAGACACAGGGGGGAATAGAGAAGGAGAGGCACAGACTCTGAGACCCCCAAACCACAGCCATGGGGGGAAGAGCTGGTACTTGGAGTTCTGGCATCTGCTTCTCCAGAGACCCCTAAGATGGACTTAGCGGGTAGGGTCATTCTCTCCTTGGCGGCACTGAGATCTCATCTCTCTGGGATCACAGGGCCCGCCTCCTGAGTATTCCATCCCCTAAAAGAACATGACTGGCTTCCCCAGTTACTGCTTTACTGCTTGCTTTGATGTCTGCCCGGTACCCATGATTCTTTTGTGTAATACATGTTTGGTACGAACCAGCCAAGATTAAATCCACAGCTGTTTCTCCAGGTTTGATAAGGAACTATTTCCAAGGAAAATGGCTTTTATAAGAATCTCCCCCTCCAAAAAACAAACAAAAAGTGATCCTGAACCTAGACATCAAATAAATGGTGTGTGAGAAGTAATTCCAGCCCTATAGAGTGAGAGATGGGAGGAGCATGGAGAAGCGAGCACTCAGCCACAGCTCTCCCGTAAAGGGAGGAATCTAGTCTCCCAAAGGAGGCGGCAGGAAACAATTCTGTATCCATCTTCCTTCTCTGATACCTCACCTACCTCCTATATAGAGAATGCCCAGATGAGAAAACTTCTGCCATTTCAGGCGGGCTTCTCTCTGTGTTCTTAGAGTCGCCCCTGGCACTGAACGGTTGAGTGAGTTGCCCAGAGTCGAAGTCACTCTGCGCCAGGGGCATTTAGATCAGGTCTTCTTAGCTTCAAAGTCCCCACTCTTGATTTACTACGTCCCAGTGTCTTTCAGTAATTGTCTTTTTTTTTTTTTCTTTTTTCTTTTTTGCTGATGCAATTGGGGTTAAGTGACTTGCCCAGGGTCACACGGCCAGTGTTAAATGTCTGAAATCAGATTTGAACTCAGGTCCTCCTGACTTCAGGGCTGCTGCTCTAACTACTGTGCCACCTAGCTGCCCCTTTTTTTCAATAATTATTGTCATTAATAATTAGGACTGAGTCAACTTCTTCTCTAGCCAAGGATCATAGCTCATACCCTGCAGCTACCACCAAACAACCAAGAATTAATTGGCATTTAGTTACCATGGGCATTTAGTTAGGCCCTGGGAACAAAGTTACCAAATCAGAGTGCATTTATGAAGTGCCTGCTGTATACTGGGCCCCAGGAGGATCCAAAGATAACAATGAACCATTTCCTGCCCTCGAGTAGTTTATATTCTGCCAAGAGATACGAAGTGTACATAAGCAACCAAATGCAACATGAATAAGATGGAATAACTTCTAGAAAGAGAGAAGGAGAGAGAAGGATTAGGGGTAAGATCAGCTGGGTGTGCAAAGAAAGCTAGAGATTCCTAGAGAGCAAGAGGGAGGGGCAGCAAGGGGTGCAGTGGATGGAACATTAGGCAGAGGGTCAGGAGGAGCAGAGATCAAATGAGAGAGAAAGAGAGATGGAGAGGGAGGGAGAGAGAGAGGGAGAGAGACAGGAAGACAGATAGACACACAGAGAGAGACAGAGAGAGAGAGGGAAGGGAGGGAGAGAAGAGAAAGAAAGAAAGAAAGAAAGAAAGAAAGAAAGAAAGAAAGAAAGAAAGAAAGAAAGAAAGAAGAAAGAAAGAAAGAACAAGAGAAAGAAAAAAGAAAAAAGAAAGAAAAAGATGGAAAGAAAGAAACAAGAAAGAAAAAGAGAGAGAAAGAAAGAGGGAAAGAGAGGAGAGAAAGAGAGAGAAAGAAAGAAACAAACAAACAAAGAGGAAGGGAAGGAGATGAGAGAAAGAGAGACAGAGAGGAGGGGGGAAGGAAGGAGAAAGGAAGGGGGAGAGAGACAGAGGAGGGGAGGGAGGGAGACAGAGAGACAGAGACAGAAAGAGAAGAGGAGAGGATATAAAGAGAGAGAGAAAGAGACAGACAGAGAAGGGAGAAGTAGAGAGACAGAGAGAGGGGGGAAGGAAAAAGGGAGACAGAGAGGGACAGAGAGACAGATACAGAAAGAGAAGAAGAGAGGCTATAAAGAGAGACAGAGACAGAGACAGAGAGATGAAATTAATATGAAGTCAATTTGACTAGAACAGAAAGTGCATGAATGGGGAATTAATATAAAATAAGACTGGAAAGAGAGGTGAGAAAGAGAATGGTTCTGATTGAAGAAGATAAAAGGAGAAAGAGCAGAATAAAAAGCTGAGCTTTACATACCTATGACTCTGGCTGAAGTTACGGAAACATTCATTGCTGTTTCCCAGGCAGAATACAGGGACCACCAACAGCAGAGGGATTAGGCTGGAAAGAGAACACACAACCTTAGGAATGTAGCGTTTTGTAAACTTTCCTTCCCTCCAGACTGCCTTCTCTCCCCATAACACACACACACACACACACACACACACACACACACACACACACACACACCCTCTTTTCTCTCGCTCTCATAATTGTCCGAGAACTTTGTCTCTGTTTATTTTGTTCTGCTCTTGCTCCCTCTGAATCCCTCTAAGTCTTCCCTGCTTCTCCAGATTCATCACGTCCATTCTTTTACAGCCGTCAGTATTCCCCACCATTTAAGGGCCATAATGACTCTCCTGTTTCTTTGTACCTGGTCTGCAGCATCCAGAGAATTCAAACACTTTCGGGAAGAGGAAGGAGGGGCAGAATCTCACCTGGACAAAACAACGGCTATCCACCGGGCTCTGGAGCTGTAGTCCTGGGAGTGACAAATGGGATCAGTTTCCTGCTGCCTCATGGGAAAGATCCCAAGGTGATAATCAATACCTCCCTGCCACTGCAGTGCCCGAGGGATCCACAGGTTAAGGGAATGGAGGCACAATCCTTGCCTTTTAGGTGTTTGTAGGAGGAAGCTCTGAGTTCAAATCCTGCCACATACACCTACTAGGTTTGTGACACTCTCTGGGCAAGGCACTTAACCTTGTTTGCCTCAGTTTCCTCATCTGCAAAATAATTCTGGAGAAGGAAATGACAATCCACTCCGGTATTTTTTCTGAGAAAGCTTCAGACTCACAGAGCGCCAGACACGACTGAAGAATGATTTAACAACAAATAAAAGATAGTTAATTGACTCTGTGGGGCGGACCCAAGAGTAATGGATAGTACAAAGAAGAAATTTTAGGAACAACGTAGATGAATACCCTCCTAACAATTAGGACTGCCCCCAAAATGCAATGGACCATCCCCCAAAGTAGTGGATTCTTCTTCCCTAGAAGCTTTCAAACTAAAGCTGGATGACACTAATCAAGGATCCCAAGAGCTATGAACTGGAACTGGAAGCTGTCTCAGAGGCTTCAAGTACAATTCTCTCATTTTTACAGATGGAAAAACTGAGGCCCAGAGAAATAAAGTGAATTAATAAGTATCATAGCTGGGATATAAACCTAGACCCTCTGCCTATATATCCAGTGCTTTTTGGACATATCGGGATGCCTGGTCTAGTATTATATAGGGGATACATGTTTAGGGAAGGGTTGACCTAGTGCAAGCCCTCTTCTAAGCTTCCAGGTTGTGGGCCAACTTGCGGATCCAGATCATTTTGAGCAATAAAACTGAGGGAAATGGAAGGAGTTCATGCTTTCTCTCTTTAAGGCCCTTTGTTGAACCCCTTTATTCTCTGCATTTCCTGCTTCTTCTGCATCTTATTCTCACTCTTGGCTATTGTCAAAAGACACAGGCGTATTTAAACCAGGAAGGCAGAGAGTGGAAAGCCTGTAACTCAAATTCCCTCCTTATCCAGTTATCAATAGGACATGGAAAAAAGCTGTAATTAGAGAATAAAGCAGACATGGGCCAGAATTGTGTTATGGAGCCTCAGGAAAGAGGCTGGCTTCAATAACAGTTATTAAGTACCCCTGCCTTTCAATTAAATGCGAGACATTTATAATCATTTACTCCGGGCGGGCCACTAGGCTGAGCTCAGGACACACAGAAGAAATCAATCAATAAGTATTTATTACAGAAAACAGATATTGTTCTTCCTTTTTGAAGAGAACCAGTGGCAAGATGGGTAATGTTTGGACTCGCATGTGAACTGGATTTAAGTGAAACAGAGATTTGAGAAGTCAGCTGCTCTCTTTCTTCAGAGAGCAAGGTGACAAGACATAAGTCAAAAGGACTGGCTTAGGACTAGAAAAGACCATTTACAGATGAGAAACTGAGGCAAATAGGATAAAGTGACTACATGTTCAAGGTCACACAGCTAGCAAATGTCTGAGTTCAGATTTCAACTCATAAAGATGATTGTTTGTGACTCCAGGCTCAGTACTCTATCTATCCACTAGAACTACCCACCAGTAGTAATCTTTCACTTATATATCTCTGGTTTCCAAAGTGCCTCTTTCTGTATTCTCAGGCCTTATCACAATATCTGGCATACTATGGGCACTTAATAAATGCTAATTGACAGACTGATACACACATTTTAAATTTTTTATTTTATTTTATTTATTTTTAATAACTTTTTATTGACAGAACCCATGCCGGGGTAATTTTTTACAACATTATCCCTTGCACTCTCTTCTGTTCCGATTTTTCCCCTCCCTCCCTCCACCCCCTCTCCCAGATGGCAAGCAGTCCTATACATCTTAAATATGTCACAGTATATCCTAGATACAATATAGGTGTGCAGAACTGAACAGTTCTCTTGTTGCACAGGGAGAATTGGATTCAGAAGGTAGAAATAACCCAGGAAGAAAAACAAAAATGCAAGCAGTTTATATTCATTTTCCAGTGTCCTTTCTTTGGGTGTGATACACACATCTAATATATATTATATACTAGATACAAATTATATTATATATTAGATACAAATTATATTATATATATGTATATATGATATTAGATACAAATTATATTATATATATATATGATTTTAGATACAAATTATATACAAAATAAATGTCATGGGCAGCACAGCATCCTGGAGAGAGAACCAGCCTCAAAACTCGCTCTCAATCTCTCCACTATTTCCCCCAAAGATGCCTCTGTCCCATAACCCTTCTTTTGATTTAGACAGCTAAAAGGAACCTCAGTGATCACTATGTGAAGTCCATGCAAGAACAAGAATCCTCTTAAAAATCCAAATGATATGTGGTCTTCCAGGTTCTACTTGAAGACCTTCAAGAAGGAGGAGCTTATCCCAACTAGAGATAGCCTCAATTGTTGTTTTTTTGGGGGGCTGTGAAGCGATTGGGGTTAATTAACTTGCCTAGGTCCCCCTGCTAGTACGTGTTAGGTGTCTGATGCTGGATTTGAACCCAGGTTCTCCTGCCTCTAGGGCCAGTGCCTCTATTCACTAAACCATCTAGCTTCCCCATAAATTAACTTTTAGAAAAGTGTTATCAATGCTTTTCATTTTTACACTATAGATATTTCCTAATATGCCCCACTCCACCCCAGTGAGTCCCATCTTGGACCAGATTAAAACAGTTTAGCAGCCAAGCCTGACAGCATAAACTCCATTCCTCACCAGTAGCCCCCCACCTTCTCTCTCAAGAAAGGATTAAAAAGACTTTACCATTGTGGAGGCTGAGTAAATATTCTGGTTGTATTTCACCTTCAGGTCCATGTAAAGGTGCCACGTGTAGTTGACAGTGTAGAGAAAGGACGAGATGTAGAAGATCTAGGAAAAGTCAGACAGTCAGTCAAATCTGTCCACTGGCCCATTCATTCCCTTGGCCTCCCAAATTCTCCTAATGATACTAACCATTTACTGATTCACCAGGATGGGGTGCACTTTAAAGCCAGTCTGTGACTCAACCCAACTAGTACCCAGCTCTAGCCTCTATAGTGAATTTTGAGGTTGTTGAGATCTACCGCTTTACATTCACAATACCAGAAGCAGCTGCCCCTACAGAGAGTTTACAGCTGTTTCCAAGAGTGTTATGGTAAAGTTTAACAACCAGCTTTCCAGACGAACAAACCAACCCATAATACACTTTTAAGTTTAATTTGTACCATTAACGTTTTCTCCATGCTTATGATGAAAATTTAACAATTGGCTCTAACACCTCCTTGGATATATTATACTTCTAGCCAACCTGATATAGCACAGAAATTCTTTGGAGTTAAAAAAAAATCTTGGAAGTTACTTAATCCAAATTCCCATTCAATGCACAAATGTTACAGTCCTAGAGAGGATTCTGGATAAGCAGTCATGAAGACTCTGCTTAAATATTTGCAGTAGGGCTCATTGCTCCTCACAAAACAGCCTATCCCAAAGCCGAGCACAGCTTTAAATATAAATGAATACATGAAGAATCTGGGATTTTGCCAGTATGGGGGGATGTCCTGTATGGAAACTCACTTCACCAACATGCATTGCAACTCAACCATAACTGAGTAATTATGTTCTAGGGAACTGTCTGAAACAAACAGTGGTTCAATGATTTGCCAGTGGTCTCACAACTAGTACAAGAGGTGGGATTTGAACCCAAGTTTTGATTTTGAGTCCAGGACATTGTAGACTACTTCTTGCTCATAATAAGAGCCTAATAAGTGTTTATTGAGGCGAAGGGAATTCCTTCTATTTCTTAACTCCTTTCTCAACTCCTTCCAACTCAAGTTGTTGGAAAGTTCTTTCTAGCTCTTAATAAAATTCCCCTTCTCTATAATTTTCAATCATTGAGTCTAGTTCTTCCCTCCACAACTACAGGGACAGTGTGTTTCCTCTCTTGGATAAAATCCCTTTGCTTTTGTGTGCACCTTAAATGTTCTCTTCTTGCTTTAGACTGCTCTAGTTTCTTCAACTCTTATCAGATGATGGTTTCTAGGCCTGGTCATGCTCCAATTTGTCAGTTTTGGAGGGAGTGAGAAGTGGTGGGCAATGGAGTCTGGATTTGTGATTTTACCAGTGTAGGGACCTCCCAGCATGGAAAAAATTCCACCAATGCAGATCACAACATCTTAGAAAAACATACAACTGAAGGGGACCTTAGACATCATTTAGTCCAACTCCCTCATTTTAGAGATAAAGATATTGAGGTTTAGGGAAGCAAATTACATGCCCACAGTCACATAGCCAATATGTGTCAGAGATTCCTGACACTGAAGGTGATGCTGGATTTTCTTCTTTAACTGCTATCCCCCTAATTGAAATCAATATTCTGAGACTCGCAGATCCAGATTTTAAAAAAAAAAGGGGGGGGGGAATTTTCACATTTTAAACAATAACAAAAATCTTTAGATGTTTTTCCCTTCTAAATGGTGAGTTTCTCAAGAGCCCATAAATGTAATTGAGAGAGTGACTATTGTGGAATTATAATGACCAAGGTGGACAACAGAGAAGTGAGAAAATATATCCTGTTCCCTGCAGAGATGAGGGGCTCTGAGTGTAGAACTCTGCCTATGCTGTCAGACTAAGTGTTCTCTAGAATGGAATTTGCATTTTCTTTTTTCATCTTTTCTTATAAGAGGTGGCTCATTGCATAGGGAGAAAGAGAGGGGTAGAGTGAGAAATATTGGTTGCTGTTCATTCATTTTTCAGTCACCTCTAACTCTTCATGATCTAATTTGGGATTTCCTTGACAAAGATACTGAATGGCTTTATTCCAATCCCAATAAACTTTGGATGGAAAACACCATCCGCCTCCAGAAAGAGAACTGTGAAGACTGAATACAGATCAACACATTCTCTGTTCATTTTTTTTTTCTTCTGTTTTTTTTTTCTCTCCCGTGGTTTGTCCCTTTTGTTCTGATTTTTCTCTCCCAATATGATTCATAAGGAAATATGTAAAAAAAGAATGTCCATATGTAACCAAAAAAAAATGTTGTTTTTAAATTTATCTGGGAAAATAAATAAATAAGCAAGTAAATAAATGAATGAATAATAAAAATAAATTTTAAAAGTTAAAAAAAAATCTTTTTGGCAACGTTCTACACAGTAATTCAACCATCCAGTGACACTGGTTTCCTAGCTCTCCCTCACACAAGACACTACATCTCTCAAGTCTGGGCATTTTCTCTGGCCATCCATTAAGTTCCTCTTCATCTCCACCTCCTGGCTTCTGTGGATCCTTTGAAGTCCCAGTTAAAATCTCACTCTCTACAGGAAGCCTTCCCCAACTCTTCTTAATTCGAGTGACTTCCCTCTGATGATTATTTCCTCTTTATCCTGTAGAAAATTTGTGCATATTTGTTTAAATGTTGACTTCCTCCATTAGATTGTGAGCTCCTTGAGAGTAGAGACTGGGCTTTTGCCTTTGTATTAGTAGGGCTTAGCTAAAAATGCCAAGCTCCTCCACTACATCCAGGGCCACCTCCAGTCGTCCTAATCCATCTCTGGCTACGGGACCAGATTGCTCTGGAGGGGAAAGTGAGGCTGGTGACCTTGCACAGCCCTCCCCTTCACTCAAATCCAATTCACCTGCAAGTCATGCAAGTCACCTTCCTGATGTCATGAACTTCAAGAACAAAGGACAAACAATAAAAACAATCTAAGCTTGGCACATAATAGGTGCTTAATAAATGCTTGTTGACTGACTGAAATTGAAGCAGACATATTTTCATAAATGATTCCCTGGAGTACATCAGATCTTTATGATCACATGATTGGCTAATAGACACAAGATCATACTGTGATTATTATATGTCCCTGGGACAGATACTTTCTCCAGCTGCATTCTTCCTCCTTTGCTGGCTTCTGGTCCAGATTACCAAGCTCTCAGACTCTTGCCCCTTACCATCTATGATCTTGTACATGAGACTTAATTTCTCTGGGTTTCAGTTTCATTGTCTGTGAAAGGAGGTGGGGAAGAGTGGGCTAGAATGGTGACCAGGCATCTGTGAGCAGTGGGTGGCGTGGTGAATAGAGTACTGGACCTGGAATCAGGAAGACCGATCAATTTAGCCTCAGATGCTGATTAGTGACTCTGGTCAGGTCATTTAACCCCTATCTGCCTCAGGTTTCCCATCAGCTTAGATCTAAAACCAGCTACTCTGAATTCAAAGCCAGTGTTTTGTCCACCATATCACTCAACAGTCCTAAGTCATTACATTTCTCTGCCTCAACTTCTTCATCTGAAAAAATGGAGATAACAGGGAAGCTATAAGAGGAAGTCACTTAACTTATAAACTGCATAGAAGGTGACTATCTGTATTGGTAGAAGGAATTTCTTCATTTGAGAGTTCTAGATCAATGAAATCATAAATCCAATTCTTATCCTTATAGGCATTTCATGGTACTGGGAAGTTCAGATGATGTAATACATGTAAAGCATTTTGCCAAGTGATATTAAGAAAGGAAGGTTGCATATGTTTCATCCAATCCTCAAAGTAAACAGCTTTGAGTCAACAAAGCTTTGAGAAAGAAAACATTGTATGAAAACTGGGAAAAATTTTTACATCCTTTCTGATAAAGGCCTCATTTCTAAAATATATAGAGAATTGACTCAAGTTTGTAAGAATATAAGCCATTCCTCAGTTGATAAACTGTCAAATGATATGAACAGACAATTTTCAGATGATGAAATTAAAGTGATTTCTAGTCATATGAAAAAATGCTCAATCACTATTGATCAGAGAAATGCAAATTAAGACAACTCTGAGATATCATTTCATATCTCTCAGATTGGCTAAGATGACCGGAAAAGGTAATGATAAATGCTGAAGGGGATGTGGAAAAACTAGAACACTAAGGTATTATTGGTGGAGTTGTGAGCCAACATTCTGGAGAGCAGTTTGGAACTATGCTCAAAGTGCTATCAAACTATACATATCCTTTGATCCAGCAGTGTCTCTACTGGATCGGTTTCCCAAAGAGATCATAAAAGAGGGAAAAAGGACCCACATGTGCAAAAATGTTCATAGCAGCTCTTTTTGTAGTGGCAAAGAACTGGAAACTGAATGGATGCCTATCGGTTGGGGAAGGGCTGAATAAGTTATGGAATATTATTGTTCTATAAGAAATGATCAGCAGGATGATTTCAGAAAGGCCTGAAGAGACACATGAACTGATGCAAAATGAAGTAAGTAGAACCAAGAGAACATTGCATATAGCAATAAGATTATGTGATGATCAACTGTGATGTATGTGGCTCTTTTCAACAATGAGATGATTCAGCCAGTTCCAATGATCTTGTGATGAAGAGAGCCATCTGCACCCAGAGAGAGGACTGTGGGGACTAAATGTAAATCAACCTAGTATTTTTACTTTTTTGTTGTTTGCTTGCATTTTGCTTTCTTTCTCATTTTTTCCCTTTTTGATCTGATTTTTCTTCTTCAACATGATAAATGTGGAAATATGGATAGAATTGTCCATATTTAGTATATATTGGACTACTTGCTGTCTAGGGGAGAATGTGGGGGGAAGATAAGGAGAAAAAAATTGGAACATAAGATTTTGCAAGGGTGAATGTTGAAAATTATTTATGTATATGTTTTGACAATAAAAGACTTTATTTTTTAAAAAAGTTAAACAACTGGGAAAAAATACAAAGAAATGATGAGCACGCTGATTTCAGAAAGGCTGGAAAGACTTGCATGAACTGAAGCTAAGTGAAGTGAGTAGAATCAAGAAAATATTTTACACAACAACAAGATTATGTGATGATCAATTCTGATAGACATGGCTCTTTTCAACAATGAGGTGATTGAAGGCAATTCCAAGATGGAGAGGGCCATCTGTATCCAGAGAGAGAACTATGGTGACTGAACATGAATCAAAGAATAGTATTTTCACTTTGTTATTGTTTGTTTGCTTGGTTTTTTTCTTTCATCTTTTGATCTGATATATAGAATGCCGAAATATGTTTAGAAGAATTGCACATGTTTAACCTATATTATATTGCTTGCTGACTATGAGAGGGGGTTGGAGAGGGAGGGAGGAAGAAAAATTTGGAACACAAAGTTTTGCAAAGGTGAATGTTGAAAACTCTCTTTACATGTATTTGGAGGGGGTCAAACAATATTTAAAAAAAGAAAGACAGAATGCATTGCTATTTCTTCATACCTTGTCTCCCTGGAGCATCCACATTCCAATTTAGCTTAGCTACAGAAGGAAAAATCCTGGGATTTCTCACAGTGAGATTTTAGAAGCCCAAAACGAGACTCTCCTCTTACCTGATCCCTCTTCTCATTCTAGCAGCATCCCCCAGTCCTAGTTCTACTAGAGTAGTTCAACTATAATTCCAGGGACTAGATCAAGCTCTACAAATCTTGAGGCCCCACAGTTTTGATTTATGCAGAGCTATAGCATGGGAGAATCCAGGAATAGCAATGGCTAGGAGGATTAATCAGAACGAATCTGTCAAAGCCAGATGGTCCCAGCAGCACTTTCCAATGAAGATGTCACACACCCATCATAGGATCATAGATTTAGAACTGGAAAGGAGACCATCTTGTCCAATCTCCTTGTTTTACAGATGGGGAAACTGAGACCATAGAGATGAAGTGACTTCCCTAATGTCACTAAGAGGCAGAGGTAGCACTTGAACGCTAGGTCCTTCTCTCTTTCTACACTGTCACCACTATGGCCACTCACCAGCTTATTGGGTAGTCAGCTGAACTCACAGTGATCTCCGAGTCTCAAGCTATAGTGTAGAAATCAGATAAAGTTACTGTGGTGGAGACTTGCCAAGTGAACCCTTTGTCAGGAAATGACCGATGGTAGGTTTTCCAGGAGATATCGTGGTACTTAGTAGAACTAAAGCCCTGGAGTCAGGAAACTGGGCAAAGATGTCATGGGATGGGAATAGGCAATGTTGGGATAATCTAGGAAAGACAAGTAAGTCAAGTCAACAAGCATTTTCAAAAGTCAGGTAAATGGGGGAAATACAAAGAAAATAATCCTGTTCTCAGGAAATTCCCAGTCTAATGAGGGAGACAGAAGGAAAACAATTATATAAATAAACTATATACAAAATAAATTTGGGAGGAGTGCAATAAGATTAAAGAAGATTGTGAAAAACTTCTTGCAGAAGGCAAAACTTTAACTGAAACTTGAAGTCAAGAAAAGGGAGAGAGCAGGAAGTCTGGGAAGGTGGAGTTGGCCATGTTGTGAAGGGCTTTGAATGCCAAACTGAAACTTTTATATTTGATCCAGGAGACAATAAGGAGCTACTGGAGCTGATTGATTTGGGAGTGATTTGGTCAAATTTTCACATTAGGAAGATCAGCTAAATGGAAGAACTGGAGTGGGAGAGACTTGAGGCAGGAAGACCAACCACCAGCTGGTGGCCATAATCCAGTTATGAGGTGATAAGGGGCTGTACCAGATTTGCTAACTGATTGGATAGGGGTGGAGTGAGAGAGAATGAGGAGGAGAATATGACACCTAGATTGAAGTCTGGGTAACTGGGAAGATGGGAGTTGCCTCAGTATGGAAGTCAGGAAGATGGGAGGAGTTGGGGAAAAAATAACAAGTTTAGTTTTGGAGATATTGAATTTAAGATGTTTGAGATCTCCGAGAGACAGAAGACCGGATATCAGGAAACAAGTTAGGGCTGGGAACCGTCAGTATAGAGATTTTATTGAATCTGTAAGAACGGATGAGGTCACGAAGCAAAATGGAATAGCAGGAGAACTTGGAGGACACTCACCATTAGTGATAGAAGAATGAAGGTTTAGCAAAGGAGATGGTTAGATAGATAGGAAGAGAATCAAGAGAATATGTTATCAGGGAAACCTGGAGAGAAGAAAGTAGCAAGAAAAGGGGGCTATAGTTCCAAAGATTGTAGAGAGATCAGGAAAGATGAGGACTGAGAAAAGGCCATTGAGTCTGGTGATTCATGGATCACTGGTAAACTTTGGAGATAAGAGTTTCAGTTGAAGGAGGGATTGGAAGCCATGATGTAGACAATGAAAAAGCAGAGAGAGAGTAGTCCTGGGTCAGATTTATCCATTTCCCCAAGGCAAAGAGTTTCCCCATTCAAGAAAAGCTTTGAGGACAGCTAGGTGGTGCAATGGATAGAGCACCAACCTTGAAGTCAGGAGGACCTGAGTTCAAATCTGGAACTCAGACACTTAATACTTCCTGGCTGTGTGACCCTGGGCAAGTCACAACCCCAATTGGCTCAGCAAAAAAAAAAAGAAAAGAAAAGAAAAGTCTTGAGCAAATGGAAAAGGAGAGTAAATGTCTTAGAATTCCAGATAGAGACAGAACCTTGACCCTTCATCCAGCTCCTGTCAATAGACACCCTGCAAAGAAACCATCCTAGAGAAGAATCAGAGTTTGAGTGATGTCGGGACCTCAGTAACCCATAAGCAGAGTCCCCACTGTGACACAGCTGACGATGAGACAGCTAGCCTCTACTTCAAGTCGTGCAAGAAGGGGGAACTCATCCCCTCTTGAAGCACAGCTCTTAATTGTTGAGAAATTTTTCCTGACATCCAGCCTAAAAGAACTCCTCACAATTTCTACCCACTGATCCCCTGTCCTACCCATTGCAAATAGAAAAAATCTAATTTCTCCTCCATGTTGTTCTTGTTATAGAGCTTCATTTTTGAAGAGGAGGGAGGACATCACAAGATGATGTTTTGACTTGCTTGTGAATTGGATTCAAGTGAAACAGAGCGGCACAAAATCATCAGGCTCACCCCTTCCTCCAGAGTCAGTCAAGTTCAGTAGCAAGACAACTGGCAATGACCCAGAATGCAGGGAGGGACCTTGGTCTTCCTAAATGGGGTCTTTCCGAGGGCTCAGACACTGACAACCTTGGCCCTTCACTCTTTTCTTCTCCAGGGTAATCTTCCTTTATCTAATCCTCAAATGACAAAGTCTCAAAACTCTTGGCCATCCCCTCTTGGGGACGTTCTTCAACTTATCAACGTTTCTCTCAAATCATGGTTCTCAGAACTGAACACAATACTCTAGACGGGGTCTGAGGAGGGTGAAATGCTGAGGGACTGATTGTTGTGTTGTTTATTGTCCAGTCGTTTTTCAGTCATAGCCAACTCTCCATGACCCCATTTGGTAATTTGGTGAGGTTTTTTGGCAAAGATACTGGAGTGGTTTGCCATTTCTTCCTCCAACTCATTTTACAGATGAGGAAACTGAGGCAAACAGGGGTAAGTAGTTTGTTCAGGGTCACGAAGCTAGTAAGTGTCAAAGGCCAAATTTGAACTCAGGAAGGTGAATCTTCCTGATTCCAAGTGCAGCGCTCTATCCACTCTGTTATCCACCCACCCCTGCAGGGGTCGATCCCTCCCCTTCTCTGCAGCTCTCAATTCAGATCAAGACTGTACTGACTGCCTCATCATACTATTCAGTCATGTTCAGCTTGTAGTTCATTGAAAACCCCAGATCTTTTTCAGAATTAACCGTGATCTAGCCATGACCTCTTCCTTCCATCTTGTACTTGTATAACCCACAAAAGTGAGTATTTGGTGTTCAAGTTGAGATGTCATGAGATGAGAAGTTATTCTTTTTTGGAACCTTAAGAAAGGAAATTACAAGTTTACTGGGTGACATGTCCTTTTATTTAATGATATTCTAAGGGAGGCAGTATAGTGTCACACACAGAGCAATGATGACCTGATTTTTTTTCTTGTGCTGCATGATAAATGTGGAAATATGGTTAGAAGAACTGCACAGATTTAACCTATATTGGATTACTTGCTGTTTAGGGGAGGGGGAGGGAAGGAGAAAAATATGGAACACAAGGTTTTACAAGGGTGAATGCTGGAAATTATCTTTGCATGGATTTTGAAAAATAAATAGCTACATGATAAATGTAGAAATATGTTTAGAAGAAGTGCATGTTTTTAACCTATATTGTTTCTTACTATCTAGGGAAGGGGAGCAGAGGAGAAAAATATGAAACACAAGGTTTTGCAAGGGTGAATGCTGGAAACTATCTTTGCATGGATTTTGAAAAATAAAAGGCTACATAATAAAAGTGGAAATATGTTTAGAAGAATTGTACATATTTAATCTATATTGGATTACTTGCTGTCTAGGGGAGAGAGGTAAAAGAAAGAGAGGAAGAAAAATATGGAAGACAAGGTTTTGCAAGGGTGAATGCTTGTATTTTGAAAATAAAAAGTTACATGATAAATGTGGAAAGAAGTTTAGAAGAATTGCACATATTTAACCTATATTGTTTCTTGCTATCTAAGGAAGGGGAGGAAAGAAGGAGAAAAATATGGAACACAAGGTTTGCAAGGGTGAATGTTGGAAACTATCTTCGCGTGGATTTTGAAAAATAAAAAGCTACATAATAAATGTGGAAAGAAGTTTAGAAGAATTGCACATATTTAACCTATATTGTTTCTTGCTATCTAAGGAAGGGGAGGAAAGAAGGAGAAAAATATGGAACACAAGGTTTTGCAAGGTGAATGTTGGAAACTATCTTCGCGTGGATTTTGAAAAATAAAAAGCTACATAATAAATGTGGAAATATGTTTAGAAGAATTGCACATATTTAACCTATAATGGATTACTTGCTCACCAGGGGAAGGAAGAAGAAGCAGAAAAATTTGGAACACAAAGTTTTGCAAGGGTGAATGTTGAAAACTCTTTGCAGGTATTTTGAAAAATAAAAAGTTATTTTATTTTTTAAAGAGCAATGGGCTTCAAATCCCAGCTCTGCCACTTTTTAGCCAGAGGTCTTTGGAGAACTCATTTTACTTCTCAGTCCTCAGTTTCTTTATTTACAAAATGTGACACTGAATGACCAAGTTCTTTTAGTTACAAAAATAATAGCTTAGATTTATACAGGACTTTGTACATGACATCTCATTTGATCTTCACAGTCATCCTGTGAGGCTGGTGCTGTTCTTATTCTCATTGTACAGATAGGGAAACTGAGACTCTGGGACATAGAAACATGAATCTGGCCTAATCTTCTCATTCTACACTTGGAGGAAATGGAAGTTAAGTGACTTCCCTATCTCCCCTTCCTCATTCTCTTCATCTTAAAGTTTCTTGACATTGTCTCCCATTTTCTTGGGCTTCTACCTTCTTTCTGATAAGGAGATGGCCCCCTACATGTGTATTAAATCCTATCCCTTCTTATCTTTTCCAGCAGATTATCCTTCCCAATTCTTCCATCCCTGAACCCAAAATCTTCAGTCTTTATTTATCAGCTGTGCTTTTCTCACTGCTTTCAAGTACTAATCTTTAAAAAAAAATGTTCACTGGATGCTGAGGGAGGTGAGCAGAACCAGGAAAACATTGTACACAGTAATAGTCAGATCATGTGATGATCAGCTATGACAGACTTGGCTCTCCCTGCAATGCAATGATCCAAGGCAATTCCAATGGACTTGGGGTAGAAAGTGTCATCCGCATCCCCAGAGAGAACCATGGAGGCTGAATGTGGATCAGAGCATGGAATTTTAAGCGTTTTTGTTTGTTTTTTCTTTCTCGTTTTTTTCCCTCTTTTGTTCTGATTTTTCTTGTAGAACATGACAAATATGGAAATTTACTTAAAAGGATCTTACATAGCAGATTGCTCAAGGGAAGAGAGGGAGGAAGAAAAAAATTGGAACTCAAAATCTTACCAAAAAATGAATGGTGAAAACCATCTTTACATGTATTTGGGAAAATTAAAAAAAAAAGTTCCATAAACCCTACTATGGACAACTAGGTGGTGCAGTGAATAAAGTGTTGGGTCTGGAATCAAAAAGATCTGAATTCAAATCTAGCCTCAGACACAGACTAGCTATGTGACCCTAGGCAAGTCACTTCACCCTGTTTGCCTCAGTTTCCTCATCTGTAAAATGAACTGGAGAAGGAAATGGCAAACTGCTCCAGTGTCTGCCAAGAAAACCCCAAATGGGGTCAGAGGGAGTCAGCGAGGACTCCACCACAAAATCACATTTAGATAGCATTTGAAGATTTGCAGTGGTTTTTAAAAATATCTCATTTTATCCTCATGACAACCTAGAACCTCTGGGAAGTAGGTATTATTGTTGCTATTTTCCAGATGAGGAAACTGAGGCAAACAGAGGATCAAAGGGCTACAGAGAGGTAGTACTGATGTTCAAAACCTTCCCCGTTCTGCTCCCTTAATGCAGGATGTTTAGGTTTAAGAAGCTTTCCTGCTGCCTCCGGGTCGAGGACCTCTCCATCATCCACTCGTAGAAACAAGGCACTCTTTGCGTGGCTGATCACCTGATGCTAAGCTGGATGAGTCAGCCCTATTTCTTCTCAAGAGCAGAGTGGGCTGGCCTGGAAGCAGGGAGGCTGATCCAAACTTTGCCAGGGCTCTGGGGTCATTCTGCCTCATTTGAGCCTCTCTGGCAGTTAGGTAACTTTCAGGATTCCATCCAAGAACTTTCTCTGGGGTTCAGTTTTTAAACTAAAATTGTCAATTTTCTAGACCATTCTTTGCCTAACCTTTTTTCTTCTCCATCTTCCCCCTCACCCCAAAAGGCAGTGGAGCCCCAGAATCTCTAAATTGGAAGGGACTTCAGAAGCCATCTGATTCATTTTACAAATGAGGAAACTGAGACCTTGGAAAAAGATCATAATCCTAGAACTGGAAGGGATAACTCAGCCCATTAGGATGTCCCAAACAAGTAACATCCTTGAACCTTCGTTTTCTCACCTGTAAAATGAAGTGGTGGACTAGGGGACTTCTAAAAATCCTTTCCTTACCAGAATTGTAAAACTTTGGTGCTAGGACTTCTCTGGCCCTCAGTTTCTTCATCTGCTAAAAAAAAAAAAAAAAAAGGTAGGGGGACTGAACTAGATGCCTCTGGGTCCCCTCCAGTTCTGGATTTGGAGTCTATGATCCTAAGTTAGCCATCCGCTCAAAGGCTTCCAGGAAAGGGGCGACTCGTAGCTCTACAGGGCAGCCTGCACCATATGGGGATAACTCTTGGTCAGGAAGTTTCTTTCTGCCATTAAGCTCGAGTTTGCCTTCATATACCTCCCACCGATCCCGCTGGGGCCAAGCCAAGTAATCCCGCTTCCACATGACATAAACTGATTGTTATTATTCATCATTTCAGTCATGTCTAACTCTTCCTGACCCCATTTGGGATTTTCTTCGCAGGATATAGTTGGCCATTTCCTTCTCCATATCATTTTATAGATGGGGAAACTGAGGCAAAGAGGGTAAAGTGACTTGCCCAGAGTCACTCAACTAATAGGTATCAGGAAGATAAACATCTCTGACTCCAGGCCTGGGGCTCTATCCACAGTACTAGCTACCTGCAAAATTAATACAATTTCTTAAAATGTCTTAGGGGAAGCAGTGGATACAGCATCGGCCCTGGAATTAGGAAGACCTGAATTCAAATCCAGCCTCAGATTCTAGACACTTACTAGCTATCTCAGTTGCTTAACCCCAAATGTCTCTCAAAAGGAAAAAAAAGGAAAAAATTTTATGGGGAAAGGAAAAGCCTTAATAGTCAAGGAAATGGACAGAAAAAAATGAAAATCCTGCCCTGTTTTAGAGTGCACATTTTCCCATAGAGTACGGAGAAATCAAGCAACTAATGCAGCCGAGCCATAAAAAAGGAAAAACATAAATATTATATTTTAAAGATTTGAGCTTTTGTTTAATTGTTCACTTTTTAAATTTTTTTATTTTTAATTATTATTTATTATATATTTATACATACTATATAAATATATTGATTATATTAATATGTTATATATACTATAATATATTATTATATTATATTTATTATTATTATTTTTTTTTTGCAGAGGCAATTGGAATTAAGTGACTTGCCCAGGGTCACACGGCCAGGAAGTGTTAAATATCTGAAGCCAGATTTGAACTCAAGTCCTCCTGACTTCAGGGCTGGGGCTCTATCCACTGCACCACCTAGCTGCTCCCGTTGTTCACTTTTTAAGGGAAGAAAAGACAAATTAGTTATAGCAAAGATTGTATTTTTTGTGTATTTGTTTCCACAGAGCCAAGCCCAGGGCCCCGGGGCCTCCTTCATGGACCCTCTTTTCTTTCCTTTAGAAACCTCTTACTAACTCCCCAAGGTTGCTATGACTATTTCTATGCAAATGACTCCCAGCTTTCCATATCCAGTCCTGGTCTTTCTCCTGAGCTCATGAACCCTCAATTGCCTTATGGACATTTTGAACTGGATCTTATCCTATAGGTGTCTCAAGTTCAACATGAACTTAGAACTCATATTTCTGTCAAAATCCTCCTCACTTCCAAATTTCTCTCATTTGTGTAATGTTCTCTTCTTCTCTAAAATATAATCGTTCTCTGGGAGCAGGTTTCTCGGGGGGCTTCTGGGAGCAGCCTTCGTTTCAGTTCAGACCAATAATCACCTCAAATATAGCCAGCTGTTAAAAGTTCAGTCCTTTATTGTCTCTTCCAAAATAGCCCGGTTAGCTTTCTTAGAGGCCTATCTCTCTCCTTGGTTCCAAGAGCTCTTGCCGCTAGTCCTTTGCCTCTGCCAGCTTCAGCCTCCAGCTCTCTCTGAATCCTTCGTTCTGCCCAACTGACTCCTGGCTTCTCGATCTCCCCAAAGTCTCTAGTTGGCTTGTGGGAGCTCCTTATATATGATCTCTTAAAGGTGTGAACTCAAAGGTTGACTCCTCCTCTGAGAGTGGGATTGTGGGAGCTGTGACTTGTGAATCTCCTCCCCTGAACTTGTGAATCTCCCAACTGAATCCTGACTTGTGAATCTCCCAGAGTGCCTGCCAATTCCAGTGACTTAGCACCTTGTAAGAATCCTAACACATTTGTTAAATGAACCACTCTCCACACTTGCTACCTTGATATCATCTTTAAAATTATAAATTGTAAAATTGTAAATTTAAATTTGTAAAATATGTATTTTTCTGGTGGAAGCTGGATTACTATTTTTTAATTTACAATTTCCAGTTTTCTTTTATATTATTTCTCTTTTGAAAATATTTAATTTTGCCAATTACGTGGAAAAACAATTTTTAAGATTTTTTAAAAATTTGACTATCCCTTATATTGGATCACCTGCAGTCTAGGGGAGGGGGAGAAAAGTGTGGAACACAAGGTTTTGCAAAGGTGAGTGCTGAAAAAACTATCTTTGCATGTAGCTGGGAAGATATTATTAAAATGATTAGAAAAAGAAATAAATAAGATTTTGGTTATCTTTCATTTCTCACACTCATTTGCCCCATCTATCTAATCAATTACTTATGGTTTCTATCATACAATATCTCTTTAGAAGAGAGGTATTTCACACCCTTATCTTAATCACTGAAGGCAGCTAGATAGCTCAATGGGTAGCGCATCAGGCCCACAGTCAGGAACACCTAGGTAAACTCTAGCCTCTGACACAGGCCCTGGCACATCATGGGCCCTCAGTAAAGGTAGGTTATAAAAGAAGTTTCCTCATCTAGAGAAGGAAATGGCAAACTGCTCTACTATCTTTTCCAAGAAAACCCCAAAGGGGTCAAGGAGTGTTAGACACGACTGAAATGATGCACAAGATCTTTTAAAATAAGCCAGTATTTGTCTTGGGAGGTTTAGGTGAGCTCCTAACTCTTAAGGCAGGAGCAAAATAGCTAACATATGATAGCGCTGGCTAAGGCACCAATGTACCAGGTCCTGTGCTGAGCACTTGACAGTCATTATTTCATTTGATTCTCACAACAACCCTGGAGGGGAGGCGCTCCGGTATTATAATCCTCATTTTACACATGAGGAAACTGAGGAACACAGGGTTAAGTGACTTGCCCAGGGTCACATGATTAGGAAGTTCCCCAATTTTGAACTCAGAGCTTCCTGACCCCAGGCTCAGTGTCCTCGTGCTGCTCAATGTTTAACAACTACTTTCCAAGGGGGGAAAAGTGGTACAGAGCCCACTGTGAAGTTTAATCTCTCTTTTTCATGTTTTCTCCATCACTTTCAATCTAGCCAATCAGCAAAACAAGAAATCAAACCTTACTTTGGCAGCACTGGAAAACTTCCTCAGTTGTCACATGGAAAATTTAACAACTGGCTCTCACAGCCAGAACTAGCCCTGCCAGAGGCTACAGATTCCATTGTGACTAAGCTGCTTTGCTCCTCTGAGGGAGCTGCTGGTGGGATTCTCAGATCAAGCCTGGACGTGGCACAGAACAAATGACCCCACACTGACCGAGGCCACGCAGAGGAATCCGCCTTCCTTCAAACCAGCTCAGCCGCCATCTGCCATCTAAGGCTCACCTGATGCTGCCAACCCAGTTCTGCCTCTGTCTCTGTATGTGTATTTGTCTCTGTCGCTCTCTATCTCTCTGTCTCTGTCTGTCTATCCCCCTCAGTCTCCTCTCTGTCTCTGTCTCTCTGTGTCTCCCTGTCTCTTTCTTTCTCTGTCTCTTCTGTCTGTGCATGTCTCTTTCTCTGAATGTGTCTGTGTCTCTGTCTCTGTCTCTGTCTCTCTGTCTCTGTCTCTGTCTCTCTCTGTCTCTCTCTGTCTCTGTCTCTCTGTCTCTCTGTCTCTCTCTCTGTCTCTCTCTGTCTTTGTCTCTCTCTCTCTCTCTCTCTCTTTCTCTCTCTCTCTCTCTCTCTCTCTCTCTCTCTCTCTCTCTCTCTCTCTGTCTCTCTCTGTCTCTGCAGGACACAGGCTATCTTTCATTTTCCTTTGGTAAACTCTAGCCTCTGACACAGGCCCTGGCACATCATGGGCCCTCAGTAAAGGTAGATTATAAAAGAAGTACATGAGTGCTGCTGTCCCCATTTAACTGAAATGGTAGCACTGGCCAGGTTTAGCACTGATCCTCCCCAGCTTGGGGCTTCAGCACACCTCAGCCTCCTGGTCTCCCAGCTTCCACTGGGGCTCCATCCTCCATTCAGAGCCCAAATGAGTTTCTGCCCAGGTTACTTCTCCAGCCATAAACCCCAGGGGCCTCTGGGATGGCAGGCGGCCCCCTCCATCTAACTCCCAGGCTCAGTCTCTCTCCCCTCTTTATTCTCCCTCTACAATGTGGATGAGCTTTTGTCACTGCTCCAACATAACCCTCCATGCGGGCCCTGGTAGCTCCCTGGGCCTGGACTGTCCCCCACTCCCTGCCCCTGCCTCAGAGCATCTTTCCTGTCCTTCAGCGTCCACCCAGACACGGCCCTCTTCCTGCATAAAGCTCTGCCAGCCCCTCTCTCCATTCACCTTTCCACTTTGTCATATCTATTATCATGCACACACCATCTCTCCCCAAAGAGTGGAAGCTCAGGAAGGGCAGACGGAGTCACCGTGTTCTCTGTATTCCCAGAGCCCAGTATGACCCCTACTCTCTGAAAGCCCCTTCAGACCTGAGCTCCCCGCCCGAGGAGAGCAGCTCCGGGATGCGGCCGGGCCAGGGACCCCGGCGGCCTCGTCTGCCCCATCTGTGCCCCTCCTGGGGAATGCTGACTTTGGCCAATGATTGTTTTCCTGTTTTCCAGTTCAGTGAGCCAGCCTCGTGTGGCTGCTCTTCCCAGCCAGGGCTCCTCTCTCTCATCTGCTCTGAATTGCTCTGCTCAACCATAATTAATAGAACCGTCCAGTGACCCTTCCCCCCTTCTCTGCTCAGTCTCTTAAAAGAATTATCTACTCCAAGGCCTCCAGAGCTCCATGACCACATTCTTCCCCATGCTTCTGTTACCTTCCCAATCTATCGAAACAGTTCTCCCAAAGCAGCTGGGAGGCTCTGTGGGTACATTTAACCTCAGTTTCTTCAACTGTAAAAAGGGGACAATAACAGCACTTTCCTTGCAGGATTATTGTGAGGATTGGATGAGATCGTAATTGCAAAGCACAGTGACAGGCACATAGTAAATGCTACAAAAATGTTAGCTATTATCATTTTTATTATTTATTTAAAGAAGTGGTTGGGTGGGCCAGTGCACAGAGCACCAAACCTGGAAGACCGGAATCAAATCTGGTCTCGTGTAATGGGCTGAGGCTTGAGTTGATGCACTGAGGTCCCAAGCACGTGAAGCTAAATAGTTAATTGGACCATACTCTATTAATATATATGCTTGGAGAAAGAATGGTTCCTGCCCATTCTTTGTGCAAGTCCTGATGTGTTGTATAGGAAATGCCGATTTTGGTGGGTGGAGGCAGGGGAGTGGAAAGGGAAGCGGAAAGAGAGACTGCTGGCTGGCGTCTTGTCACAGCTGCTCGCATTGCTATCGAGACCCCCTTTCACCTCCAATCCCCCATTCACCTGCAATCCCCCTTCACCTCTGCTAGCTGGCTTCCTGTCTCAGCTGCCCATATTGCTATCACAATCCCCCTTCACCTCAAAAAGAATAAAGATTGAAGATTTTCCCCTTAACCTGAATTCCTGACTCCAGCTGATTTTAAATATATAGTCATCACATTTGGCGCCCAACGTGAGGCTGTTTTTCATTCCCTGTGGCAAAACTGTCCATTCATATCTTTTATAAGGCTCAGCTAAGTTAACGCTGGGCACTGAAAAGGAAAATCTTTTCATATCCTCCTTATCCAGAGGGATAGAATAGAAACAATCCTTAATGTCTATGACCCAAAGAGGCTGTTCTCTAGGCAATTGAGTAGGAGATGGAAGCCCAGGCTGAAGAGTTCCCATAGTTTCCATCTGTTCATTCATTTTTCTTAAATCAGTGAGCATCCTCCATTTTCCAGATTTCTTTTTTACAATGAACACTGGGGAATTCCAAGGACTTAGAGAAGGTTGTAAGTGCCTTGTTCAAGCTGATCCTGTACTATATCTAATAAGGCCTGAATTTTATTGCTACCTAAGGGCCACTGTTCTATCCACACTGGTGTATCATTATTCCATTGGATAGGAACAGGTGAAAGTATTGGCAGGCCTTCAACAGCAGCCCTGCTTAAAAAACCGAAGTACTCATTTTTAACCCTAATTGCTGTAAAATGTCTCTTCCCCACAGATTGATGGGGATTTTTTCAACTATAAAAGGAGTAAAAACTCCTGTTTTGCCTTCAAAAGTCCATCTCATAGGGGCAGCAGTCTCAGATACTTCCTAACTGCGTGAAAGTCACTGTTTACCTCAGTTTCCTCATCTGTAAAATAATAGGGTTGTGGTGGAGATCAGATAAGATGATATTTGTAAAGTGCTTAGCACAGTGCCCTGCACATAGTAGGTGCTGTGGAAAAGTTAGTTTTTATTATTGTCATCATCATTATTATTAAGATGTCCTTTGAATCATCCAATCCAGCGACCATCTTCCTTCCCTCTGTGAAGCCTTGGCTACTTGTCCACCTTTCCTCCTTCTAATTCTCTCTCTGTTTCTCTTCCTCTCTCTATCTTCCCTTTCTCTTTCTATCTCTCTTTCTCTGTCTCTCTCTCCTCTCTGTATTTTTCTTCCTCTCTCTGTATCTCTTTTTCTCTCTTCCTCTCTACTGTCTCTCCCTACTTTCTGTGTGTCCCTGTGTCTTTCTGTCTTTCTATGTCTCTCTTTTCTCTTTCTTTCTCCCTCTCTCCACTGTCTCTGTTCCCCTCTCTGTGTCTCTCTCTTTCCCCCTCTTTGTCTCTCTTTCCCCACCCCATGTCTCTGTGTCTGTTTCCTCTCTATTTCTATCTCTCTGTGTATCTCTCCTCTCTTTCTCTCTCTCTATTTCTCTCTTTTTTCTTTCTCTCTCTCCTTCTCTCACTGTCTCTCCCCACTCTCTGTATGTCCCTGTGTCCATTTCAGTGTCTCTTTTCTCTTTCTTTCTTCCTTCTCTGTTTCTTTCTCTCTCTCTCTCCCTCTCTCCCTCTCTCTCTCTCTTTCTCTCTCTCTCTCATTGTGTGTGTCTATCTCTCTCTGTCTCTCTCCCCACCCTATGTCTCTGTATTGGTCTCTCTCTGTCTCTGTCTTTTTCTCCTTCTTCTGATTTTAGGGACCTTACACTTTCCCTGTTCTCCATCCAACTCTTAGCTGCAACTTCAGACTTTCTTCAATGTCACCTTCCAGCACATGGGGTAGAGCACTGGACTTGGAGTAAGGTAGACTTGAGCTCTAACCTTGCTTAGTTAGGAATTATAACATCCCCCATCTCCCAAAGTTATCATAGAGATCACATGAAACATATTACTTGTGTAAAGCCCTTTGCAAACCTTAAAATGCTATAGAGATGCTGGCTATGAAAAGTTTCAGCTTTATTACCCATGTCAGACACCCTCAGTCTACGGATCTTGGACACACAAAAGATTCACTCCATCCACAGAATGCTGAGCAGGATGAGGGTGCTATCCAGGTGGCCCACCTGGTGGTCTGGTGGGGCCTGTCCCCATTAGAAATGGATGTGAAGAATAGACCAGGCCCAGAAAGAAGAAAACGAGCTTTGAGCTCCAAATGGGAGAAGCCCCCTAGAAGGTGTCATCCTGACCCAGTCGGAAATCCTGCCTTGGTGGCCCCCTGGGGAGACTCACCTGACCTGTGGCTTGAAGGTTATAACAGATCACATCCTCATCGGCCATCGGGGTTCCATACAACAGAGCTCCCAGGAGCCAGCACATCCCCAGAAGCAGGTCCGAGAAACTCAAGCACAGAAGGGGTCTCACCTGTCAAAGCAAAGGGAGGCAGTGTTTATGCAGGAAGGGAAGAGCTTCTGAAACCTGCAGAAGGGTTTCCAGTAAGGTTTGGGTTGGATTAGTTCACCTTTGAGGTCTCACATCCACTATTCAATTATCCATTATAACGGACCAAACCATTATTCAAAAAGTATTTATTAAGCAGTTACTATGGTCTAGGCCCTGGAAACAGAAGTACAAAGAACAGAATTTAAATGCTAGGACCTTACAGGGTCAACAAAGATATATAAAAGGGAATAAATATAAACACACTCAAAGCAGTTAAATACAAGGTGCTTAGGCAGGGAGAACACCAGCAGTTGGAGGGAATCAAGAAAAGTTTAATGCAGAAGATGGGGTTAAAGGAAGACAGAAGCTCCAAGAGGCACAGGTGAGAAGGGAGGACATTGCAAGCATGGAGCACAGCTAGTGCAAATGCATGATGGGAGGAGATTCGGTGCTCTGTCCAAGGAAGAGGGAGAAGGCCAGTATGGCTAAAGTAAGAGAAGAGGAATAATAAATAATGATGCTGCAGAGAGAGTTTGGGGCCATACTGGTCAGAACTTTATAGCTAAACTGAAAAAGTTATCTTTGATCCTAGAGACTATGGGAAAGCATCGAAATTGATTGAACATGAAACGATCAGCTCTGAACCTAAGGAAGAGTCCTTAGATAGCAGGGTGAAATCTGAGAGATGGGAGACAGGACACTGGTTAACATAGAGAGGAAGTAAAGAAACTGGGGTTCACACAGGTAGGTTAAGTGACTTGCCCAGAGATCAGAAAGCAAGCCATTGGGCATTTAGTAAGCACCTACTGTATGCCAGGCACTGTGTTTAGCAGTGGGGATGCAAAGAACGGCAAAAAACAGTCCCTGCTCTCAAGGAGCCTACAGTCTAATAGCCACTATATGCAAACAAGATATACATAGATAAATCAGAAATAAACCCTAGAGGGAAGTTAGAAAGAATTAAGAGAGAGAATTTATTTATTAAAAATTAATTAGAGAAAAAAATTGGAACTCAAAATCTTACAAAAGTGAATGCTGAAAAACCAATTTGTATTTTGAGCTACCCTATTGTTGATGTGAATTTTAAACATATATTAAATATTTCCCATGTAAAAAAAAACAATTTGTCCATGTTTCAACAAATTGTCCATGTTGAGTTCCTTGAAATTGATCTGATATTGACTCATATATTAAATTTTCTGTTAAGTTTGGGCTTGGTTGATAGTCCTGAAAATCTGCAAGTTCCTTAAATATTCAATTTTTTTCTCATCCAAAATAATTTTTCTGGATATGATATTTTTTGGCCTAAGATATAGTTCTTTTGATTTTTGGTAGATAGGATTCCAGGACCTGCAGTCTTTTATTGTAGATGCTGATAAGTCCTGTACAATTCTAATTGTAGCTCTAGTGTATCTGAATTGATTTTTTCTTGTTTCTTGCAAATTTTTCTCTTTGATCTGGGGATTTTGAAATTTGGCAATATTATTCCTGTGTGTTTTCCACAAAGGATCTCTGTGAGGTAGTGATCGATGGATTTTTTTTCAATTTCTCTTATGTCCTATCGCTCCAGGACAATTTTCTTGGATTATTTCCTGCATTACTGTGTCAATGTTCTCTTTTTGGTTACAATTTCTGGCAGTCCAATTATTCTTATATTCTCTCAATCTGTTCTCCAGATCTGTTGTTTTTCTTATAATATATTTCATATTCTATTTTCTCATTCTTTATAATCTATTTTGTTATTTTTGATCTCTCATAACTCCACTGGCTTCCCCTTGCCTGATTCTAATTTTCAAAGAATTATTTTCATCTTTGAGACTCTGTATCTCCTTTTCTAGTTGGTTAACTTTTTAAAACTAATCTTGGGTTTTTTAAATGGTTTTTATTTTTTTATTTTTATTTTTTCCTCAATGTCTTTTCATTTACTTTTAAATTATTTTTTGAGTTCCATAAATTCTCTCTGGGCAGGGAGCCATTTTATATTACTCTTTGGGTTACAAGCTTTTTTTACTCAATGTCCTCCTCTGAAGATGAACCCTGGTCTTCCCTGTTCCCATAGTAAGTTTCTATGGTGAGGTTCTTTCTTCTTTGTCCATTTTTTAAAAATAAGAAGTATTCGTGTAATTAGTCTAATCATAGAGTGAGGAGATGGGTGCTTCTAGCATCACTTCAGCTCACCACTCTGACCAGGAACCCCAAACCAAAAAATCACCCCTCCTGCACACAGCTATGTTCCTGCCCTACTACCTTTGCACTCCTGCTGTGCTGGTTCCTTCTCGTTGAAGGCCTCAGCTCTGTAGCATAGGTAGGCCTGGTGTTCCTTGATCAGCCAAGGTTCATGCTGTCTTCCAGTCCTTACACTCGGACTCCACAAACAGTTGGGGAGGCTCCAGCCTCACCCTGCTAGCCCCTGGGGTCTCCACTTGGTATTTCTGCAGAACTAGCCCTGAGGTGTTTACACTTCAGGTTAATCCCCAGCATGGGATCTTTCTTCAGATCTAGTTGGGTTCTTCAGGGAGGACCTACTTCTATTCCAAATTTTCTTAATTTTCACCAATGTATGTTCTCCCTGAGGTGCGAATTAGTTCTAATTGTGGGGGAAATCTGGAGAGTTTGAAATTTACCAACCTACTCTGCCATCTTTCCAGAATCCTCCCCCTTGAAAACTATCTTTGCACATTATTGGAAAAATAATATAGTGTTGGAGTAACATTTTCCAAAAATTAATTCGAGAGACTTACAAAAAGTTGAAAAAGACTTCCTGTAGAAGGTGGGATTTTAGCTGAAACTTGAAGGAATTGAAGGAGACCTGGAGGCAGAGATGAGGAGGAAGGACATTCCAGATACGAGATACAGCCAGGGCAAATACCCCGATGTTGGGAGGTGGCGTGTCTTGACCAAAGAAGGCCATTGTCATAAAATTACAGAGTAGGAAGGCAGGAAGAAGATGTAAGAAGACCAGAAGGAGGAGACAAGTTACAAGGAGCTTTGAACAGAAACAGAGAGTTTTTTATATTTGATCTTGGAGCTACTGAAGTGATATGATCTATGGGAAAATCAACTTGACAGTTGAGTGGAGAGAAGGGGGAGAGATTGGTGGCTGTGACAGGGGAGAAGGCAGACTCCTCAAGATTTGGCAATATTATTATGTTAGATAAGGGGACTGAAAGAGAATGGGGACTCCAGGACATTTCAGTTGCTAGTACGGGTTAATGGTGATACCCTTATAGTGATAGAAAATTAGGAAAAGGAGAAGAATAATGGGTTTAGTTTTGGACATGTTGAGTTTGAGATATCTATGCAACATCCAATTTGAGAGGCCCAATAGGCACTTGAAGGCTAAGAGAGAGGTTAGGGCTAGACAGATATGAGAATCATCAGCATAGAGATGATAACTGAATCCATGGCAGGTGATGAGATCAGCAAACTAAATTATATTCTATACTATTTAGGCAGAGCCTTCCTTAAAAGACTCACATTTAGTGGGCAAAGATCCAATCTTTCTATAGCCACAATCTCGTGGTCCTTTCTTGCCTCCCAAGGGCAGCATGGGATTGTTCTAAGCATTAAAAAGTTTTTCAAAGATTAAATCTGCTTCATTGAACTGAACGAAGGTAATCCCTTTTCAATATAACAGACCTAAAGATCACTATCATGCCCTACCATCACTCCCTAGCTTTTCTTCTTTGACATCTCTAATTCTTTCAACCGATTTTTCTATGGCAAAAACATGAATCCCTTTACCATTCTGGATGGCACATAGTAGATACTTAATGAATACCTGATAGCTAATTGATTTGCTACTTGTTCTCCTCTGGGCATTCATAGAATTTTAGGCTGAAAGGAAGCTCAGTGGCCATCTCATCCAACTCATACCCCTAAAAGGAATCTCCACTTCTTACCTCTAGACTCCTTTTCAAGACTTTAGTGAGAACCATCCACAACATCCCAAGGCAGTCCATTCTACTTCTCACAATTCTCATTATTAGGATTTTTTCCATCATTTCAAGCCTAAAATTTCCCTCTTTGAACCTTCCATTCCCTGTTCCTGTTTTTGCCCTTTGGGGTCAAAGAGAATAAGAATAATCCCACATGATAGCCCCACAAATAATGAAGCTGCCTTTCATGTTCCATTCCTAGTATCTTCAAATGATGTGGACTTAAGGACTTTCACCATTCTGGCCCCTTTCCTGTGAACTTATCAAAACCCTTCCTGAGGGGCCGCTAGGTGGCACAGTGGATAGAGCCCCAGCCCTGAAGTCAGGACGTCTTGAGTTCAAATCTGACTTCAGACACTTAACACGTCTTAGCTGTATGACCCTAGGCAAGTCACATAACCCCAATTGCCTCAGGGAAAAAAAAAAGAAAAGAAAAGAAAGAAAGAAAGGAAGGAAGGGAAAAAAAGCCCTTCCTGAAATGTGGCACTCAGGACTAGACTTAGTACTCCCAATGGGCTCTGACCAAGGCAAAGTGCAGAGGGCCTATCATTCCTTACCCCAGATACTATGGTTTTCTTAAGGTAGCCTAATGGATTGACTATCTGGCTGCTTGGTCAGAGGGTTGAGTTTGCCAGCCTTTAACAACCCATGAACGGTTGTCCTCCATTTTGTACTCATGAAATTAATTTTCTAAAACCAACTATAAAATTTTATATTAAAGTAAATTTCTTTTTTAGTTGATTAAAGCCAGTGTTTTTGCTTGGAAATTTTATTTTTTGCAAGTTTGCTGTCATGAGGAGAAATATGGTATATTGGAAAAAAAAGCTGGATTTAGATTCCTAGGACCTGGATTAAAATCTTGGTTCTGATATTTACTGTGCAACTTTGGGCAGAACACTTAATTTCTCTGGGTCTCAATCTACTCATCTAGACTAAATTAGGTTCAAATCTGGTCTCAAATCGGCTGTGTAGCTCTGGATCTCTCTTTGCTTCAGTTTTCTCATCTGTAAAATGGGGATAATAACAACACCTATCTCTCAGAATTGTTGTAAGGATCAAATGAGTTAACATTTAGAAAATACTAACTATAATTCCTGGCACACAGTAAGAGTTTAATAAACGCTTGCTCCCTTTCCTGTTCCCTCCTCGTCTTTTTCACAAGAATTTCATCAAAGTTTTTATCAAATGTTTGCTACAATCTACACCCACAGCCTTTCCCTGATCTACCTGTCTAATAACCCTGCCTGTTAAGGCAGAAAATGAAATTCGGCTGCCATGACCTGTAATTAATGGAGCCATGTGCTCACCGGTCTGTGATCAGTGCTTCCTTTTCTCAGTGTTCACTAACAATCCTTTCCATAACCTGTCCTGGCAAGAATCAAAGTCAAGTTTGCTGGTCTCTAGTCTGCAAATTTCATTCTCTTGCTTTTTGGAACATTGGAACAACATCTGCCTTCTCCAATCCTGCAGTAGTTTTCCACTTGCCCATGATCCCTCAAAAACTGGCTCATATGGTTCATGTTGTCTTAAGCTGCCTAGGGACACAATTTCCTGGTCGGTAGAGACGAGAATCTCATCGTCCTCTCCCCTAGTGAGACATTTAGAACACTGTGCTCAGCTCAGTACTTCTGGAAGAATAAGTACAAACTGGAGCATAGTCAGGAAAGGGACTAGGTTGGGGAACAGATAGGAGACTGTGAGTATCACTTGAAAGAATCGGGGATTTTTGATAAATGATGGACAGAAGCAGCTACACCCAAAGAAAGAACACTGGGAAACGAATGTGAACTATTTGCATTTTTGATTTTCTTCCCAGGTTATTTTTACCTTCTGAATCCAATTCTCCCTGTGCAACAGGAGAACTGCTCGGTTCTGCACACATATATTGTATCTAGGATATACTGCAACATATTTAACATATATAGGACTGCTTGCCATCTAGGGGAGGGGGTGGAGGGAGGGAGGGGAAAAATCGGAACAGAAGTGAGTGCAAGGGATAATGTTGTAAAAAAAATCACCCTGGCATGGATTCTGTCAATATAAAGTTATTATAAAATAAAATAAAATAAGAAGCTAAAAAAAAAAAGAAAGAAAAAAGAAAAAGAATCGGGGATTTTTATCCTGAAGAAAGGAAAGCTCTGGGGGACATGAGACCTACCTTCAAATATCTGAAAGATTGTCATTTGGAAAACTCTTGTTCTCCTTGAACCCAGAGGCAAGAACTAGGAAGAATGGCTGGTAGTTGGTTCCTTTATTAATTCACTTTTCAAAAAAGCTGTTAAGTGGTACAGTAGTTAGAGTTTTGAATCTGGAGACAAGGAAGACCAATTCAGTCTCAGCCACTTACTAGCTATATGGCCCTGGACAAGTCTTAACTTGTCTGCCTCAGTTTTCTCACCTATAAAATAAAATTAATAATAGCATCTATCTTCCAAGATTGGCATGAGGTTCAAATGAGATAAAATTACTCAATGATTATTTTCTTCCTTCCTCTCCTTATCCCCACACTTATCGGTACCCTTTCCCCATCAAATTACTTGATATTTATATTGTGTTTATTTTCTAAGTCTGGAAGAAATATCTTATATTTAATTTTATGTAAAAATTATTTTTTTACTTTTAAAAATTAATTTTAAATTTAAATTCAATTAAATATATTAATACTTATTAAACACCAACTATATATCAAGCACTTTGCAATCTTTCACAGACTATATAAATGCTATGGCATTCCATCCGTCATGCTAAGAGCTGGTGATACAAAGCTGTCTCTTGGCTCTAACTATTCAGGAAATTGATTCAGTTTTTGATATTTTCTGAACTGCCTCAGTTGCCTCTCCTCTCTGACTGGTGGGCTGGAGGGCAGAGCAATAAACTCTTCCCAAATCTTTCTCTCAGAGAAGACTCAGATCTGAACTTTCCAGCTGACTCTCAGCTGCCCTGCTTGGTTTTGACTCCTTGGCCATACTCATCCCCCACCCCTGTGCCAGGTGCACCTTTGTATTCCTCCCCTTATCAACTTTCTTTTGCATGTTGTATTCCTCCATTAGATTGTAAATTCTTTGAGAGTAGCTAATGTTTTTTTTATTTTTATCCCCAATGCTTGTTACATAGTTGATGTTTAACAAATATTTATTTATCAAACTTGATACATAATTGGTGTTTAATAAATGTTTATTTATCAAGCCTGATATATAGTTGGTATTTAATAAATGTTTATTTATCAAGCCTGATATATAGTTGGTATTTAATAAATGTTTATTTATCAAGCTTGATACATAGTTGGTGTTTAATAAATATTTATTTATCAAACTTGATATAGAATAGGTGTTTAATAAATGTTTATTTATCAAACTGAATCATTAAGGAAAAACAAATCTACACAGCAAATTAAGTATATTTTTTCCAGACTTGGAAAGTAAGCACAGTATAAATATGAAGTAATTTGGTGGGGAAAGAATACTAACAACTGTGGGTATCAGGAGAGGAAGGAAGAAAATAGTCATTGAGTACCTACTATGTGCCAGGCACTGTGCTAAGCAGTTCCTATTGGTGATAACCTTTGACCTAAGCCTCAGGGGAAGCTAGGGACTCTCTGATGAAATGCATATCAGGCATGGACTTAGAGGCACAGCTTGGACAAAGATATGGAAATAGGAGATGTATATAAAAATTATACACGATATATATTAAGTATATAACAGGCCTGGAATGGTAAACTAGAGGCAAATTTCATTATAGATAGGTTTAATGTAAGCAGAAATTTCCCAAGAATCTACTCAGGAAGCAGTGAGCTCCTCCCTCACTAGAGGTCTTCACTCAAAGGCTGACTGACCATTTTGTGTGATTCTGGTGCTTTTTTTGTTCAGGAAAACATTCATCTCTTTAGCTTCTTACTCAAAGAAGTAAGTTACACTTAACATTTCCTAGCTGTGTGACCCTGGTCAAGTCACTTAACTCCAATTGCCTCAACAAAACAAAAAAAAAAAAAAACTCAGTTATCCCACTTGTGGAAAATAATTTGCCAACCTATCTATTTTTTGCTGGAGATGAAAAGGGATTGAGTAAATGCCCTCATGATGTGAAGGAATTACATTTACTTCTAGGTTGATGCATTTCCACACCATACAACCACACAAATACAGAATCTCAGAATTAAACACTATACCAGTGACCATCCAACCCAACCCAGCCCTGAAAGGAATCCCACACCCAGAAGTAAGTGTTCATCCAACTGGAGAGACCTCCAGTGTGTGTGTGTGTGTGTGTGTGTGTGTGTGTGTGTGTGTGTGTGTGTGTAAGCTCACTATTTCATTCATTCAACAAGATTCTGTATCAGTCACCCCCTTAGGCAACGAGGAACCAAATTTAAAAATAGGCACCTTGACTGAGTTGAAAGATGGTGATTGAAATCAGAGGTCCTGGATTCAAATCCACCTCTGCTATTTATAATAAGTATGACCTTAGTATGACCCAACTTAAATCAGTTTACCATTTTAGGTCTCAGTTTCCTCCTCTGAAAAATCAGGGGGTTGGACTAGCTGGTCTCTGCGGATCCCTTCCAAATCCAAATCTATGATCCTATTGATATGATTTACTCTCTTCCCATCAGGAAGAAGCCCGAATTCTGTTTGTATAAAATAATGTGAAGTCAATCTATTGTTAATTCGTCCATCCAGTCTCCAATCTAGTTAGCATTTTATAGACATTCGCAGCAACTTTTGAGACAACCTTGATGGGAACTTAGCTTTCCCAGACTGTCTTATTAAGTTAAGACTATCACGACGTGGCCCTCTTCGACAATGAGATGAACCAAATCAGTTCCACTAGAGCAGTAATGAACTGAACCAGCTACATCCAGAGAAAGAACTCTGGGAGATGACTAAGAACCATTACATAGAATTCCCAATCCCTATATTTTTGTCCACCTGCAATTTTGATTTCCTTCTCAGGTTAATTTTACCTCATTTCTAAGTCTAATTCTTCTTGGGCAGCAAAATAACTGTATGGGCATGTATACATATATTGTATTTAACATATACTTTAACATATTTGACATGCATTGGCCAACCTGCCATGGGGGGAGGGGAGTGGGGGAAGTAGGGGAAAAGTTGGAATAAAATTTTTGCAATTGTCAATGCTGAAAAATTACCCATGCATATATCTTGTAAATAAAAAGCTATAATAATAATTTTTTTAAAAGTTAAGACCATCACAAGAAGTGATAAACTATCATCCATAATTGCAAACAGAAAGGAAGAACTTTCTTCTCAGACTATCTTGATTGATATTTCTTGATCGATTTGCCAGTGTATTCCACCTAGCTCTCTGACTCCCTCTTGATTTCCCTCCTTTGTACCGGAGAAACCCCAAGATTGTTGGAATCCTTACTAACTGCTAAGTAGTTAGAGTTGATCTAATCTTACAAAAAGATGTTTTGGGCAGAACCTGAAACAAGGTACTAAGTAGAACTACCCATAATCCCTCTCTCTGGAAGGAGCATAAATAGGCCAATGGGCCAGTCGGAGAGTTGGAGAGAGGAAGACGCTATAAGTCGAGATTTCACCGGAATGACATGAAGACTGGAGCTGGGGAGGCTGAAGAAAGCAGAGGCAGAGGCTGAAGGACCAGACCTTTGGATTTAAAGACATTCGGAGAGAGCTCTTGGAACCAAGCAGAGAGATAGGCCTCTAAGCTAACCGGGCTATATTGGGATAATAAAAGATCTGAACTTTTATCACCTGGCTGTGTTTTGAGAAGAAAAAGATCACAACATTTTGGCGCCCAACGTGGGGCAAACAGACCCCTCAGTGGATTTCAGTGGAAAAGCTCCGATCCTGATTCAAGTGGAAAAGCCTCTGATCCTGATCCAGTGGAAAAAACTTCAACCCAGAAATTAGGGTGAGTGCAACAAAGAAATTTTGTTAGAAGAGTTAAAGTAGAATTTCAGCTAAGATGGGACAGATATTTAGAAAACAGCCTGTTTCTGTTCAAGGAAAATGTTTAGAGAGCATTATTAATGTTATGGAAAGCCAAGGTTTAATTATAAGTTTACAGCAAATCACTGAATTTTTACAAACTGTAAAGGACATATGTCCTTGTTTCTCTCTTGATAAGGAATTAGATCTAAATGAATGGAAATTGGTTGGAGAGGATCTTTGTCAATTCTATGATAAAAATGGGCCTAACTCAATAATTAATACATATAATGTAATACAATTGGCTATAAGAAGTTATTTAAGTGATAGAATGATGAAAAGGAAAGTACAGGAGGAAAAAGTGCCAACTTTACTAGGTGAAAAGGAGGACGAATCAGATGAGAATGGAGTTAATTACAATTCTGAGTATGATACTTCACAGCAGGAGGAATTAGGTGATTCCACATCTCATGACCCTCCCCCCGCAATTAACCCTTCATGGGTGGAACAAGGGGGAGGGAGAGAGACAGAAACACAGTCAGCTTCTCCTGTAAAGCAGAATTTGACAAGATTAGAAAAAGCATTAATTAAAGCAAAAAATGAAGGAGAAGATATATCTGATTTTATAAATGCATATCCTGTGATTGAAGAGCTCAACTCCTCAGGTCAAAAAGAGAGAAAATACACTCCTTTTAATTTGGGAAAAATTAAAGATTTGAAAAAGGGTTGCACTCTTTATGGGGCTACATCATCTTATGTGAAGATGTTACTGGATAATTTGTCTAATGAAATCCTAACCCCGAATGACTGGAAATCCATAACAAAAACTTGTCTAGAACCGGGACAAAATTTATTGTGGCTTTCGGAGTTTCATGAATTATGTAGGATTCAAGCCCAACGCAATAGGCAAAAAGGAGCTGTTGTACAAATCACTTTTGACCAACTAGCTGGTGAAGGTCAGTATGCAGAGAGTTCAGAACAGATTTATTATCCCATAACAGTCTATGAGCAAATTTCTAAGGCTGCCATAAAAGCTTGGAATTCTCTCCCTGGACAGAAAGATGGAAATAATGCTTTCACAAAAATAGAGCAAGGTCCCAATGAACCTTTTGCAGATTTTGTGGGACGTTTACAAACAGCTGTAATAAGAACCATCGGAGACAATGCAGCAACAGAAATAATGACTAAACATTTGGCTAAGGAAAATGCCAATGAGGTTTGCAAAAGAATTATATGGGGGCTAGACAAAGATGCTCCTTTAGAGGAAATCATTAGATGCTGTGCCACAGTGGGCACAAATGCTTATTATGCCCAGACTATGATGAACATGGAAAGACAAGGTCCTTCTTGGCAGGGGAATTCTAGAGAAACTCGTCGATGTTTTCACTGCAGAAAAGTTGGACATTTGAGAGCCCAATGTAGAAATGGAGATAAAGTGAGAAGACAGGGTGAGAGAAAACCCAAAACCCCATGTCCAAAATGTAACCAAGGCTTTCACTGGGCTTCTAAATGTATATTGACCCAGAAGAATGAGAGGCAAGGCCCAGCTCCAAAGTATCAATCAAAGGACAGGTGGGGCATGATAGCAGCTGAGGTTACACCCAGAGAGACTTTAGAAATTCAGAACTCTGATGTCATCAACCAACAGAAAAGCAATCAGGATTACAGTTGGGAAGAATACAGGCCTTTTAAGACAACAAGACAATATCCAATGCAAACAGCTCCAATGTAATTACCAGATGATGAGGAGAAATCCCAAAAGTGGTAAACAGAAGAGAATTAGATAGGTTAACTGCTTGGGGAAGAGGATCTGCTTATATTTCCACAGGTGGAAAAGGAATCAGATGGCTAACAATGAGACTGTCAAAAGAACTTTAAAATCTTCAGCTTTCAGTTCCTGAAAAAACAGCAAGAATCACTGGATTCCCTGAGATGAAAAATTGTTGATAAGACTTTTTGCAGTACTTCAGAGCTTACAGGAATTATTAGATTCCTGGCGCATGAACTAATGAACAATGGATTCCTTATGGACTATTTCTAGGACTTATGGACATTTGTAAATTTTCAGGTCGATTTATGTTGTTACATTACTACTAGCCTGTGTTATATTACTATGTGCTTATGTATTTTAAGCAATTGCAAGAATCATTGGATTTCTTGAGATGAAAGATTGTTGATGAGACTTTTTGCAGTAGTTAAATTTTCATGTTGATTCATGTTATTTGTTACATTACCACTAGCCTGTGTTATATTGCGGTGTGCTTTTGTAAATTATGTATAATGCCTCCCATATTGATGGATTTATGTATACCATGTATATCTGTTACAAAGTTCTGGCCCATATTGATGGATTTATGTGTACCCCCTCAGGAACCCCCTATGTTTTAAAACAAAAGAAAGGGGGAGATGTTGGAATCCTTACTAACTACTAAGTAGTTAGAGTTGATCTAATCTTACAAAAAGATGTTTTGGGCAGAACCTGAAACAAGGTACTAAGTAGAACTACCCATAATCCCTCTCTCTGGAAGGAGCATAAATAGGCCAATGGGCCAGTCGGAGAGTTGGAGAGAGGAAGACGCTATAAGTCGAGATTTCACCGGAATGACATGAAGACTGGAGCTGGGGAGGCTGAAGAAAGCAGAGGCAGAGGCTGAAGGACCAGACCTTTGGATTTAAAGACATTCGGAGAGAGCTCTTGGAACCAAGCAGAGAGATAGGCCTCTAAGCTAACCGGGCTATATTGGGATAATAAAAGATCTGAACTTTTATCACCTGGCTGTGTTTTGAGAAGAAAAAGATCACAACACAAGATCATATTTCTCTTACAAAGGATTTGATCTTTTCTAAATTCTCTTCACAAAGAGCCCACTCTGAGGATCTTTCTCATAGTGCCTTCCTTTCAATGGGTCCTTTCTCTACCTACTAACTCTGCTTAATCTAACCCACCAATCAATGGCTTTCTTCCACTTCCTGGAGGACTTCTTTTCTCCTATTTCTGAGTTCCCTAGGGGAACTTGTCTTTTCCTTATTAACTATATGCTCTCCCAATTTTATTTCATATTTACCACTCTATTTTATCTCTTATTTTGTCTGTAAACTCTTCTCCCAAGTAAACTTTTCTTTTGGCAGAAAATGGCCATTGTGAATTTGTCACATGTCTATTTCAAACTAGTATGGCTACCTTGAACACATCATTACTTTCATTCCAGTGGGGAAAACTCTCAGAGTAATTGTTAAGAAGCTTTTCTTCCATCCAGAAAAAAAAAAAAAATGTTTTCCTTTTTGCAACTTGGTTGTGACCTTGGCCAACTTGCATGTGTAACCTCACGTGCCTTCTGGCCTGACTGAGCCTGAAGAGACAACAAACACATTCACAGATCCCACTGAGTTGTGACCTGCCCTGAGCTCGCTACTGTTAATAGATGAAAAATTAAAACCAAATAATAAAGTGTGAGGTGGAGGGGGCGGATGAGGGGTGAGGCTTCTGTGAACAAAAACATGAGTGGTCACAGCTCCAGGAAACAGCTCTGTTTGTCCTGGGAGTTGCTGGGAAGAGAAATGTACCAGAAGCCTCAGGCAAGGACGGGAGGGGGTAAGGAAAGTGCCCGGCTGTGCTCAAGTGGAAAACCATGTGCTCTGTAAACTGGAGATAAGAATCTGCCAAACCATCAACAAGTATTTATTGAATTCCTACAGTTTGTACCATCCTTACCCTGGGGAGAACAGGTGCAAAGGAGGAGAAAACACAGTCAAAAGGGAAAACCATGAAAATACTAAAGAAAAACTTAAATTCTGAAGGCAATAGAATGTTTGCATAGCCCCTTATTTTAAGCTGAGAACAATGTTAGGAATTAAGGGAACAGGAAATCTGCATAAATGTGTCCCAGGGATGTATCCCAGAAGGGTTTGGGCCCGGAGCCATCTCTTGAGTAAGGGCAGAGAGGACAGAAAGGTATGGTACCAATCTGAGTGAAATCTGGCCCTCTACCCGTACCCTTTGGAACATTTTTCTCTGGATAAATTCAGGCTAAAAATTAAACATGGTAGAATCAAAAAATGGCTGTGCTTTAATTGAAGAATCCCAGAGATCACTGAGTCCAGTCATAAATAAACCAAAGACCCCTCTATAATATATTATCGACAAATGCTCATCCATACTTTGCTTTGTAGACATCAGAGATTTCCCTCCCTGCCAAGGCAGCTATAGGAATGCTCCCTTTTGGACTTCGGAATCAGAGTTCTGACTATGATTGGACTCCACGTCCAGCTCTGCTACTTTCTCTCCAAATGACATTAAATAAGTCATTATCTTCTTTCCTCTGGCCAAAAGCATGCTGGTAAATGTTTAACAATCAGGTCCTCTCCAGTATGGAAAATATAAGCACCCACACTTTTGAGCTTAATTACATTATGAATACTTTCTTAAATAAACTTCACAAAGTCTAAATTCTAGACAGGCAATAAATCAGGCCTCAATTAGAGTGATTTCTGAGGGATAAATGTTCCCACTGAAAAGTTAACGGGTTTCAGATTTTCTACCTGTAAAATGAAGGGATTGGACCAAATGACTTTTAAAGTAGTATGATATATAAGCACTGACTCTGCAGCCAGAAGATGTGGATTCAAATTCTATATTATCTATTATCTGATCTTGGTCAAATCATTACCAATCACCCCCCTAATCTCCTTCTCCCATCCAGGCTTTTGGTTTCCTCATCTGCAAACAGAGAAGATTGGACTGAATGGTTTCTAAGTTCTCTTCTAACTCTAAATCTGGGATTCTATGATCCTTTCAACTTTTATAGTTATTAAGCACCTACTAAGTATTTAGTGTGCTCATCTATGTAGTGCTATAGTGCATAAATAGGAGTTAGAAAAACTCATCTTCCTGAGTTCAAATCTGACCTCAGAGAGTTACTAGCTGAGTGACCCTGGGCAAGTCATTTCACCCTGTTTGCCTCAGTTTCCTCATCTGTAAAATGAGCTGGAGAGGGAAATGTCGAACCATTCCAGTATCTTTGCCAAGAAAACTCCAAATGGGGTCACAATGAATTGGACAGAACTGAAATGCCTCAATAACAAGAAATATCTAGTGCTGGGAACACAAAGACTAAAATGAGCTTGCTCCTGTCCTGGAGGAGCTTATATTCTACTGGAGGGTACAATCTATTCACAATATGTACCAAAAAAATCACCAAAAGAGAGAGAGAGGGAGTGAGGAAGAGAGAGGAAGAGAGAGAGAGAGAGAGAGAGAGAGAGAGAGAGAGAGAGAGATAGTGGGGGGGGAAGGGGTAGGGGGAGAGGGATTAACAACTAGAGCAAGCAGGAAAAGGGTCTTGAAGGAAGTGGTACTTGTGACAGACTATGCACTAAGAAAAAGAAATGAGAAAAGAGGAATTTCCAAGAGGAGGGAACAGTCAGGACAACAGTCCAAAGGTTGGAGGTGAGATTCCATGCTCTGAGAACAACTAGGACAATTTGGCTAGAAATAGGATAAATTAAGAATAATATAAAAATCAGTCTGGGCTAGGGCAGATTGTGGAAGCTTTGTCATCAAAGGATAATAGATTTAGAGCTGGAAGAAACCTTAGAAGTTCATCAATGTGTGATGAGGAAACTTGGACATTGAGAGGTTAAGCTCTGACTTGCCCACAGTTAAATTGCATCGGGGGCAGTGTTTGAACCCAAGTTTTCCTGCCTCTAAGTCCAATGCCCTATCCAGTTTTCATTCCTTCAGAGAGGCAATAGGGAGCCCCTGAAGTTTATTCAGTAAGGGATTGACCAGATTACTTAGAAGTATTGTAGAAATGTCATGTTGGCAAGTATGGAGGATGGAGTAGAGGGGACCAGTTTGGAGGTATTTCAATCATCAGGGAAGAATAGGGGTCAAAACGAAGAGAGCTGTAGTGTACATAGAAAAAAATCTAGAGATACAAGAAATATCATGGAGATAAAAGCAACCAGACTTGGCTGATTGGTCATCAGAGGAGTGAGGGAAAGGAAACATGGATGACTCCTAGGTTGCAAACCTGGGTATCTGGGAAGGATGGAGAGGGTTTGGATGAGAAAAGGAAAGAGGTGAGAGGATTCATGGAGAAAGATTCTGTTTTGTTTGTATTAATTTGGGACACCTCTGGAAATCCATTGGGTAAATGTCCAACAAGTTTGTTGGAGATTTGGCATCAGAACTTGGGAAGGAAATGAAAGTTACGTGGATTTGGGAAGTGTCTGAATGATGAGGAGAATTGAACCATGGGAGCTAATGAGGAGAGAGGAGAGAGGACATGGCCCTGGAGATAGGGATATGGGCAATAAGCCTCAAAGACCACTGAGAAGGAAAGTTCAGACAAGTAGGACAGAATAATGTCATAGAAGACTAGCCAAGAGGAGAGGCTGGTGGATAAGGTTAGAAACTAGAGAGAAATCAAGAAGACTGAGAAAAAGCCCTTGGATTTAGCAATAAAGACATCATTGTGGTCTCAGACTTAACACTTCTTAGCTGTGTGACCCTGGGCAAGTCATTTAACTCCAATTGTCTCAATAAAAAAAAAAGACATCATTGGTCATGTCTGAAAGAATAATTTCAGCTGATTTGTGAAAATGAAGGCCAGATTGCAGGGAATGGAGAAATGGTGAGTTGCACAAAAGTAGACAGCTTTTTCTATAATCTTAAAACCATTGATTTACAATTAGAAGTAATCTTAGACATCATTTAGCCAAACTTCATTTTACATTTGAGAAAACTGGGACCCAGAGTAATCCAATAACTTATTCAAACTCATAGAGGTGACAAATAAATAAATTCAAAACTCAGAGGGCAGAATTCAAACTCATGTCTTCTATCTCCAAATTGAGTACTCCAGCTGGCTGTGAAAAGAAAGGTGGCAACCTGAAGATATCCAGGTTCTACTGAAGCTATTCAGCAGAATGGAGGAGCCCTTGGAATGATCATGGGCAGTAGCAAAGCAGCCAGTGAATAAAAAGAGATTAAAAATTAGGAAGGGATAAGCTAGAGGAAGAAAAGAGAAACAATGGGATCAAAGACACAAGTAGACAACCTGCCATTGGAAAAGAAAAAAAATCACACTTTCCTCTGACACTGAAGCAAAGGAAGAGAGAATGGGGACATACTGAGAGAGTCTAGAATTGGAGAGAGAAGGGAACTCCCAATGGATGGTCTCAATTTTTTCAGTGAAACAGATGGGAGAAGATAGTGTAGAAGGTTTGGGACAGAAAAGAAAAATCAGTGGATGTCAAGTGAATAGAGGATCAGCCTTGGAGTCAGGAGGATGTGAGTTCAAATCCAGCCTTAGAAACTTGACTCTTACTAGCTGTATGACCTAACTCTGATTGCCTTGCCTCCCCCCCCCAAAAAAAAAAAAATCCTGTATGCCCTTGGAATTTAAGTAGCCTTAATAGGAAAGCTGGAGAGTTAAGTATCTTGCCACTTCCTTCTTTCCATCTAGCTAACTTCTGAGTCACAATCCAGTTAGCAAGTGACACAGTACCATCTAATTCTTTTTTTAAAATAATTAATTAATTTATTATTATTATTATTGTTGAGGCGATTGGGATCAAGTGACTTGCCCAGGGTCACACAGCTAGGAAGTATTAAGTGTCTGAGGCCAGATTTGAACTCAAGTCCTCCTAACTTCAGGGTTGTGCTCTATCCAGTGCACCAACTAACTGCCCTGTAACATCTAATTCTTGAAAAACATCCAGTCTAGGCACTGATCTTTCTTTAACAAAGGATCATGGCTTTACATCAGGAAGGACCTTATAGACAATCAAAGATGACTTCTCTAAAGTTTATATCTAACCATGTCACCCAGTCATATTCACTAAACTCCAATGGCTTCTTATTACATCTGGGATCAAATAGAAACCCTTCCAAGGGTCATTCAAAAGTTTTCACAGCTTGACCAAAATTACCTTTCCAGATCCACCTATCCTTATTCTATAGTCCAGACAAACTGTTCCTCATATAGAACACATCTCCCTTCTCCATACCTTTGCACTGGCTGTTCCTCCTGCCTGAAATGCCATTCCTCATTCTTGAATTCATAGTTTTCTTCATTATTCAAATAACAGTCATCACCTACATAAGGCCTTACGGGATTCCCTTTCCCAACTACTAATGCCCTACAATTACACTATATCTATACATATAAATATATTGTATCATTATATAGTATATATTGTATATTGGTATATATAATATATTGTATCTATAAGTATATAAACATATAATATTTATTATATATTGTGTATAATATAAATTGTATTATATATTATATATACAAAGTATATGTTGTGTCTATAGATATATGGATACACTGTATCTATTATATATATAGTATATGCACATAATATATATTATATCTATAGATGTATGGACATGTTATATCTATTATATATATTGTATGTGTACACAGTATATATTGTATCTATAGATATATTGTATCTAGTATATATTGTGTATACTATAAATTATATACATATTATATATACATAGTATATACTATATCTATAGATATATGAATATATTTTATCTATTATATATAGCATATGTACATAATATATATTGTATCTATAGATCTATAGACATATTGTATCTACTATATGTTGCATATTAGTAGATGTAGTATGTATTGTAGCTATAGTAGATGTAGTATATATTGTATCTAGTATATATTGCATACTATAAATTGTATATAAATTATATATACATATATTGTATATATACATAGTATATATTATCATATTTTTAGATATATGAATATATTGTATCTATTATATATTATGTATGCTATAGATGATATATATACACACATATATTTTATATATACACAGTATACATTGTATCTATAGACATATGGATTATGGTAGCTATTATTTATATATATAGTATATGTACATAGTATATATTATATCTATAGATATATAGATATATCTATTCTATCTAAACTATGTGTGGAAAGTTAACTCTTTGGTTAGATTATAAACTCCTGGAATGGATTCACTACAGTCTTTTTGTCCCCAGCAGCTAGCAAAGTGCTCGGTACATAGTAGGCACTTAATGAATGCTTGTTGAAGTTTGTTTTGGATTTTTTCTCCCTGAGAGAGGATTGAAGGGAAGAAAAATAAATGTTTGATCGTTGGAAATAAATAGTTTTAAAAACCCTTGTTGATTGATCAAATCCAACTTCCTCACTTTTCAGAATCAGAAACTGCGCTCAAGAAAGGCAAGATGATACAAAGGAAATAGGAGAGAAATCCCGTCCTCCCACATTTTATAATCTAACCGAGGGAACAGAACCAACATGTGCCAAATGAAGAAACAAGCTGTTCGGACTTGAGAGAGCAAAGATTCAAACCGAGGCCCATGGCCTCCAAATCCAGCAATCTCTGCATTGTTTGGTGCCTCCTTAGCCTTAGCCCCACACTGGATCAGAAGGTCATGTTCCCTCTTTCCTTCTGAAGGGCACTTCAGCCTTCCCTGAATCACGCTTTCACAATCCTTGACCTACCTCAGGACTCAAACTCCCACAATGGAAAGGAACATTAGGAAAGTTTGAGTCAGATTTTAGTCATAGGCAATCATTGACCCATAGAAGTAGAAGATTCTCCCATCCTAGGGTCATTTTCTAATCCCCCCAGTTTCCTGTTTCCATCAGGATGAGTTTCAGGGACCCTCCACAAAATCTTCCCTTGAAGTTGTCAGCAGAGCCTTCATTGATTGCTCTGATATATCTGCTATATTCACACTCAAACACCTTTCCTGGCTCTCTATTACCTCTAAGACAAGACACGAGAATCTTTTTGGCAGTTAAAGCCTTTCTTGACCAGATTCCAGCTTCTGTGGAAGCATTACAGAAGTGGGCAGCCTCAAAGCCTGTGAGTCCCACATCTGCCATCTATCAACCATGTGACACTGGGCAAGTTACCTAACTTTTCAGTAACCCAGTTTAAAGTAACTCTGAAAGCCAATGGTTCTCAGCGTATAGAGCAGGGACTTCTGGGATTCCCCAAGACCTTTTAGGAGGTCCAATGAGCTCAAAACTATTTTCCTAATGATAAGTAAGATATTGTAACTTCTACTATGGCAACTATTGATTGATATAACCCACATAAAAAAAAAAGTTCTTTAGGTTCCACAATGATACTTAAAGTCATGAAGGGATCCTGAGGACAAAAAGTTTGAGAATCACTGTTCTGAGTCAGTAAATTGCATAAAAGATGCCAACCTGTTGGCAGAAGGTATTTCTTCTTCATACAGGAAAATGATTGGGTTAATCACTCTTCCTGCCCACAATCTGATATGATCATAACTTTCCAATCTGTTTTCCTACTACACCCCTGCCCCAAGTGTTTTCTATATCCCAGGGAAATTGGTCCTCTCCTTGATATTCCATCTTCCTCTATCCATTCCTTTTCAAGGCCTGGCCTCCAGGTTCAAAATACTTTACTCTTCACCTCTACCTAGAGTGTCAAGCAAGATACACACACCAGCCCCCTTCTCCGGGAGCTAATTGTTGATCCCACCTGTTGTTAGCCCCCTCTACCTAACCTGGCATTGAAGGGCAGCTAGGCGATGTAGCGGACAGAGTTCAGGCCATGGAGTTAGAAAGACATGAGTTCAAATCCAGCCATAGACATTTACGAGCTTTGTGACCCTAGGTAAATCACTTCACTCTGTTTGCCTCAGTTTCCTTATCTGTAAAATGATCTGGAGAAGGAAATGTCAAACCACTTCATTATCTCTATCAAGAAAATCTCAAATAGGGAAATATTTGAAGACATGACTGAAATTTCTCTGTTTACTTTCTACATTTTATTTATTCATATGAATGTATTTCATATTTACTTATACTGCAAAATATTATTTTCCCTTAATACAATGCAGGCTTTATGATGGTAGCAGGACCGAGCCAGGTTTTTTGGCAGCCTGGGCCCCTGGCACATAGCTGGGGATTTATAATGCTGTTTGACTTGAATTAATAGAACTGACCTAACTCCTGGCTATATCCTATCAATATCTGAGTATGTTAAGAATCCTAGATTTCATCGGCCTAGGTTGCCTCTCTGTGATATGGCTCCTACATCCTCCTAAAGCTTGTGAGATGATCTTCAAGAGCTGCTGTGGTCAAAAAGGTCAATACCCTAAAGTCAACATGGGAATAAATGTCTCTGAACTTAGCCCAACTGATCCTTAGACCACAAACAAATGGGTCAAAGCCCATTTATTAAGTAATTCTAGTTATTTTTTAAAAATTCCCTTGCATCAAGTATCAATTTGTAGTTGTTCAGTCATTTTAGTCATGTCTGACTATTCATGATCCATTTAGGGTTTCTTGGCCAAGCTACTGGATTGGTTTCCCATTTCCTTCTCCATATCATTTTACAGATGGGGAAACTGAGGCAAACAGGGTGAAACGACTTGCCCAGGGTCACACAGCTAGAATGTAAACATGACTCCTGTATAACTTTTGTCTCCAGGCTCAGAGTATGCACTATGGCACCACCTAGATGCCGAGTCTCAATTTGCATCTCTATAACTTCCATCCTGCAATTTCTTCATTAGTAAAAATTAGCAAATTAAATTAGTAAAAAAATTAGTAACAATAGAATCATAGATTATCTCGATGTAAAGAAGAGAGTGCTAGACTTAGAATGAGAGGACCTGGGGTTCGAATCCCAGCTCTGCCACTTGTTTGAGGCAGAATTTGAATCTAGGCCTCCCAATAAGGCCCTATGGTACAGTGAATAACAGCTGACCTCAAAGATTTGGGATCAGAGGGCCTGAGTTCAAATTCCAACTCCTCCTGTGTGATCTAGGACAGCAATAATGACAACAAAAATAATGGTAACATTTATATTGCCCAGAAGTTTGCAAAGCAATTGATTCATTATTTTATTGGATCCCCACTTGAAGGAATATGACCTTATGAGTTATGAGTTGGCCAGAAACCCATCATTCTGAAAGATGAAATCAACTTGGAAACTCACACCTCCTCAGATCATTTCCCTCTCCCTCTTCATAAATTCATCATATCCCTAGCTTGGGTATCACTTCCCTTCCCCCTTCCTCCCAATCCTTTTTATGTCTTGACTTCTGTATTAGATTGTAAGCTCCTTGAGGATAAGGACTATCTAATGCCTTTTTTGTATTCTAACACTTAGCACAGTGCCTGACACACAACGGGTCCTTAATAGTTATTTACTGATTCTGATTCTCATATTTCTTTTTTCTTTTTTTTTCTTTTCAAGGGAATAAGGGTTAAGTGACTTGCACAGGCTCACATAACTAAAAACGTGTCAAGTGTGAGGTCAGATTTGAACTTGGGCTCTCCTGACTCCAGGGTTGGTGCTCTATCCATTGTACAATCTAGCTGCCCCATTATTAATTCTGATTTAACAAATGAGGAAACTGAGGCTCAGAAAGTTTATACAACTTACCCAGTGTCACAAAACTAATCAGTGTCTACAGCAAAATTTGAACTTAGCTCTTCCCAACTCCAACTCCCTTGCTCTATCCAGTATTCTTCCGCTGTTTCTATGGTTGAATGATCTCAACAGTACCTTATTTTTCTCCTTTGTATAACGCAGGAGTTGGGCCAAATGATCTCTAATATCCCTTCCAGTTCTAAATCAACATCCTGGTGAGTTTGAGCTGGAAAGGATCTTTGAACTCATCTGGTTCAGTTCCCTCATTTAACAGATGAGGAAGCAGGCTCACAGGTGGTGACTTTTCCCAGAATCACACAGCCAGAACATTAGCAGAACTGGGGTTACAACTGTATCCAAGTCTAGTGCTAGCCTTCCAGGGTGTTGTAGGGACGGGCTTTGGGAAAGTATAGAAGGCTGTAAGAATATGAGCCACTCAAGGAAGTGGAAACTGAATGGATGCCCATCAGCTGGGGAATGGCTGAATGAGTTATGGTCTATGAATGTTATGGATATTAATGTTCTAAAAACAAATGACCAACAGGCTGATTTCAGAGAGGCCTGGGGAGACTCACATGAACTGATGCTAAATGAAATGAGCAGAACCAGGACATCATTGCACATGGAAACATTGATATTATGAGATGATCAATACTGATGGGCATAGTTCTTTTCAACAATGAGGTGATCCAGGCCAGTTCCAACAGACTTGTGATGGAGAGAACCATCTACATCCAGAAAGGGAACTATGGGGCTTAATGTGGATCACAACACAGAATTTTCATTTTTTTCTTATTGTTTGCTTGTTTTTTTTTTTTCTTTCTCATTTTTTGATCTGATTTTTCTTGTGCAGCATGATAATTGTGGAAATATGTATAGAAGAATTTCATGTTTAACATAAGTTGGATTACTTGCTATCTAGAGAGGGGGTGGGAGAAGGGAGGGAGGAAAATCTGGAATACAAGGTTTTGTAAGCGTGAATGTTGATATATAGGACTGTTTGCCATCTGGGGGAGGGGATGGAGGGAGGGAGGGGAAAAATCGGAACATAAGTGAGTGCAAGGGATAATGCTGTAAAAAATTACCCTGGCATGGGTTCTGTCAATAAAAAGTTATTATAAAAAAAAGAAAAAAGAAAAAAAAAGAGTGAATGTTGAAAACTATTTTGGCATATATTTTGAAAATAAAATTATTTTTTAAAAAATGAAATAAAATCACAAGAGGAAAAAAGTACCATGACAAAAGTAGAAATGATAGCTCATAACCTGGCATCTGGAGAAGAGAAATAAAAGTAAAATAGAGAATTCCGTTGCTATATAATTATTAAAAAAAAGAATATGAGCCACTGTTATTATTAATATTACTACTGTTCTTCTAATGTTTTTCTTGAGCTGTTAGGGCAAGCTGGTCTGAATTTACATCTAGTTTTAGCTGAACTAGAGACAGATTTTTCCTCATCCTCACTAGACCTGACATAAGACTCCATATATCATGAGTGCCACGTAATTAGCATTGACCAACTAACAAGCTGATTGTATACACACAGGTAAGTATCTGCCCATTGGCTGCCATTTGACCTTAAACAAATAACTTAATCTCCCTAAGCGGCCAGGTGACCTGGAGACAGGCACACCTGAATTCTAATTCTGCCTCAAGATTCCTCAGGAATCCTGTCACATTTCTATCAGCCTCAGTTTCTTTGCTGAAAAATGGGAATAATAAAAGCAGTGACCTCCCAGAGTTGTTGTGCAGATAAAAGGAAATAATATTTGTAAAGTATTTCATTCCATAAATGCTAGCTAGCTAGCTGTTTCCCTAACTGTAAAAATGAGGGGATTAGACTATTTGGCTTCTGGGTCCTTTCCAAACCTAGCTCTATGATTTTATCATTCCAAGAGCTCAATCGTAAAAATACTCAGAACCTAAACAAAAGTAAAGGTTTGCTTACCTCTGGGGACTTCATTATATTCTGGAAGATCGTATAGGCAATGATTGAACTTGATCCTATAATGCTGGGAGAAAGAAAAGAGCCATTCATTAATCAAGAGCCATTTAAAGATATTGATCCAGAGGATCAGTGAAGAAACACATTTTTTCCCTCTGAGTAAAACAGTGGAGAGCTATTAGCACAGAATAGTGTACGTACCCTCAGATGTGGGCACTGTGTAGTTAGATTTTCTTAACAGTTTTTCTTTGTTACAAGAGAGGATTCTAAGTGGGGGTGAGGCTATATCAGGACATGACTAATTAAAAAGTAAGTGGCCTTGTTTGGCCAGCAAGCATGACTGTAAGGAGGTTTTGCAAGAAATAACTAGAATGGGGCAGCTAGATGGTGTAGTGGATAGAGCACCAGCTGGTCTCAGACACTTAATACTTCCTAGCTGTGTGACCTTGGGAAGGAAGGAAGGAAAGAAAGAAAGAAAGAAAGAAAGAAAGAAAGAAAGAAAGAAAGAAAGAAAGAAAGAAAGAAAGAAAGAAAGAAAGAAGAAAGAAAGAAAGAAAGAAAGAAAGAAAAAGAAAGAAAGAAAGAAAGAAAGAAAGAAAGAAAGAAAGAAAGAAAGAAAAGAAAGAAAGAAAGAAGAAAGAAAGAGAAAGAAGAAAGAAAGAGAAAAAGAAAGAAAGAAAGAAAGAAAGAAAGAAAGAAAGAAAGAGAAAGAAAGAAGAAAGAAAGAAGAAAAAGAAAGAAAAGAAAGAAAGAAAGAGAAAGAAAGAAGAAAGAAAGAAAGAAAGAAAGAAAGAAAGAAAGAAAGAAAGAAAGAAAGAAAGAAAGAAAGAAAGAAAGAAGAAAGAAAAGAAATGACTAGAATGTTGAATTTGGAGTCAAAAAGACCTGGATTCGAATCCTATACTTAAATAAATAGCTGTGTGCTCTTGGGTAACTTTAGGTTTCTCCTCTTTTAAATGATGGGGTTGTGCCTGGGAATTTTCCTCTAGCTTTTCATATGACACTCTGCTCCTATAATGCAACTTATTAGCTAGCTTAACTTCTGTCTGCCTCAGTTTGCTCATCTATAAAATAGGAATGATAATAATAGCAACAACTTCCCAGGATTATTGTGAGGATCAAATAGGTTGGTAGACATAAGTCAAATAGGTCCACAAACCTTAAAGTACTTTACATATTTCAGCTAATACTTTAAACGTCAACCATTCCATTGGGGGGGGAGGGGGGGAGGGGAGTCTCCACTTGGTTGCATCATGCTTTACTTTTGAGATATCATTAGGGGAAAGAACACTAGACCATTCTAAAGGGAAGAACATTACGACAAAACAGGTCTGGCTTTGCTAAGACTCAGCAAAGTCTGCCCTACCTCAGCCAGGTGAAACGGACATACCTGAGAGTGGCCATGACAAACTGAATCCATTGTATTGAAGAAAAAACCTGAGCAGGGAAAGAAAAGGAGAAATATGGAAGTGAGGTTTTCAATGGGAAAAAAACAAAAACAAAAACCTAAGAACTAGAAGAGACTAGAGTTCTGATCCAATTTCTTCGTTTTCCAGATAGAGAAACTGAAGCCTTGAGATCATAGGATTACAGATTTAGAGCTGCAAGGGACATTACTCATGTTATAAATGAGGAAACTGAGAACTAGAAAGTTAAAGTAACTTGCCTAAAATCACTGGATCATAGCACTAAGACACTAATTCTTATCTGGGGTCCATTAACTTGATGTTTTAAAACATTTTAATAACTATATGTTATAATCAAGTTTCTTTTGTAACCCTATATATTTTATTTTATGCATTTAATAACACAATTCTGAGAAGGGTTCAGAGGTTTCACCACACTACCAAAGGGATCTATGACCAAAAATAGGTTAAGAATTCTCGCTAGAAGGAACCTTAGAGATCATCTAACCCAACTCTCTCGTTTTATGGATGAGGAAGCTTTGCCCAGAGAGGTCATACAAAGTACAAGGAGGCAGAGTTGAGATTTGAACCCAAGTCCTCTGACCAGAAGTCTGCTTCCAATGTCACTTAGCACACAACTGTCTAACCAAAAGGCATTTCTAATTACTCAAACCATAAGCGTTTATTAAGTGCCTACTATGTGCCAGATATTCTGCTAGGCATTTGGAGATACAAATATCAAACATGAAACAATCTCTTCAATGAGTTTACATTCTAATCAAGGAGATAAGCACAAATACATAGAATAAATATAAAGAAAACAGACCTAAATAAATACAAGACAGCTAAAAGTAAGGTAGTGGAGGAAGGCTAGAAACCACCATAGTTCATAGAGAGCTGGAACTGATCAAGAAGACTTATCTTCTTGAGTTCAATTCTGGCCTCAGATAGTTACTAGTTCTGTAACCCTGGGAAGCCCTTCACCATTTGTCTCAGTTTCCTCATCTGTAAAATGGACCGGAAAAGGAAATGGCCAACCACTCCAGTATCTTTTCCAAGAAAAACACAAATAGGGTCATGAAGAGTTGATCACAACTGAAATGACTCAACATGAATAGCAACAATTTGGGGAGGGAGGACACTAGGAGCTGGGGGATCGGTAAAGGCTGGTGGTAGAACATGGTCTTTGACTTAGTTCTATGAAATTCCATAGCAAATGAAGACTGAATAGAAGGGATGAAGATGAGAAGAAGGGGAACAGAACAGAAAGGTGGAGAAATAGCTGCTAAACCAGGGGCTTTCCCTTCTCTCTGAGAGCTCAAAGGGTCCTAAAGTTAAAGGGGTAAAAACCCCACACTGGAGACTGGATAACTTGATTTCTTCAAAATGCCCAAATTCCTGCATCATCTTTGGGAAGCCCATTTATGCCTAAGAGATGGAGGAGGGAAATGGAAAGAACAGAGGAAGAGGGAAAAAGAAAAAGGGAGAAATAAGTGAGAAAATGGATAGAAGGTAAGAGGAAAAGAGAAGAAGAGGTATGACAGAGACAAAGAGATGGGAAAGAGTGAAGGATAGAGAGAAACTGAGAAGAGAGACAGAAAGAGATGGGAGAGAGACAGATGGGGGGAGGCAGTGGTCCTCAAAGTGTAGTCCGAAGAATTATTGGGGTCTCTGAAACCCTTTCAGAGGGTCTACAAATTCAAAGTTATTTTTTATTTCTAATATAGTAAATAGTTATAAATATAACCCATGTGAACAAAAACTCTTTGAGCAGATCCTCAATAGTTTTTTAACAACATGAAGACATGAGAAGTAAAGTTTGAGAACCACTGGAGAGGAATAAGATAAGAGAGGGGGGGAAGAAAGGAAGGGAGGGAAGAAAGGGGGAAAGAGAAAGAAAGAGGGAAGGAAGCAGGAAGGAGAGAGGGGAGAGGGAAAGAGAAAGAAAGGGAGGAAGGGGAGAGAAGAGGGAGGGAGAAGGGAGGGAGGGAGGGAAAAGGGAGGAAGGGAGAAAGAAAAAGAGAGAGAGAAAGACAGGGAGGAAAAAGAGTAAGAGAATAAGAGAGAGGCTGAGAGAGACAGAGACAGAAACAGAGGGAGACTGGGAGAAAAAGAGAGGAGACACAGATGGGAAGAAGAATGAGAGAGACAGAGAGAGAAAGGAAGGAGGGTGAAAGAGAAAGAGAAAAGGGGAGCCAGAGAGAGACTGTGACAGAGAGGAGAGAGATGGGGAAAAAAGTGAAAGATATAGAGGAGAGACAGGGAGAGAGGAAAGGGAAATAGAAGGAGAGAGATGGGAGAAAAATGGATGAGAAAGAGTATAAGATAGAAGAGGGAAAGAGAAATAGAGACAGAAAAAAAGAAGAGAGGAGGGGAGAAGAGAAAAGAAAAGAAATGTAAGACCACTAACAAGAGAAATGAAAAAGAATGGGAGGGGGGCTTCTGAGACACTGAATAGAGTTCAATTGCCACAGTTCTAAAGGGTGGGGAAAGAATAGAGAATAGAGAAAAAAAGGAAACTGAGGGAAGAAGGAGGAAGAGGAGGATGAAGAGAAGAGGAAGGAAAGGAAAAAAGGAGAGAGTTTGCACTTCCCTCAGGGTCCCCTCGGCGTCCTTACCACGTCCCATTTGTCTTCCAGATAGCTGGCCTCGGATGGGAGGGCCATGGGGCCCCGGGTCCCAGCGTTCTCTGGTCAAGTTCCCCTGGCTCTGAGTCCTCGAAGCCTCAGCCAGCTGACTCCACCCCTAGTCCAGCCCTGGAGAGCTCCTCCCCTACCCCTCCAGCCAGGCTCCTTGAGGTCAAAGAGAGAGTGTGGAGGAAGGGGAGGAGGAAAGCACAGGTAAACCCATTTTCTCCCTCACTTGAGTTCTGATTTCTTTGATGCACAATATGGTAGAATTGTTCATGGGCCCTGGAGATAAGGCCATCCAATATCCTTCCCTTTACAGATAAGGAGCCTGAGGCTCAGAGTAGACCTCTTGTAACTCATCTAAATAACTGAGTCTAGGAGAGTAAGTAAAAGGAGAACAAAGACTCAGGGAAGAGGGATGAAAGATAGTGAGAAGAGTGGGATCGGAGGAGGGGGAGGGAAGAGGGAATAAGAGGAGACAAACTGAATGGAAAAAATGAAATCTCAAGTGGGAGGGGGAGGGGTAGATCACTAGGAAAGAAGGCAGCACCAGAGAGGGAGCCTGCTGCAGTGACAGAGCTCCCACAACTGAGAGCGCTCATGCTCAGTGGAAACCCTAAAAAGAGAGTCACCAGGACTCAGAAGCAGGCAAGGTTTTTTGTTGCTCCAAATTCAAATCAGGGAAAGGAGGTGCAGAGAAGTTGGATCTGGGGACATCAGGCCCCCTGGAGAGGCTGAATCCATGGAATATTCCCCTACAGTGGAAAGGCAGAGACCCCAGAACATAGTTGTTAGATCCAAGGGAATAAATTTGAGAAGCAGAATTAGAACCCAAGACCTCGGATTGCAAGCCCTATACATTTCTACCTTGTCAAGTTCGAAGAGGAAAGGGGTGGATCAGGGAAAGCTTCATGGAAGAAGTGGCCCCCAAGCTGAGCCCTGAAGCAGGAAGAAGGGAAAGAACATTGGCTTTGAAGTCAGAAGGCCAGAGTTCAAATTTTCCTCTGACCCAATAGCCTGAGTGACTTTCACCAGTCATTTCCCTTCTTTGTGCCTCAGTTTCTCTTTCTGAAATATGAGGAGGAGTTAAGAGTTCCAGTTCTAACCCATGAAGACAAGGATATCTCATGGAGACTACTGGCAAGATAGTAGGGGATACCCTGTTTTCCAGAGCCAAGGCACAAGTGAGGGAGAAAATGGGTTTCCCTGAATTTGACATAACAACAATCCTCTGCGCTCCCCTCAGGATGATTTTGGCCACAGCAAAAAGCCAGAATTGTTTTGGTCGGGAAGCCCTGTCAGGAATCAAAGTTGTTACAATATTGCTGTTACCCTCAATGTCGGGGTTAGGGCTCAAAAACACAGTCATTGGGATAAGTATCAAGGTCTCCCCAACTCTGCCTCATTTCCTCCCTCTCCCAGGTCCTACCCCCCCCCCAACCTCTTCACCTCCATCCCCACTAGAAGCAGGCTCCAGTACGAGCCTCTGCTTGCAAGCAGTTTCCGAACTTTGAAATTAAACTTGTTTCATTCCTGACTCTTTTCTAGCCTCCTTTGTTGGGCTCCGGCCGCCCCCAGTCCTGTCCACATCTGGAAGGATGTGTTTCTGTAGCATGGGGATAGCTGGAGGAACAGACCTCATCATGGTATTAGGGGATGGACGCTGGCTCTGGAGACAGCAGCTGCCGAATTCGCATCCTGCCCATCGCCCGTGTGACCAAGATGGGACGAGGTAGGGGCACCTGGGTACCAGAACTGGTCTCTGAGCTCAGTCCTTGCTCCTCGCTGAAGGAGGGAGGTCAACACTCTGAATTTGGGGATCGGAATAAAGGTGAGTGAAGAGTGAGAGAAAAGACACATCAGTTGGATAAATATTTATGGAGCATCTACTCTAGACCAGGCATTGTGGGGGGTATTTAAAAAATTGGGCATGTCCCTGCCTTCGAGAAGCTTACGGTCAGTGGAGCAGTGGAGAGAGCCCTGGCCCTGGAGTCTGGAAGAGCTGAATTCAAACCCAGCCTCAGACACTTAACAAGATGTGTGATCCTGGACAAGTCACTTCATGCTGATCGTCTCAAAAAGAAGCAGCAGCTTATAGCCAGCCCACTAGGGGAGATATGACAAATAGAAAAATAATTTTAATGCAGAATGTGAGGTTCAGTAGAAGAAAGAGACTGGAATCATGCACTTCAACAAGACTATATGATGATCAATTTTGATGGCCGTGGCTCTCTTCAACAGTGAGAGGAACCGTATCAGTCCCATTTATTCAATAATAAATAAAACCAGCTACACCCGGTGAAAGAACTCTGGGAAATGAGTGTGGCCCACTACATAGATTTCCAATCCCTCTGTTTTTGTCCACCTGCATTTTTGATTTCCTTCTCAGGTTACTTTTACCTTATTTCTAAGTCCAATTCTTCTTGTAGCAAGATAAGCAGCAAAATAACTATGGATATGTATACATATATTGTATTTAACATGTATGGGACTGTCTGTCATTGAGGGGAGAGCTGGGGGGAAGGAGGGGAAAAGTTGGAACAGAATGCTTTGCAAGGGTCAATGTTGAAAAATGACCCATGCAGATATCTTGTAAATAAAAAGCTATAATAAACAAAAACTGGGGGAAAAAAGAAAGAATTATCTTGTTTGGGGAATAAATAAATGGAAGTGATGCTCCCTGAGGGCAGGAGATTTGAGCCTCTGTTTCCCTGTCCCAGCTCACCTCTTGCGCCGGCAGAATGGGCGTCATGTCTTTCGTACTATTCCTCACACAAGCTTCTCCATTTCCCATCTACACTGTTCTACCCCATGCCTACAATGTATCCTCACCTCACTTCGCCTCTCAAAATCCCTTAGAAATTCGGCACAAGTGCCATTTTCCACATGAAAATATTCCCGAGCCACCCAATTGCCCCCGCCCTCTCCAAAAAATTAACTGATGCTAATTAGCAGGCCTCAATGCCGGGAAGACTTGCGTTCAAATCCTAATTGTGACAGATCCCATGTAACCTGACCCTTGCTTAATATCTCAGTGCCCTAGAAAGCGTTGCGAAGGTTATAAATTGTAAAGAAGGTGCGTTTTGCAATATTCCTTAATTAGGACATCCTTATACCAATCATAGTGATCGTCCCTGTGCAGAGGCAGCTGAGTAGTTCAGCCGATGCTGCCCTGCACCTGGGATCAGGTACACTTGAGTTTGAATCCCATTTCTCTTTCTTGCTAGCTTAATATCTGTGTGACCCTTGGCAAGTCATTTAACTGCTCTTAGCCTCAGTTTCCTCATCTGTCAAATAAGAATAATAATAGCATGTGTCCCTGACAAAACACTTTATTTTTGTCTGCCTCAGTTTCCTCAACTGTGACAAGAGGATTAAAATAGCACCTACTTCTCTGGGGTTGTTACCAGAATCAAATGAGGTGATAGTCATAAAGAGCCTAGCACAGTTCCCTGTATATAGTAAGTGCTTAATAAATGATTACTTCTTTTCTTCTAAATGGAATAAAATCTAGTTGTTTTTTGGGGGGCTTGCCATTCAAGGCCCTCAGAGATCAGCTCCTCTGACCCTCCTTCATGATTTTCAGATAAAACCAAGCTGGATTAATCTGCTCCCCAAACACATCCTGGGATTTCCTGCTTCCTTGCATTTTTTCACTCCTTTCCTCTGCCTTGAATGCCTTCCCTTCCCACTTGTTCCACCTTCTGTTGCCAACATCCCATCACCCAGGGACTCATATTTGAGTTCATGCTTCCCCCCCCCCCCGGGGCAATTGGGGTTAAGTGACTTGCCCAGGGTCACACAGCTAGGAAGTGTTAAGTGTCTGAGATCAGATTTGAACTCAGGTCCTCCTGACTTCAGGGCTGGTGCTCTATTCACGATGCAACCTAGCTACCCTGAGTTCATGCTATTTTTAACCCTTCATTCTCCCTCCCCTGTTATAGCTAATTGGCTCTGATTCCAGCAATCTCTCTTGCCTCAGATCCCTTCTCACTGGTCTCATTACCATCACTCTAGCCTAGGTGTCCATTACTCCTTGGAACAGTGGAAAGCAGGAGGAAGTCAAAAAACTGGTTTCGCTGGTGACTTTTTGAGGGGACTTGGGGATTCTAGATCTGCATCCTTAAATCTAAAATGAGGGGGATGGACTGACTGCTCTTCTATCTCTAAATCTGTGATCTTAAAATCCTACCTGCAAGGACCCCTCAATCAAAAGATATACAACAGGTCTTGCTTCTCTGTGTTTACTCTTCGTTTGTCAAACTCTTCTTCCTTATACATTCATTGCTTAAGTTCATTTCCTGACTACTCAAGCATCTTCCATGGCTCCCCATTACCTAACTACAAAGTTTAAACTACTCTGTTTGTCAGAATTCCTTAATTCTGCAGTCAAAAACTACCCTACTTCTCCTCCATTCCTCTTACAGATTTCTCGAGTTGATTCTTACAACAACAATAATAATATGGAGTATTTATATGATGTTTTAAGATTTGCAGAAGATTTTACAAATGTTATCTCGATTCATCCTCATAACAGTCTAACAACCTTGAGAGGTAGGTGATCTTATTATTCCTATTTTTCAGATTAGGAAACTGAGACAGGCAGCAGTTAAGTGATTTGATTGCTGTGGTTCAGTTCTTTCAGTCATGTCCAATCTCCGTGAGCCCACTGGGTTTTCTTGGCAGAGACACCGGAGTGGTTTGCCATTTCCTTCTCCAGTTCATTTTACAGATGAGGAAACTGAGGCAAACAGGGTGAAGGAACTGCCCAGGGTCACACAGCTAGTAAATGTCTGAGACAGTATTTGAACTCAGGAAACTGAGCCTCCTTGACTCGAGGTTGATGATCTGTGCATTATGATTTCCCCTAGATACCCAAGTGACTTGGGTGACAGTTAATAAGTGAAGCAGCATTTGAACTCAGGCTTTATTAAAATCTGGTTGAACATGCTAGTCACCCTTAAATATGTTTATTCTCTGGCCTCTGATCACTCTCTTTTCCCTCTTCTTTCCTCTACCTGTTGAAATCCTTTAGATTTACTAAATGGGCTAAATTTTAGGTGGATAAAAACAAATGCAAAACCGCTTCCACTCTAATGGAATGAACATCGGTGCTATTCTAAAGTGAAAGACAACACAAAGATACAGAGTAGTAGGAAGGTTAGTGCAGAGGAGGTAACACTAGCACCTGAGGACATAGGGAAAGAACTCCCGGAGAAGGTCCTGCTTGAGCTGAGTCTTGGAGGAAGCCAGGGAAACCAGGAGGCAGAGGGATGGCATTCCAGGTGTAGGGAACAGCCAGAGCAAAAGTGTGGAGATGGGAAATGAAGGATTCTTTTTGAAGAACAACCAGTAGGGCAGTAGACCTGGATTATAGAATACACATAAAGGAATAAAACTGGAAAAGTAGGAAAGAAGCAGGTCTTGTGGCACAGTGAAAGGATTTCTAGATTTAGAATCAGGCCAGCTAGGTTCGAATGATGCTACAAGTTGCTTACCAACTATAATATTGGACAAATCACTTAATTTCTCTGGGTCTCAGTTTGCTCATGTGTAAAATGAGGATGGAAATACAAAGAATGAATAATTACCAAGATGTTTTAAACTGAGCTTCCTTTCCCCAGATTATCATTAATATTTAAAGGCTGGATCCCCAAACAGTGGTAAACTACATCTGCCCTCAGGGGTCAAGGGATAACTCTTAAGGGTTTGGGGATATAGCACTGGGCTTGAAGTGGATATGTTCTGAGTTCAAATCTGCCCTCAGACACCACACTGAGCAAATCATTAATCTGTTTGCCTCGTTTTCAGCAGCTACATAACGGGGATAACAGTAGCATCTATTTTTCAAGGTTGTTATGAGCATCAGATGGGAGACTATTTGTTTTTTTTTTCTTCTGAAGAAGTGGCCCTTTTACTTGACAAGACAAACACATATACAGACATCCTTGATCACTTTCCTTTCTGTCTTCTCTTGCAGATTTCATATCTTTCATTCATACTCTTTTTTAAAAAATCTCCAATATTTATACTTTTAAGTGAAAAATTATTTATGTGCACCTAAATATAAATGAATAAAATTACAATATTTCTGCATCTCCTAACTTCTCTCCTACCATGCATGTCTCCTCCATCTTAATTAAAAAAAAATAAAAATCTTCACTTAGTCCTACTATCCCTAGTAATTAACTTCCTACATCTCTTCTCTTCTTCTTGGATAAAAAAAAAACCTACATTCATTTTCACTTCTTTTATTCATTTTTAAACCTCTGCAATTTGGTTTTCAGTCTAATCATTCAGCTGAACCTGTTTTTTTGTTTGTTTGTTTTTTGTTGTTGTTGTTTTTTAAATCTTTATCCTCTTTCTTTTCTCTCTCTCTCTCTTTTTTTAAATAACTTTTTATTGACAGAACCCATGCCAGGGTAATTTTTTACAGCATTATCCCTTGCATTCACTTCTGTTCCGATTTTACCCCTCCCTCCCTCCACCCCCTCCCCGAGATGGCAAGCAGTCCTTTACATGTTAAATACGTTACAGTATATCCTAGATACAATATATGTTTGCAGAACCGAACCGTTTTCTTGTTGCACAGGGAGAATTGGATTCAGAAGGTAGAAATAACCCGGGAAGAAAAACAAAAATGCAAACAGTTTATGTTCATTTCCCAGTGTTCTTTCTTTGGGTGTAGCTGCTTCTGTCCATCCTTGATCAATTGAAACTGAATTAGCTCTCTTTATCGAAGAGATCCACTTCCATCAGAATACATCCTCAAACAGTATCGTTATTGAGGTATATAATGATCTGGGAGACTATTTGTAAAAACTGTTAGCACAGTGCCTGGTATATAGTAGGTACTATATAAATGCTTACTCCTTTCCCTTATCCTCTATTGTTACTTACAAGCCCCCATCTGATATGCTCCCTGATAGTTTTTAATTAGCCAGCCAGATTTCATTTTTTAGAAAGGGGTATTTACTAAGCAAGTATAATAGCAATTATCATAGAAACATCCTCCCCAACTAGGGCACTCTCTTCCCTTGCATATCCAAAGTCTCTATTCAAGATGGATTCAGATTTAGAAAGTTCATGTAGCTAAGAGGTAAATTAACAGCTTCAGATTACTGGAAGTCCTTTTCTCCCTTGGGTGTAGCTTTCCACTGGACTCTAAGAGGCATTTTCCCTATAGAATTCCAGAATTGCTTTTTTCTATATGTGTCTAGTTGTCTTTAGGGTACCTCTCAGATCCCGGTGCAGATGCTATTCCCATCATGCATTGCTGCTTGGAGGCTCCCTGCCATTGGCTCAGAGGAACCTATTGACTCAGAATCCCAAATCTGCCAATATTCAGAAGTTCATAAAATTGTCACTTGGCCAATAGGGTAAATTTGAAAGTGGTGTATATAATCCTTTTTTACTTTGCTGTCCCAAAGAACAAACACAAGAGTGGGGGGGCTGGAAGGGAGATTCTATCTTGTCAAGGCTCCTCTCCTTAAGCTTTATTTGCCTTCCTGCAAGAATCCCTTCTCTAACAGAGACAGAAATCCAAAGTTGAGCATTTTTTTTCACTTTTCAATAGTATTTTTTTTTCTAATTACATGTACATTCATTTGTACAAGATTTTGAGTTCCAAATTTTTCTCCCTCCCTTTCTTTCTTCATCCCCAAGATAGCAATTAATCTGATATAGGTTATACATGTACAATCATTTTATATCATTTTAATTTTAATTATTAGTCATGTAATGTAGAATCATGTAATATAAAATCTAATGCAAAATAATTTAATTTTAATCATTAGTCATGTAATGAAAGAAAACTCAGATCAAAAAGGAAAAGCCATGAGAAAGAAAAAGCAAGCAAACAAACAAACACAAAGATGAAAATAAGGTGCTTCAATCTGCTTTCAGACTCCATAGCTCACTCTCTCTGGATACGATCCCAAGTCTATTGGAATTGTCTTGGATCACCACATTATGAGAAGAGCCAGATCTATCATAGTTGATCATCACCTAATCTTATTGTTACTATACATAGTATTCTCCTGATTCCGCTCACTTCCCTTGGTATCAGTTCATGTTAGTCTTTCCAGACTTTTCTGAAATCATCCTCCTGAGCATTTCTTATAGAACAATAATATTCCATAATATTCCTATACCATAACTTGTTTTTTTTATATTATTATTATAGCTTTTTATTTACAAGATATATGCATGGGCAATTTTACAGCATTGACAATTGCCAAACCTTTTGTTCCAGTTTTTCCCCTCCTTCCTCCCACCCCCTCCTTTAGATGGCTGGTTGACCAATACATGTTAAATGTTAACGTATAAGTTAAATACAATATATGTATACATGTCCATACAGTTATTTTGCTGTACAAAAAGAATTGGACTTTGAAATAGTGTACAATTAGCCTGTGAAAGAAATCAAAAATGCAGGTGAACAAAAATATAGGGATTGGGAATTTGATGTAATGGTTCATAGTCATCTCCCAGAGTTCTTTCCCTGGGTGTAGCTGGTTCAGTTCATTACTGTTCTATTGGAACTGATTTGGTTCATCTCATTGTTGAAGAGGGCCATGTCCATCAGAATTGATCATCATATAGTATTGTTGTTGAAATATATTATGAAACATAATGATCTCCTGATTCTGCTCATTTCACTCAGCATCAGTTCATGTAAGTCTCTCCAGGCCTTTCTGAAATCATCCTGCTATATACCATAACTTGTTGAGCTATTCTCCAATTAATGAGCATCCACTCACTTTCCGCTACAAAAGGGGCTGCCACAAACATTTTTGCACATGTGGGTCCCTTTCCTTTCTTTAAGATCTCTTTGGGATACAAACCCAGTAGAGACACTGCTGGATCAAAGGGTATGCACAAGTTTGACAGCCCTTTGGCCAGATCAGTTCACAACTCCACCAACAATGCATTAGTGTCAGTGAGCATCAATCTTTTGGCCAATCCCAATGGCCCTTTCAGGTTCATCCAATTATTTAAAAAGGATTTCAGTTCTCCCGAGGTAATTACACCTAGTTGTATACTTTTGATTAGTCCATACAAATATCGAAACCTTTGTCACATTTGGTTTATGCTTCTGATGGATTGATTCAATAGATATGTGTAGGTCTTCCTTCGCTCTTGTACATTGATTGAGGTAGGACAGCAGGGGATTAGAGTTAATAGTGTAATACACACACTTTACATAAAGACAGCATTTCTCAAACCTAGAAATATTTTATAAAATTCAAATTACACTATCAAGGACCATAAACTTAGAAGTGGAAGATAATTGCAGCGATCATTAAGTTTAACTCTATCATTTTAAAGAGGAAACTGGGGCTGAGTTTAGGTAACTGAGACAAGTCCCCAAATCCCAGAATTTGGGGTTGGAAGGCACCTCAGTGGCCACCTAGTCCAATCCAGCTGCAAAAGGAATCCTTACTATGACATACTCAATAAATGTCATTTGCTCTTTACCTAGGAGCACAGATTAAGAGACAAGACTTTGTTGTTGTACAGTCATTTTCAGTCATGTCTCACTGTTCATGAACCATTTAGGGTTTCTTGGCCAAGATACTGGATTGGTTTCCCATTTCCCTCTCTGGCTTATTTTACAGATGGGGAAACTGAGGCAAACTGGGTTAAGTGACTTGCCTAGGGTTATATAGTTAGTATGCATCTGAGGCCAGATTTGAACTGAGGAAGATGTTTCCCTGATTCTATCCATTTTACCAATTTTATTTTTCTTTTTTGCTGAGGCAATTGGGGTAAAGTGACTTGCCTAGGGTCACCCAGCTGAGAAATATTAAGTTTCTAAGGCTGGATTTGAACTCCTGACATCAGTACGGAGGTACTCTATCCACTGCACCATCTAGCTGCCCCAATATTTAGTCTTTAAAGGACATCAAATCCAATCTCTCCATTTTACAGATGAGAAAATCGAGGCCAGAATCCATTCCAGATCCAGTGCACCTTCTATTGTACCAGTTGTTTGTGAGGGAAATAGAAAGAGGGCTAGCTTTAGACTCAAGAAGACCTGGGTTCAAGTGTGTGCTGTTTAGCTACAGGCCAAGTCCTGTGATCCACAGACAACTTCCTAACACTTATCTACCAGTCCCAGAACTCTTGCTATAGGGGAGAATGGAAGAAGTTCCTGGCTCTTATTATTCTCTGCTTATTTACATGGAGATCATACTCTACTCTTAAACCAAGTCCTGTGAGAGATTGTCCCCCAAGATATGGCACCCAAATGTCTGCTGCATCGAATTCAAAATAATCTAGGAAAAATGAACAAGGGGATCAAATGAGATATTTGTAAAGTGCTTAGCACAGAGGCTGACACATAGTAGGTGCTACTTAAATATTAACTATTTTTATGTTTATTATCATAACTATTTATGGAATATTGAACTGGAAGGATCTAGAGGTTATCCAATCCAATCTCCTTATTTTTATTATCATGACTATTCATGGAATATTGAACTAGAAGGATCTAAATTTTATCCAGTCCAATCTCCTTATTTTTATTATCATAATGATTCATGGGATACTGAATTGGAAGAATCTAGAGGTTATCCAATCCAATCTCTTTATTTTTATTATCACGATTATTCGTGGAATATTGAACTGGAAGGATTTAGAGGTTATCCAATCCAATCTCCTTATTTTTATTATCATGACTATTATTCATGGAATATTGAACTAGAAGGATCTAAATTTTATCCAGTCCAATCTCCTTATTTTTATTATCATAATGATTCATGGGATACTGAATTGGAAGAATCTAGAGGTTATCCAATCCAATTTCTTTGTTTTTGTTGTCATGATTATTCATGGAATTTTGAACTGGAAGGATCTAGAGGTTATCCAATCCAGTTTCCTTCTTTTTCAGACAAGGAAACTGCGGGTAAGCCAGGGTAAGGGACTTATCCTAGCAGAGCCAGAATGTAAACCCATTTCTCCTGATAGCTTCCAAATTCAGTGTATTTTTAGCTGTACGACACACAAAAGTGAGGAAGACTGTTGGGAGAAAAGGGGATCCTAAATGTTCATTATAGGGGTATATATCTGCCATGGGCAAAGTTCCTGAGTCAGTGATTCCCACGGGAAGAGCTCATCAGGTCTATAATAAGAGTGAGAGCGCTAATAACCATTGCCAACTGATGAAAGATGCCTTCAGACAAAGATCTCTTTTGTCTCTGCCGAGAACAAGGCCTCAGATTGTTCAAAGAGTGGCCAGATCGGGACAGTTTACACCTGCCATGTTCTTGACTGAGACATCAACTAGAGTTTAAGAACTTTTCTAGGTAGCCCCGGCATGTCCACGTTTTCTTGGCTGCCAATCAAATTTGGGGGCCCACGAGCAAGTTACTTTATCTGTGTGCTTCAGTTTCCCCATCTGTAAAATGATCTGGAAAAGGAAATGGCAAACCACTCCAGAATCTGCCAAGAAAACCCCTAATGGGGTCATGGGGACGTGAGTGACAAACAACTCAGCAACAACATGATGACACTGGAATTCATGTTCTCTTTTGTTTCAGAGCTAAATCTCAGGATTCTTTTCTAACCTCTAAACATTATTGCCCTAAGGGCCTTCCTTCATTTAGAGCCAGAAGCTTCTTGGAGACCGCCATTTCTTTTTATAAGTGAGGAAGCTAAAAGCCTAAGAGATTGTGACTTGCTTAGGATCACACATTAAAGTACACTGGGAAAGATTTAAACTCAGGAGTCTATCGCCTGCCACCCTTGCTGTCTTACTCACTACCTTTGCTCATAACGTCCCCAAGATCAGGACTAGATAACTGGGTTTTGGCTCCTTCTGGTCAATATTCAACACAGTGGACACTCCAGTCTCCTCCATACCCTCTCCTCTCTAGCTTTTCACAGCCCTCTTCTCTTTCATTTATCTTCCTAGTTAGCTGAACAATCTCCAGGTTTTTCTCTTAGAAACCCTGCTTGTCATTTTATTGTTGTTGATATTAAAATCAACTCTTTTGAACCCTATTTTGGACTTTCTTGGCAGAAATACTGAAGTAGTTGGCCATTTCCTTCTCCTGCTCATTTTACAGAAGGGGAAACTGAGGCAAATAGGGTGAAGTGATTGCCCAGTGTGAGATCAGATTGGATATTTTCTTGACAAAGATACTGGAGTGATTGGCCCTTTCCTTCTCCAGCTCATTTTATAAAAGGGGAAACTGAGATAAACAGGGTAAAATGACTTGCCTGCAGTCACAAGTTGCTAAGTGCCTAAGGCTGGTTGCGCTCTCCACTGTATCACCTAGCTACCCCTGTTCCCCATTTAAAACCCTGCAAAACTTGGCTTTAGCCTCCTTTTCTTGGCTTATTATTCAGTGTTCCATTTCAGGAAGCCTAAAGGCCAGCCTACCTGACCTTCTTGCGGTTCATCTCTCACCTCTGTGCCTTTGCATAGGCTGTCCCTCATATCTGGACGTGCCCTTACTTCTACTTCTTAAAATTTCTTCTTTCTTTCAAAGCTCAGCACCAGACACCTCCAAGAGTGTGCTGGTAAATGTGTTACAACATGCTCTCCAAAAAGCGCCACATACTTTTAAGGTTAATTTGCATTATACACACCCCTTTTTTAGGTCTGGATGATCAAGAAAACAACAGACCAAGTCCCAGTTTGTGACATTTAGCGATTTCCAATTTAAGAATTGGCTCTTGGAATCCATACAAGCTGGTCTGCTACTGGCTATCTCCTCCCTGAGGCTCTTTTTGATTTTTCTAGCTCCCTTAAAAAAAAAAAAAAAATCACCTTAAATTTCTTACATGCTGCACGTCCTCTGGCTTACCTCCTTAAGTCAATACTCACACCCAAAATCCAGAATTACATAATTCTAAAGAGGACCCTTTGGAGCCCACTTTTCTAAAACTACAGCTCATGGGTTCTAATTGTTGGGCAGCGAGAAGCTGAAAAATTGATCCCTGTGGCAAGATGGGAGAAAGCACTGATAGGGTTCATTTTAGCTCCCAGGTCCCACCCTCTGGGGAGCTCACCCAGTCAGAAATCGAAGCAATGTCAAACCCCTGAGACCTACCCTCTGTGAGAGTCGTTTCCCTGAAATTAAAATTCTCCCTATAAATTTACTTATGGCCCATCCCATGGCTGCTGCTCTCCTTTGGATCAATCCTCCATGGCACTCTTCCTTGTGGTGTCTTTCCCCTTCCCCTTCCACTATGTCCTGGAGTCTCTCTCCTAACTCCATTATGCTTCCCAACCCCACTTCTCCTCACAGCTAACTAACTCTTTTTAGGGGACTAAGTCCCTTTCAGGATTTAGCCTGGCAGCTAAGGACATGACCCAACTTCTTGGGTTGCACCCTGGGTAACTGTGAGTTCCACTGAGGAACTGGTCTTATATATGCTCTCCCAACTCTCTTTCATATTTACCATTCCTGGTGTCTATTGCATCCCTTTATTTTGTCTGATATTTTGCTGTACAAAAAGAATCGGACTTTGAAATAGTGTACTATTCGCCTGTGAAGGAAATCAAAAATGCAGGCGGGCAAAAATAGAGGGATTGGGAATTCGATGTAATGGTTCTTAGTCATCTCCCAGAGTTCTTTTGCTGGGTGTAGCTGGTTCAGTGCATTACTGCTCCATTGGAACTGATTATCTTCAATTTACAGGAAGGAAACCTAGCGATACCAGATCTCAAACTATGCTACAAAGCTTGTAATCCTCAAAATAATTTGGAAGTGAGTAAAAAATATAGAGGTGGGATTAATGGAACAGATAAGGCACATAGTAACACAGGGTTTGATAACCCAAAGATTCCAGTTACCGGGTCAAGACAAAAGCTACTGGGAAAACTTGAAAGTAATCCAGCAGAAACTAGATCTAGACCAGCAACTCACACTAGATAATACAACATTCAACACACACACACACACACACACATACTTCAAGTGGATGTGTGACTTAAATAAAAGCCTGACATCATAAATAAATTGGGGGATCCAGGAAGAAATTACCTGACAGATCTCTAGCTAAGGGAAATGACAAGTAAGACATAGAGAAGATGAAAGAAGGTATGATTTTACCTATATCAAATTAAAAAGGTTTTGCACAAACAAAATCAATTCAGCTAAAGTTAAAAAGCAAGCAGGTACACAGGGGGAAAAAAATCTTTCCAGCAAGTTTCTCTGACAAAGGTATCATTTCTAAGATATAGGGGAACTGAATCATATTATAAATATATAATACAAAGTATTAGTATATATTATATATAATGATTATTTAATATAATTTAATATTTAGTAATCATTAATATAATGATATATTATATAATTGTATATTTAATATATTTAATGTTTAATATAATAATGATATATATGATATAATGAAATATAGCTCTTGTTCTATTATATATTTATATACAATGAATATGTATATAAATATATAATAGAACAAGAGCTATTTCCCAATTGATTCCAAATGACAAATGGCCAAAGAATATGAATAGACACTTTTCTGAGGAAGAAATCCAACAACCAATAACCATATGAAAATACTCTAAGTAGAAAAATGGAGATCAAAACAACTTTGAGGTATCACCTCACACCCAGGCACTTTGCTAAGTGCTATGACAACTTGGCATAAAGGCACTTGGCAGCATCCGCTGGAGCATAGTCCAGCTGGAATTAAATTGAGCCAGCAAAAAGAGCCGAGAATTCGGCCCCTGGAGCCAGGCTCCTACTTGGGAGAAGGCAGACTCCCGGCGCCAAGATTCCTGCTACAGACTGGAACTGTTTGTAGTTCAAGTCCACGTGAAGATGAGCCTGCTCTTTAAGCTCATCAGGACGGGACTCGTTGGCCAGCCTCCCAAGACACATGTGTCTTACACAAATAAACCTTGTCTCCCCTGTTAGAATGCAAGTTTTTTGAGGGCAGAGTCTGTTTAGTTTTTCTCTGGGCATCTCTAGTACCTGCACCTAGTAGGAACTTACTTAATACATACTGACCAACTGGTTCTCTGATTGTGGCCAGCATCAAGTCAAAGTGATCTCTCCCTCATCGTATTTCTTAAATCCTTTGTCTGGATCTCTCCTTGGTATAGATCTCATTCTGCTCTGCATGATAGTTATTTGCCTTCCTCCTAATTAGACTACATATCCCTAGACGACAGCAACATAGGATAATGGAGCTGGAAGGGATTATAGAGACCTTTGAGTCCATTCTACCACCCTGTCTCTCCCTTTGTCCATAGTAGACAGATAGGAACGACTTATTGTAAATACCTATACATGTCTATTTAATTAAATGGTATATATAAGGTTCGACTCAAGTTAGAGTCCAGATGTGTAACCCAGGTAAGTAACTTCTTTTACCTCTGAATTTTGGGTTCATTATCCACAAATAGTAATAGTGATTCTCCCACAATGCCCTTCCTGGAAACTTTTCTACGCTCAAAATTCTCCCAAAGTACAATCCAGAAAGAATTCATTCAATGTCAGCTGAATGTCAGGTTCTGTGAGCAAAAATGAAGCCGTGTCTGCCCTCCAATGGAAGGTAAGCTGCCCGAGAACAGGGAACTGGTTCATTTTTGTCTCCTATCCAAAGCACCCAGCACATTAGGGGTATACCTGGCCCAGGGTAGGGGTTTCTAGCTTGTTAAATAAAAGAACAGTTAATGTGATTTATATAAAATTATATTTTATATACAATCATATATTATTTTATTATATATTATATATAAAATTTTATGTAATTTATAAATTATTTATATTTATATTATATATAATATATAATTATATAATATATAAAAATGTAAGCATATGGAATTATACATAATACACTTATGAGCATTTACATAACGTTTGCAAAGCACTTTACAAACATCTCATTTAATTCTCACAATAACCTTGGGAGGTAGATGCTATAATAATAACAATAATAATAATAATAATAATAATAATGTCACATTTATATGGGACCTACTATGTGCAGGTACTACGCTAATCACTATACAGTTACAATCTCATTTAATCTCCACATCAACCCTGGGAAATAAATGCTACTATTTCCTCCATTCTATAGCTGAGGAAACTGAGGTGGTCAGTGATTAAATGAGCTGCCCAGGAGTACACACTGAAAAATGTCTCTGAGGGGCCGCTAGGGGGCGAAGTGGATACAGCACCAGCCTGAAGTCAGGAGGACCTGAGTTCAAATCCAGCCTCAGACACTTAACACTTCCTGGCTGTGTGACCCTGGGCAAGTCGCTTAACCCAATTGCCTCAGGGAAAAAAAGTCTCTGAGGTCGGATTTAAGCTCAGTTCTTTTGGAACTCAAAAGTTTAAAATGAATGTTAAAAATGTATGAGTTTGATATTAATAATGATTAATAATTCCTGACTCCAAGCCCAGAGCTCTGTACACTTCCATCACCTAGCTACCTAGAATGAATGAAGGAATGATGGCCTTCTGCTGGGGGCTGTCATTCTAACGCTGTATTTACTGCATTAAATTATAGCCTGCGCTGAACCAGGCTGGCTGCGGCCTGCCTGGCTGAGAGCGGCCTGAAGGCGAGCGGAGCCAGAGCTAGGAGCCGCTCCCGGGGAAGCCCCCTTTGCTCTGGGGTCCGGGCACCGAGGTCCGGATCTCTGCCACCCCGGAAGTCAGCGGGCCTCCTGCCCCTCCAGCTTTTCTTAAGAGAGGGGCTGACTGCGTGTTTGAGAGGGGGAAGGGGCGGACCCTCCGACTGGAACTCCGCCCTCCTAGGCTCACCAGACTGCTCCTCCCCCCCGCCCCTCCAGCTTTCTAGGCTGTTCTTCCCACTCCTCCCCCTCCCTCTCTAGGCTGCTCTGCCCCCACCCCTCCTCATCCCTCCAGGCTCCTCCCCTCTTCCCATCCCTCCCCAGGTGGCTTCCCTCTAGAAGCTGTTCTGCCCCCTTTCCCCCTCCCTCTCCAGGACGCCCCTCCTCCCTCCTGTTCCCCCTTCTCCTCTCCTCCAGACCCCATTTCCCCTTCCCCCAGGTTGCACCGCCCCCTCCCTCTCCAGGATGCTCCCTTCTCCCCTTCCCCCCCAGTGCTCCTCCCCACCTCCAGGCGGCACCACCCCTCCCTCTCTAGGATGCTCCTCCTCCCCCCCTCGGGTCCCAGGCTGGGCCAGCGGCGGGCGACTGCTCCTCCCCCTCCGGGGCGGGGGCGGCGGCGCCACGTGACCCTCCCCGCCCCCCGCGGCCAGGGGTCTGCTGCTCGGGCCGGCTAGTGCAGGCCGGGGGGCGCGATGGCTGCGGCGGGGTCCGGCGGCGGGCTCCCCCGCTCCCCGCGGGCGCTGGCGCTGCTGCTGGCGCTGCTGGGGCTGCTGGGCGCCCCGCCGGGCGGCCGCGCTCTGCACACCAAGGGCGCGCTGCCCCTCGACACCATCACCTTCTATAAGGTGGGCGCCGGGGCCTGGGGAGGCCGGGGACGGCGGGCGGGGCGCCGGGCTCGGCGGGGGCGCGGGGGCGGAGGCCGAGCCGAGCCTCCCAGGGGCGGTGCCACGTGGGGGCCAATCCCCGGGGGACAAGTGGGAGCCGCGGCCCGAGCCCGGGGCCGCGCCTGCGCCCCTGCCCGCCTCGGCCCCCTGGGGCGAGGGAGCCCGAGGTTCGGGAGGGGGCGGGAGCTGGGGCCTGGGAAGGGGGGAGCTTCTCTTGGAGCTCCCACCTCTAAAGCCCCCTCCCCCGCTTTTAGCTCCGCGCGGGCTCCTAAGCCCAGGAACTTCCCCTGCTCCCCTTCCCCCCCTTTTCCAGCTGCCTTTGTTAATTGCTAGCTGGTCCCTAGGGAGCCACGTGCTCTGTTTTGGGCCCTGAGTTCGAATCCCTCCCCGGGCACTTTGTGTTCTATCCTTGAGGGGCCTTAGAATGGCAAAATCAAAACTGGGGGGGGGGGAGGGTCCGAAGGGCTGGGGGCGCTACAGAACGGGGACGTCAGAGCTCCGAGGGCCTTAGAACCGGGGATGTCACAGAATGAATCTGTGAGCCCTGAAGGTAGGGCTGGTTCCTAGTTGGGAACCTCCTACTTGGAGCTCTGGGCTTCCCTGGGAGCTGCCCGGTCAGCAAGCAATTATCAAGCACCTGCTGTGTGCCGCACAGAGAATGAAGTGAAATGGAGGTTCCTCAGGGACCTGAGTTCAAGTGCTGCCATTGCTCCTTACTTTGCCCAAATCACCTCATGTTCTCAGGGTTTTCTTGTCAATAACAAACTGGTGGAACTAGGGTTCTGTAAGACAAGATTCGGGCTCCAGCCCCCCGGGGACGTGGTCACAGGAGTTCGGCTGCGGAGGAGGATTTGAATCTAGGGCAGAGGCAGAAGTTGTGTTGGTCTCTCTCTCTCTGGGCTCCAGCCAGGGCCACAGTGGGAGGGGACTAGTCGGAGGGTGCCAGAGAACAGGACAAAGCATCCTCCCCAAGCGGAACGGGAGCGGGCTGGGTCTCCCCCATTCTCCCAGGTCAGCCCAGTCTCGTCTTCCCCTCCTTCAGGTCATCCCCAAAAGCAAATATGTCCTGGTGAAGTTCGACACCCAGTATCCTTATGGGGAAAAGCAGGACGAGTTCAAGACCCTGGCGGAGAGCTCGGCCTCCAGCGAGGACCTCCTGATCGCGGAGGTGGGGATCTCAGGTACAGCGGGGGGAAGCCTCCCTCCCTCGGGAGAAGCAGCGGCCGCAGCCGAGGGCCCCGGGTCATTTGTCACCCCGCGGAGGAAGCGAAACTGGGGGGAGCAGAGCTGGGAGGAAGTGAGCTTGGGGGGCAGCCCGCGGCCTCTAGCGACCTTCGGCCACAGTGGGGGAGCCTTATGATCCGAGTTTTCTTGTGCAGCAAGATAAGTGTGGACATAGAGAGAGGAACTGCCCGATTTGGAACACAAAAGTTTTGCAAGGATGAATGTTGAAAACGGTCTTGTCTTGTATTTGGAAAAATTAAAAGCTGTTAATACATGCATAGGGGAAGGGAAGCTTTCTCTCTCTGCTTCTTGGGTCCCCTGGCGCCTGTGTGTATCTGACTCCCTTCTGTCTGTTCCTCTGTCTCCCTCCTGTCTCTGTCTCCCTCCTGTCTGTCTGTCCCTCTGTCCCTCTGTCTCTCTGTCTCCCTTCTGTTTCTCTGGAGGGTCTCTCCCTTCTCTCTGTATCTGTCTCTGTCTCCCTTGTCTGTCTTTGTCTCCTGTCCCTCTCTGTATCTGTATCTCTCTCTCCCTTCTCTATCTGCCTTTCTGTATCTGTCTCTCTCCCTCTTTCCCTTCTGTCTGTCTCTCTGTCTCCCTTCTGTCTGTTTCTTTATCTCTGTATCTGTCTCTCTGTCTCCCTTCTGTCTGTCCCTCTTTCTCCCTTCTCTGGTTCTCTGTTTCCCTTCCCTCTATTTCTGTATCTGTCTGTCTCTCTGTCTCCCTTCTGTCTGTCTCTCTGTCTTCCTTCTGTCTGTCCCTCTTGTCCCCCTTCTATCTGTCCCTCTCTCCTTTCTCTGTCTCCCTTCTCTCTGTCCCTCTGTCTCCCTTCTCTCTCTGGTCTTCACTGCCCTTCCCTCTCTCTGGGGCACAGCCAGAGGAAGTCGGGGTGGGGGGCAGCAGGGCCATCTGGGGGGTCCTGGCCCTGCCCCAATGACCGGTTCCTTTCGCAGATTACGGCGACAAGCTGAACCTGGAACTGGGCGAGAAGTACAAGCTCAGCAAGGACAGTTACCCGGCGTTCTACCTCTTCCGGAACGGGGACTTTGAGCACCCCGTGCCCTACGCGGGGCCGGTGAAGGTGGGCGCCATCCAGCGCTGGCTGAAGGGCCAGGGCGTCTACCTGGGCATGCCCGGCTGCCTGCTCCCCTACGACACGCTGGCCGCCCGGTTCCTGGGCGCCGCAGGGGCCGAGCAGCGGAAGGCCCTGATGGAGCAGGGCCAGGCCGGCCTGGCCGAGGTCAAGGAGGCCGAGAAGAAGTGGGCCGAGCAGTACCTGAAGATCATGGGCAAGATCCTGGACCAGGGCGAGGGCTTCGTGGCCACGGAGACGGCCAGAATCTCCAAGCTGATTGAGAAGAACAAGATGAGCGAAGGGAAGAAGGAGGAGCTTCAGAAGACCCTCAACATCCTCACCGCCTTCCAGAAGAAGGGCGAGGGCAGAGAAGAACTCTGAGGAAGGGCCGGGGGGTGGGAGCAGGAAGGATCGGGGATCTCAGGGTGCGGGGACCCCTCCCCTGCCCCTGATGGTGACCCGGGAGAGAGCTGTAAACCTGCCCCAGAGAAGGACCGGTGCTAATCCCTATAATAAACAGTGCGCTGTCTGGGCCCCTGACTGTGAGTCTCTTCCGGCTTGGTAGACGGCCCCCTCCCCGCCCTCTCCCCTCCTCCTGCTGCCCAGGGGTCCCCTGCCCCCCATTTTTGGTAGCAGTCAAGGGTGATGAGCATCAAGTGGGTCCGGATTCGAATCTCGTCCTGTCGCAGATGGTCCCCCCGGGATCCCTGATTCCGAGTGACCAAAGCTTCTCCAGGAGGCTGGGATCACTGCGGGGTGTGAATGGGGGGGGGGGGGCAAGGATGGACCCCGCTGTGTTTTCTATAACCCGCTCTGCGGAACAATATATTTTCTCACTGCCTGCGCCCTCGGTGGGCTGTGTGTGTGTTTTGTCACTGCTCGTGGCCCGGGGGTCCCAGCGCTGCCTCCCGCGGAGCCCCCGGCTTAGCTGGCAGCCCCGAGGCTGGACCAGGCAGCGTGGCGAGTTCGGAGGCCCTGGGCTCAGACGGTGCTGCTGTGCCGTGGCCAGCCTGGGCTCCGGTTTCTCCCCAAGATGGGGGACTGGCTTTTAAATCTCCAACCCGAACACGGGTAGTTGCCTGGCGCGTATCTGGGTTTCCGCAGTGGGATGAACTCCTGCCGCCATCATGAAAATCAGCCATCCGCTGCATTCCCAATTCCCCCCCCCCCAACTCTGAGGGGTTCTAAAAAGCCAGAGCTCCCAGACCACTGTTAGGAAACTGCTGGGGTGGGGGCAGGTTCACAGATCGAGACCCACAAATTGGCTCCTTTGTGCTGAAGATTAGGTCTGATTTAGAAGAAGAAACGGGGCAGAGGGAGTCGGGAAAATCTGAGTTTGCTGCGGCCTCAGAGCTTGGCAGCTGTGTGGGCCTGGGCGAGTCACTTCTCCCTGTTTGCCTCAGTTTGTAGGCTTTTAATAAACGTTTTTTCCATTCCCTGTAAGATCATAAATCCACAGCAGCACAGATATTGCGTCCATCCAAGGTGATCCCAGTAAACTGAATAGAAAACGCCATCTGCGCCCAGAAAATGAACCATGGAGACTGAATGTCAGTCAATATTTGCTGTGTTGATTTGCTTTTTTTTTTCCTCTCCCAACATAGTTCATAAAGAAATGTGTATTTTAAAAGATTACTTGCCATAAGGGGAGAGAAATTGGAACACGAGGTTTGGCGAGGGTCAGTGGCGAAAAATTATCCTTCATTGTTTTAAAAATAAAAATAAAATAAAAAGTTAATATATCAGAAAAATAAAAATGAATAAAGAAAAAAAATCAGATCTAACAGTCACCATTTGCAGGTAATGAAATAAAGCTCAGAGGGGCTGAAATGGACCAACCTTGTAGAAATAAGGAAACTGAGGCAGCAGGTGCAGGGGAGCTGGGCCCAGAGCAGCCCCACCTGCTCCTTTCCTCCTCCCTGGCACAAGTCCCTGCCCATGGCGGTCGGGCCAGCGTGTCCTTGGAAGGACCCGGAGCCAGAATGCACTACTGCACCATGATGCTGTTAGCCATTCCCCTGAGAGGGAGGCAGTTATCTGCAGGGGAATGGGAGGCTGGGGAGCTTGAGCTCCCTCCTCCATCTGAGCCCTATGAGGGTCGCACAGGTCCAACCGAGTCAGCCACATCCAAAGGGCTGTTTCCCCTCCCTTCCCACCAGCCACCTCTAGCCAAAACCATTTCTGTGGGGCAGGGAGCGGGAGGAGGCACGTGGAGTCCCATGTGAGGAGGGCCGGATCTGGTGTCGGAACCCGAGTTCGGATTCCGATGCTGCTACTTCATGGCTGGGTCACTGAGCAAGTCATTGTTTAAACATCTCTTCTAAAATTGAGGGTGAGTTTGATCATAGATCCATGGCTAGGGAAAACTCGACAAGTGTTATCCAACTTCCCTGCCCCTCCCCCCAAGACCATCGTTCCTTGTGCCCATTTTACAGATGAATAAAATGAAGTGGAGAGGCTGATGTCCCCCCAAGATCGCAGGCAGATGGGGGGTACCTGACTAAACCCAGCGATCTTCCCAGTCTATTCCCCTGATTCAGGTCAGTTCTGCATGGAGGATCCTACAACAAACCCTGGGTTGGGGGCTACAGCAGCAAGCAGGGAAGCGGCCCCCAGAAAGGGGCCCAGAATAATCACAAAGCAGCCGTGTTGATGGGCTGGTTCTGGACCCAGGGCATCTGGGTTCAAACTTCATCTCCAACCCCTAGTGCTCAGGTAAACTTGTGCCTCAATTGCCTTCTCTATAAAAACAGAGTTTGGACTACATGGTCCTCCTGGACCCTGCTGGCAAGGCTCCTGTAACACAAGTGGAAAAGGGGGAGTTAATCTGCTTTATCCTGTTACTGCCATGGGTATTTTTAAGATGCCCCTCCCATGGGTAAACAGGTGGCATTCTGAGGATACAAGGAGGAAGCCTCCAAACACCAACTGTCCCGTCCTTCCAAACTGCATGTGGCCTATGTATGCGCATGTAAACAGTGGAGTGCATATATGCTGATGTGAGGAGATAGAGTACCAGAAAAGGAAAACGCTTCCTTTAGGAGGAGACAACTCAGGCCTAAGATGTGGAGGCGGAGACGTGGGCCCCGGACGTGTGGTGGTCCCCATAAGGAGTGTGGGAACCAGCACCGAGATTATGCGATGACCAGCTCTGACGGACGTGGCTCTTTTCAACAAGGAGCCCGGTCACTTCTAATGGACTTGTGATGGAGAGAGCCATTATATCCAGAACTATGGAGACTGAACATGGGTCACATAGTAGTATTTATACTCTTTTTGTTGTTGTTTGCTTGCTCTTTTTTTTCTCATTTTTTCCCCTTTTTGTTGTTTGCTTGCTCTTTTTTTTCTCATTTTTTCCCCTTTATGAGCTGATTTTTCTTGTGCAGCACACGTTTCCAAAGTGGAAATATGTGTAGAAGAATTGCACACGCTTAACCTATATTGGATTACTTGATGTCTAGAGCAGTAGGTGGGAGAAGGGAGGGAGAAAAAATTGGAACATGGGCTTTTGCAAGGGTGAATGTTGAAAACTTTCTTTGTATATATTTTGAAAATAAAATATTATTGAAAAAAGTGTGGAGAGCAATGTGTGTTACACAGGCTTATTAAGCCTGGATCTACGGGTAGGAGGCAGATGGTGATGGCCTTCCCTCACAGGAGGAGGAGGCAATAGGAGACTTGGGGCAGTAGGGAGCCACCGAGTATTTTTTAAGCAGGGGACAAACAGGTCAGATTTCCACTTTAGGTAGCATATTTTCTGCCACTGTATTGGGGAGATTGATGGAGAAGGAAGAGGTTTCAAGAGAAAGAGCAATTAGGAGGCTACTGCCATAGTCCGGATGAGAGGGCTGGCCAATTGGAGGCAGAAGACATGTTTTGGATGTGGAATCAGAAAGACTGGGCAGGGGCAGCTAGTTGGCACAGTGGCTGGAGTACCAGCCCTGAAGTCAGGAGGAGCTGAGTTCAAATCCGGCCTCAGACACTTAACACTTCCTGGCTGTGTGATCCTGGGCAAGTCACTTAACCCCAATTGCCCGAGCATTAAAAAAAAAAAAAGAAAAAGAAAAAAAGAAAAGACAACAGATTGCATGTGGGAGAAGATGAGGCAAGTGAGGGTGTCTGAGGCTATGACTCTCTCCCTATGGGATAGATGTTAACCAATGAAAATTTAGAAAGCATTTCATTACATGCCCTCAACAGAAGAAAAAAAAAAGGAAACTTGAAGAAAGGGCAGGGGAATCATTAGATTTATTTAAGGGAAGCCCTCACTTTACAGATAAGGAAACTGTGGCTGCTAGATAATGGGGGGCAGAACTGGGAGTCCAGACACTTGCTCCAACTCAGGATCAGAGCACTTTGGGTGACTCTCCAAGGACCCGAGATGCCCCCATGGAGGGGTCGGAGGCAGGGGGATCTTTCACCTTCCTGGGTCTCCAGCCTTTGTCATATACAGGAAGGGCTTGGACCGCACCGATCTGGTAACCCACAAATCCGGCCTTAATATGAGTGATTTGCCCTAATCCCAAATCCAATTTAGCATCAACTTGAGAGGGAACAAGCACATTTGCAAAGTGTCTACTCTATACCGGGCACAGTCCTAAACTCTTCCCAAATATCTCATCTGAGAGGTCATCCCTCCACTCTTTATGGCCCAAGAGAATATTCCCAAATCACTTACACTCTCAGGACCCCTAAAGTCAACTGACATTTGCAGAGATTTAAAGTCTACGAGTTATTTTCCAAACATTCTCTCACTTGATCTCAATCCTCAGAAGAGGTAGCCTTTCAGATGATGTTTTAGTTTGCAGAATACTCTTCTTATTGACTCATTAGATTCTCCCTGGATCAATATGGATCAATAACTGGAAGGCAGGTGCTATTATTATCCCCACTTTACAGATGAGGAAACTGAGGGAAACAGATTCAATGACTTGCCCAGAGTCTTCACACAAGTTATCCAAAGCAGATTTCCAATTCTGGTTTTCCTAATTCTATCCACTAGGACACCTGCCTCTGCCTCTAACAAATCCAAGAGAAGGAATTATTGTTATTTTTCGGATGGGGCAGCCAAGGCTCTGAGATGTGACGGGATCACCAGCGATCACGTCAGAGGAGGTATCGGAAGCCCGATTTCTCCTGACTAGTCCAGCTCCCTTTCCTCAACATCACTGCCAATTGAGGGGGCGGCATTAGACAGCCTTACATCCTGGGCTCCCTGGGGAAGGCTATGGAAGCCTTCTCAGAATCATGGCTTTAAGTGAATAAAATACTGACCGCCAAAAAACTCCAACTATATTGAAATGCAGTTACCAAAAATGAAAATAAAAAATAGATTCATGGACAGTAAAGTCCTATGGTTGATCTGAAAAAGAGAATCCCTGTAAAAAAGATGGATTTCAGTTCCTGGTGGATTTGGAACCATTGGATGAGGTTCAGCTATTTATTTGGGTGGCCCCAGGCAAATTGCTTCTCCTCCTTCCCCCAGGTCCATTTCTTCCTTTTGTCGGCCCATGAGAAGCATCCTCTTGGGAGTCCCCGGGCTTGTTGAGGTCCTCCAGGTGTTCCCATTGGAGGACAACAGTGAGAGCCGCTGGGATGCTGCAGAGCCTCCTGGGAGAGGTCGTGGACCAGGCAGAGGCGTCTGACTCGATCATCACACAGGGAAAGCCAAGTGGATGAAAGATGTCTATGACCTGGCTCTTCTCAACAATGAGATGGTTCAGGCCAGTTCCAATGATCTTGTGATGAAGAGAGCCATCTGTTCCCAGGGAGGGGACTGTGGGAAATGAATGTGGATCACAACATGGTATTTTCTCGCATTTTGTTTTCTTACTCATTTTTTCTCCTTTTTAATATTTTTTATTGAAGTTTATTTTTTAAACATATACAAGGATAATTTTTTCAACATTGCCCCTTGAAAAACCTTGGGTTCCAATTCCCTCCCCCCCCTTTCTCTACCCTGTCTCTTAGATAGCATGTAATCCAATATGTTAAACATGGTAAAAATATATGTAAAATCCAAATTAGGCGTACATAATAGGATGTTTCTTATACAGCACGATAATTGGGGAAATACGTACAGAAGAATCGCACATGTCTAACATATTCTGGATTTCTTGCTGTCTATGGGGAGGGGAAAATTTGGAACACAACGTTTTGCAAGGGTCAGTGTTCAAAGTTATCCATGTATATGATTTGAAAATAAAAAGCTTTTAAAAAAAAAAAAAAAAAGCTGTCTATGGCCCAGATGAGGACATGGAATAAGAACAGAAATCTGGAGATGCTGCCATCAGGGAGGATAGGAAGACAGGGAAGACAGAAAGGTAGAAAGCAGATGGGAGCTACAGAGACAGAGAGAGAGAGAGAGACAGAGAAACACAGAAACATAGTCATATAGAGATGGAGGGGGAAACGAGAGAGATAGAAAGAGGGATACAGAGAGAAACAGAGACAAAGATAGAGACAGAGAGAGGTGAGAAAGAAGAGGGAGACAGGGAGACAGAATTGGAGCCAGATACAGAGGGAGACAGACAGAGACAGAAAGCGCTACAGATCCGGGCCAAAAGGTTCACATGAGTGAATTGGGCCCAGAACTGAACAGCTGGAAAAGAGTCAATTAGATTTCCTTTAGGAAATAGCCAAGCTCCCCCTGACCCCAAGCTCCTCGAGGAACAGGCTCATGCCTTTAATACTAACGTTCTGCGTGACTGAGACACGGAGCCCATCTGCCCCTTGTCTGCAGCCCGCGGAGGCTGGGACAGTGGAGGCAGTGGGGGGTTGGAAGCAGTCTAGGATATAAAAGGAACCATAGAGAAGGAAAGGTGGGCCGGCCACGCGGCCAGGGCGGCCCTGGGAGCCGCTGCTGGGGAGGAGGTCCGTGGGAGGAGGGTGCTCCCCTAACTCTCCACAGGGAAGGGGCTCGCCCGGTGTGACTCAGCCACGTCGGGGCCCCTGCTCCCCTGGCTCACCCCCACAGCCCTTCTCACGCCGGCCTCTGTACCAAAGCACCGAGCGGCGGCTGCACACAGCAGGCACTTAATGAGTGCTTGTTCCCGAGCGGGGCGGTAGCGGTCCGCAGGGCTGGCCTGGCGGGAGGCAGACCTGAAAGCGAGTTGAGGCTGGGAGGAGGGTCCTGTGGCCAGCCTGGTCCCCTCTCCATCTACTGGACACGGCGGGAAGTCTCCTCCAGCTTCTGAATCCCAGAGGGGGACAACCCTGGAACAGGCCGGAGGGGGCTCGCTTGCTCCTTTCCTGGTGACCAGGGCCTGACCCACGGTGCCCAACCTCAGTCAGCGCCCGATCACGGGTGGCTCTTGTTGCAGGATGGAGGAGAAGCCGAGTGGGCCGTGGGCCTGGAGCTAGAAGGACTTCATAGCCCACCAAGTCCAACCCTCTCTTCTGACAGCCAGAAAGTGACTCGGCTAAGATCAGAGGTAGGGTTTGACCAGGTCCTCTGCCCCACATCTGGCACCTGCACCGAGCACGTGGCCATGCAGTGGAGCTGGGATCCTGGGGCTAAGGCCCTGGAAATCAGAGTGTCAGTTTTCTCATCTGTAAAATGGGAACAAAGTCCACACTCACACTACCAAGAGCTAACGTGAGTTTTGCGGACCTGGAAAGGGGGAGGCTGCAGCCGTACAGAAAGGCTTCCCTTGCCAAAGATCATTACCTTTTTGTCCAAGTGTATGACTTGATGTGGGCAATGCCCAAGTGGACATTTCCTCCACTCCCCCAGACTAACTCTTCTCCCTTGTTCTCGGAGCCAGCGAGGGCCCAGGGAACTCCCAGGTTGAGGCCCTGTGGCCAGGACGGGTGAGCAGCCGGACCTCCTCCGTCACAGCGGTTCACCGGGACATGGACCCAGGGCTCGCGTTCTTATCATCAAAACCATTTCGCTTTTTAACAAGACTGATTCTCTTGGAAAAGCATGTTGAGATGCGCGAGTAATCCCTTCTGTGCATGAGCCCAGGACTGGGTCACTATTAAGGAGGTGGGTCCCTACGGGAAAGAACAACAATGACAGGAACCAGGCTAACTTGTAATGAAACTATCTTTTATATAAATTATTAACCCATCCAGTTTAAAGCAGGTTTGCTATGCCCGTGTCACTTAATTCTGAAGAAGGACAGATGCGGCCTTCTACATTCATAAATTACATCAAATAATTCATGAGAAAGTAGAGAAAACAAAATGGCAGGTACAACGGAACCCCGTACGTTAAAAAAAAAAAATAATAAGACAAATTCTGATTGAACATAATGATTGCAAAATGGAAACACAAAGTTGGAACGGTTAAAATAGACGCAGGTGAGGGGGGCCGTGAGCAGGCCAGCCGCGTGCTACTCCCGGGTCCGGGACCGGTCATCTTCCTCTCCCGCACGCCGGGATCGAGCGCCGCCCACCGACGTGACTGCATCTCCGCGTCCGCTTGGGAGGGTGGATCTCACACTTAGGAGATACCGGTGAAATAAAACCAAGAGCTCTTGGGGCATAGACAGTAGTCTAATCTCTTCCACGCCTTGTTTTAAAATTTCAATTCGGCACACTTAAAAAAAAAAAACCCAACCCCAAATCCCATCAAAACAAAACCCCAGAACCCCCCAAACAAAAAACCCACAACAAAAAACAGCAGCAGCAAGGGATTATTTGGGATTCTTTGTCAAATACCAAATGACATCCATCATGTTGGAGGGTGCTTCTTTACTCATGTAAGAATATATAGATATATATAGATATATATATATTTTTTTTAACTGTACACAATTTATAGGGTGTGACAAAGTTTCCAAAAGACTAGATCAACAAGATATTGGCCATTTCTGCACACAATTTAGTTTTTCGTTTTTTTTTTTTTTATACAAAGACATTGCAAGATGTAAGAGGTTGAATTTGATTTCAATGCTACAGTTAATACAAAAGTCAACAAGAAACAAAGTAACAATCCCCGACCCCCCCAGTAACATTATTTGACACTGAACCCTTGGGGGGTTGGGGGTGACCACCACCGGAAAGCAGAGATTGGCTGGAGAGGCCGCAGGAACCGCGAGACGCCCCCTCGGGACGGGACCCAGCTTCCCGGCCCGGTGCATGCTCGGCGGGCGAGGTCCGTCTTCTCTCGGTGGCTATTTCTACAGAGGGTACGTTTCAGGATGGTCACGGAGAGCCTCCCTCCAGCACACGCACGGACACAGACACACACCCACCCGCACCCACGACCCCCTCCCAAAGCTCTCCGGAAAGGCCGCCTCCCGTCCCCACTCCCACCCCACGGGCCGGAGGCCGGGGCCGAACCGCGTCCAGGCCGGAGCGCTTCGCAGATGGTCTTCGGCCTTCCTCTGGCGACGGCGGCCCAGGAGACTGACCGCCGGCGTTTCCCGTCACAGCGACTTCTCTTCCAGGGTCCCAGTTGTCAGCGATGGAGCGTTTTTAGTAAGTCTTTTTGGAGGAGGGGATTGTGATCCTTTTCAACTTCCTTTCAGAGTTTTAAATAGGAAAATCAATTATTGTAGGCCAGATCACAGATTTCTGAAACCCTCAAAGGTCTCTCGAAGCCAGGAGAACCAAAAAAAGCAAGTGGTTTTTGCATAGGAAGATTTTTTTTTTTTAACCTTTCCAAGAAATTAAAAAAAAAAATGGTCAAATTCATTGGAGAAGATAAGAGTACTTGCTTTTAAAGAGTAGCGGACTCTGCGTGTGATCCAAGGGTCGGGGAAGAAGCCAGCCCCACGCACCCCCAGTGCCCAGGCAGGGGCGTCCTCGGGCTCCTTCCGGGGAGCAGGGCTGCCCGTGCCCTGGGGGACTCTCCACCTCGGCCCACAGGAAGCTCCAGGGACTCTGGCTCAGCCTGAAAGCCCCGCACGTGCCCAGGGCTCTGCCCGCTCCCTCCCTGCCCTGCCCCCACCAGCAAAGGCCCTCAAGCACTAAGTCTTCATTTTCAAGCACCTATTTTTTTGTTTTTAATTCATGAACTGATTGTAGTATATGACTGAAGAATCAGTGACAGTGGTACAGGGATTCACTGCATATATCATGTACATCACGTCTCTTGGCTTTCCGAAAGCAATTCCCGTCACTCCGGCCCACGGACGAGAGGCGGGCTGCTTGGGACCCGTGGCCTGGGAGACGGTCCGGCTCCTTCTCTCCCCTGGACAGCCGCTTCCACTGCCTCCCTATCCCTGGTTCAGATTTCAAAGGCGGGCACGGGGCAGGGCCGGAGCTCGCGGCCCGCTGGCACCGACGCCGAGGGCGCCCCCGAGTGTCCAGAGCGGAGGCTCCTTTGCCCCCAGCCCCCGGGGAGCTCCAGGGGAGGGGCGGGTTCCAAGGCGAACAGGCCTCTGCTTTCTGCTGTTTCTAAGGCAAGGCAAGGCCAGACCCCGATTCTCCCTCCCTGGGGAGGCCGTCCGGCTGCCCTGGGCTGGAGCTTTTATTTCGGAGTTGCTATTGCTGCTTCTAAAAACAAGCCCCAGGAGTTTCTGGAGCTGGAAAGGAGGAAGAGGAGGGTTTCTCTGGTTGCTGCCATATGCTTAATAATGAACACGTATAAAAAGTGGTCAAACCTAGGGGAGGGCTCGGCTGCCGGTTTATGTACAATAATTTAATCAGCTGTATATAGTTAATACCTAAAAAATTAATTCAAGATCAAAGTCCTTCATGCATTTTATGAGGAAGTTGTGGAGTCCGGCGGCGGGCAGCTGGGCGGGGCTGGGGCCAGGAGTCTTCCCGGGCGGTCCGGCCTCTGCAGTTACACTTTGAGCTTCTTCATGGTCTCGAGCCGCTTTTTCAGCAGCTCCCCGATTTCCTGAAGCGAGTGCTGGTAGCTGCTCTGCACCTTCCCATGCACAGTCTTTGTGAACTTCTCCTCCTGCGGAGAAGGGAACGAGCGGCTGACGCCGAGGGGCTGCAGGGGCTGCCCGGCCCCGCCTCCCAGCCCTTCTCTGCAGGAGTGGGGGGACCTCCGGGTGCAGAGGGCCTGGCCACGCCCCGAGAAGCCTCCCAGCCCATCCCTTTTATCCTTTGTTCCGAAGGTTGGACTATCTATGGGTGGAAATGGTGGCAATTGCTACAAGAATTAGGCTGCCCTCAACCCTCAACAGGCCCAAGGCCTTGCTGGGGCTCCTTCCCAGCATTAGCACTGGGGGCCCCGTCTTCCCAGTGAGACCAGGGATCAATGTCCCGCCTGGGCACCTGCTGCAAACAGAGCGGCTGTCCACCTCCACTGGGCAAAAGTGCAGCCCTGCTTCCCCTGGTAGGAGAGGAAGGCAGGGAGGAGAGGAGAAGGAAAGGAGGAGGGAAAGAGGAAGGAGGAAGGAAGGAAGGAAAGAGGGAGGGAAGAAAGGAGGCAGGGAGGAAGGAAAAGGGGAGGGAAAGAGGGAAGGAGGAAGGAAGGAAGGAGAGAGGAAGGAAAGGGGGAGGGAAAAAGAAGAGAGGGAAAGAAGGAAGGACAGAAGAAAGAAAGGGAGGGAGGGAGGGTATCTGATCAGTTCAAATATCTTCCTTCCAGACCTTCCATGCTAATTACTTTAGGCTCAGTAGAGGTAAATAAGTCAGACAGGATCTAAAAACACAGCTTGGATACAATGGGCTCCCCCCGCCCCCTGCTGACTCCTTGGTCTCATCGGACCCCCTGGGGAAGCTGAAGGCCCTCGCTCCCCTGTATTGGAGTGGGGAGACCCTCAGGAGCACAACTAGCCTCCCCATTTCCACGGGCAGCCCTAGTGCTCGGCCCACAGTAAGAACTAAAGAAAGCTTATTTGTGCTTCCCTTGGGACCCAGGCCTGTGTCCCCTGGGCCGGTCATTTCCACGCCTCCCTTACTGCCCCCAAACTTAAGCACAGAAAGGGCCAAGTGGAGGCAGGAAGAGCCAGAGGTGCTGGGGCGGGCCCAGCTGCTGAGCGGTTCCTTATCTGCTCCACAGGCTGCTTTCTCCCCACCACCCCCCTCCCCGCCCCCATCACTATCACTGTTCCCATCAAGGTAACAAGTCGGTCCGGAGACTCATTGGCCAGCCTGCCTCAGTTTCTCCTGAGTGTTAGGAGTCTTGGCTTGGGGACAGCGCTTCGCTATGGACAGATCTCAGGGGGTCTAAACAACTGTTTTTTAAATATTCTGACAGCTGCATATCGATAGTGTCAGTTTCCTTGATTTAAAAACAAACACAAAAATCCCCCATAAGCCCTCGGAAGGAGCAGGAGGGTCCCAGGGGCCCTCCTGGGATGAGAAGGGGTCCTCAGGCTCAACTCCACAGCTCGCTCTCCGTCCGGACCTTGGACAAACCCGATCCCCCAGGGCCGGGCCTGGGAGTTGGCAGGGAGGGAGTGGCGGGTTACCCATCTCTTACCTGTGAAAGAGCAGGGTCTTCTAGGGATAATTCTTCAAGTTTCAGTGCAGCCAACAGAGTCTCGAGCCCCTTGATGTGCTCTAGGACGCCGGAGATGAGCAGCTGGAGACCGGCCACATAGTGCTGGAAGCTGGAGAAGATGGGCGGCTGCAGGGACAGGAGAGGGGAATGAGATTCCCGGGAGCCCGGCCATGGCAAGCGAGGGGGGGGCCCAGCCGGAGGATGGCCAGCCCTGCCTGTCCAGCCCCGCCCTCCGCTGCCAGCCTGACCGCAGCCCTCAGTGACCCCCGCCGTCTCTGGCTCGTGCAATGGGCAGCCAGAGCCCAAGGTCTGGGGCACGAGGCCGCTGCAGGGACCGCCTCCTGGCCGACATGCTGACTGGCTATTCGCCAGAGCGCTCACTGCCCCGGCCCTGGCCTCCCAGGGAGACCTCATCCTTATCCCCCAGGATGTGGGGCCCAAGCTCGTGCCCATGGCTTACGTCCTTGTGGGGCCGGATTGGGGAAAGGTCAGAACAGCCCCTGGAGCGAGGGGGAGGAGACTGCCCAACTGGTCAGTGCTACAAGGGGCTTCCCCCAGCCTGGCCCCTGCAGTACCTGTGCAGAAGGGGCCCCTTCCTCAGCAGCAGCAGCCCTAGTGACCGACAGGGCCAGAGGGACTGTGAGCTGGGGCTGGCAGTAGCCCACAGACCCCTGGCCGGCTTCCTCGGAAGGAAGGGGCTCCTCGGAAGGAAGGGGCTCCTCTGAGGTGGCCAGCACCCCACCAGGTGCCATCTCTCTGCCGCTCACAGGCTAGGGCAGGGGCCAGGAAGGGGCCGGGGCCCGTCTCCCCTCAGACTCTCCTGGACAAGCCCGTGCCCCCACACATTGCGCGTGTTGAACCGCAGCCTCCGAAGGGCTCATGGCTGCCCCCTTGGCTGTCAGTGGGTCAGTGCATGTGCCTCCACCCGTGCATGCTGAGGACCGTGGGAGCTGCCCAAGGACACACACCCCAAAGCTTCCCTGGTCGTCTCCCCTAGCCCAGCCAAGCGGGCTCCCTTCCGGAAGTGCCTCCGGGTCTGCCCCTGGCCCGGGGGTCTCTCCCCCTCCCCCCAGGCCGTCAGCGTCTCAGAAAGGGCAGGGGCTTCAGCACACGGGCCGCTCTGCACCGAGCTCTAACACCCAGGCCAAAGCCCAAAGGCAGCGTTCGGCCCGGGCCACACCAGCCTCGGAGCCAAGATGGGGCCCCAGTCCTGCCCGGGCCGACCGCTCTCGTTCCCTGCCCGGCATCCTCCTCCAGACGCTCTCTGGTCCTTCTCAGGGAGGACTGACCCGGCTCTCCGAGCAGGCCCCTGGCGCCCCCTCAGCTGCCCTATGCCCATTCCTGGACTTGCAGGCCCCCAAGGCCCCAGACCTTTTCCCCAAAATGCACATGAGCTGCGCCTTTCTCATCTCTGTCTGAAGTTAGAGCAAAGCCCGAACGAGCGCATCTTGTTTGTGTCCCTCCCGGAGACACAGACCGCCTGAGGCCACGGGAACAAGGGCCTGGGGGGAGGGGAGGGCACTCCCTGCATAGGAAGGGGGGGAGGGCAGTGGCAGTGGGGCCCGACCCCTCCCCACGGCGGTGATTACCATCAGGGTGTTGGTTTCTTTTTTCTTCTTTTTCCTCTTCTGTAGATTTAATTTATACGGCTGCAGGACATTGTCACAGTAACTAGTCACCCAGAGGACAATGGAGATGGTCTGAGGGAAAAAAAAGAAATGTGCATTAAGCAAGAGGCAGAGAGGGGGAGAGATTGGGGAGGGGGTGAGAGAGAGTGGGGGAAGGAAGGGGGGAAGGAGAGAGAGGGAGAGAGACAGAGAGAGGAAAGGAGGGAGGGAGGGAGAGACAGAAAAACAGAGACTCTTAGGGTGCCATGACCCAGAGCCAGTAAGGGACCCTGGGGGTCTCCTGGCCTCTCCCCACCCCCATTTCACAGAAGGGGAGCTGGGGAAACACACAGGCTGGGGGGGAGGGGGGGAGGGGAGGGAAGGGGCAGGGTGGCGTGCTCACCTCCACAAAGAAGACCAAATTCTCTAAGATTCTGGGATGCGTCTTCAGGCCCCCGTCCTGTACTTCTAGTATGTCTCCTTTACACTGACTGAACACTTCTGCAAGACAAAAGGCAAAGACCCCAGTCGGTCTCTTGTTGGCCCAAGGGGGGGCCAGAGGCTGAGCGGGGCCTCTGGGAGCAGGGGGGGAGGGGAAGGCACCTCCTCTCTTTATGATCTTCCCCCCATCTCAGGGACACTCCCGTAGGTTTCTGGGCCCTGAAAAATCAGAGGCCGCAGCCGGGAGAACGAAGGGCGCTCCCCATGGAAAGACCAGAGATGTCTCTCCCTCTCAGGCCCAGGTTTCGGACTAGGAATCCCCATCACCGCAGAGTCACAACCACTCTGCTTCGGGAGGATGAGGCAGAAGGGCTCGGGGGCTCCCGGGAAGGGAAGGACCCCCCAGATCAGCGCGCCCGAACCTCATCACGCCTGCTGCCCAGAGATGAGCCATTCCGGAAAAGTGCACGTGCACAACAGGGACTCCTCAGTGTCACTTACCCCTTAACTGCTCTAATAAAGAGTCACAACTATTCCCTATTCTCTCCTGGATCTCGGCCGTGTCCTCTGAAAAGGAAGGAGAACATTCTGCTTTGTCACGTGTAGAGGGAAGGCGCACACGGCTCCCGAGAACCTCCCTGCTGAGCCTGCGCCCCCTGGGCCCACCCGGACCCCGAACCTCTGCGGGGACTCGTGCCTTCTCGGCCAGAACCATCGCCCCGATTGAGGGCGAGATCAAAACCCGCTTCTTTCAATAAATGACCGGTGTGGGTGGAACACTCCCCCAAGACAGTCCCAATTCTGATCCAGCCCCAACGTTCAGCCCTCCGGATACAGGCTCTGCGCGACCCCAGCGGGCTCTGCCATTTCGAAACCTCCCAGTTAAGTGGTGAGTTTGCACGGCGGAAAGCCGCTGTGACAGGCGCCCCGAAGGCTGCGGGGGGGAGGGGGGCAGAGCCCCGGCCTCTCAGAGGCGCCCTCCGAGCCGCCGTCAGCACGGGCAGCGGGGACGAGGGGCTCCGCCCACTGAGCGGCTCGTGTGGGCCTAGGCCACCCCCTGGGTGACAGCTGCTGTCATTGGGAATCAAACGCTATTTACTGTCTCAGCCTAGAGTTTCTGCTGAATGAAGCTTCCCCCCAACATGCCGGATTTACTTTCAGAGCAAACAAAATCATCATCTCTGAATCAGCAGCCAGAGTTATCTGGCCAAAGCCCGAGGCGGGACTCTCACACACTCACGTCTTACCTAGGCCATTGGTATCTAGTTCATAAATGTCACTAACGAGATAGAAGGAGCTGGTCTGGCACTGACAGCAGCCGCTGCTGAAGAAGCCGGCCATCCGGGTGGGGACAGGACCCAGGAAAGGATACTGTGGAGGGAAGGAAAAAGGTCTCATCAGGCAGGGAAGCCAGAGGCACGAGGCCCCTGGGGGAGGGGACTGTCCGGGGACCCCGAGTCTGGGGTCACGGGGCTCACAAGGAGCGGGCCAAGCCTTGGGAAGGCGTCCCCGATGCATGTGAGACGGGGTCTGGCTCTGGAGCCACAAGGATCCCCTCCTCTTCCTGAGTCTGCCCAGGCAGCCTAAAGTCGGGAGCTGAACCCAGGTCCTTGGGCAGCCAAGGTTTGAGCAGACCCAGGACACGGGCACTGGACGCGCCTCTAAAGCCCACCTGGAATGACAAAGCTCAGAGCGGAGATCGGGGGCGGCCTCTGGCACACTGGGGAGGGGGCCCGCTTTAGAGAGATCCCCGACACATACAGGGAGGGGGCAGGGTGGCAGCGGGGGCCGGGCAAGGCGATGATTCTGGGACTTTGGGCAGTCATTCAATCCCTGTCCTGCTTCTGTTCTTTTTGACAAGGAGAAGGATTTTTGGACTTAAACAGTCAGGAGAGAAATGGCCAATGGGCTGCTGGTCCCCAAGACAGTAAGAGAGCAGTGGCTGTAACGGAGGAATTGGAACCCTGAAGGACTCTGTCCTCATGCCCCGAAAGAGCCGGGAGACGGCTCACCCTCCCCACGCCCCACTCAGGGCTCCGTGAGCACGGGAGGAAGGAGAAAGGGGGGGCACATGGCCTGCTTTTCCAAAAAGGGAAGAGATGGGGCTCTGGTGACACGGGCGGGCCCAAATCTGGGAGTGCTGTGAGAGGGAAGCCAGTGCCCAGGGAGACAAGAAAGCCACCATCACCAGGAGCCCCGGCAGCCAGGCCGGGCCAGGACGGACCAGGATGGGCCAGGATGGGCCAGGCCAGGCCAGGACGGACCAGGACGGACCAGCATGGGCCAGGATGGGCCAGGACGGACCAGGACGGACCAGGATGGGCCGGGCCGGGCCAGGACGGACCAGCATGGGCCAGGACAGACCAGGCCAGGCCACTCTGATTCTCTGACATGTTTAGTAAACTTGTGGGTCAAAGGATGGACACGAGAGATACTTTAAGCAAAGATGTTGGGACAAGGGCCTGGAAGAAAAGGCCGGGCCCGAAGAGTAGAGCCCCTGGTTCTGTGACCCTTAGGAAGGGTTCCCTGAGAGGGGCCTCGGGCCTCAGGACCCTGACACTGTCGAGGAGTTTCTCCAGTGACGTGAACCCTCACAAACAGCCCGTTCTTCAGATCGTGTGTCACACGGGGGGGAAGCACAGTTAACATGCTCCAGTGGATGACCAAGGGAGGACCCAAAATAATATGACTCAGAACCAAATCTAAGAAGATGAAATAGAATTTGGGAGAAATGTAAAATCTGACGCTTTGGTTCAAAACCATCGAGCATAAGACAGAAGTTTGTCTAGACACCAATTAAAGTGTGTGAAAAGATCAGAAAGCCTGAGTGAGCAACAGGCAAAAAGAGTCAAGAAGGAGGCGCCCATCCCATGGTGGTCTCTTCTGGGGGCCCAGTTTGAGGGAGGGTTCAGAGAAGCTGGAGACCACAGGACAGCCGGGGGCCTCGAGCTCAGGCCGAATGGGGGTCTGCTAAGAATCAAAGCCTAAAGATCGGCAAAGTACACAAGAGCGTCCCCAGGGACTGCCAGCAGAGACGGACCAGCTGACCTCTGGGCCCCTCAGAGCAGCAAGGGGAAGACGCAAGTTAAAAACAGGCCACGCTGCCTTGGAAGGCACCTCCTCATTGGATGGTGTGACAGAGGGGACGCCAAGGCCCCCCCACCCATGGGTGGGGGTATACCCGAGACTGGAACAGTCCTCTCTCACTTTTAAAATTGCAGACTCGCAGTTGGCCACGAGCCAGAGGCCTGGATCCTGGGAGCTCGGGGGCCTGCCCAGGGTTCATGCAGAAGGAAGTGGTCAGGACTCAAACCTGGGTCTCCTGGTGCCCTCCCCCACACGAAGGCCGCCGGCCCCGGCCCAGCCCTGCTTCTCATGTACCTGGACCTTCCGTTCCACAAATCGCTTTCCCGCGTCCATCACGCCTTCCAGCTGCTGGAGAAGCGAACGGATGGTATCGATCCTCGAGGAGACGCCGTTCTCTGTTGTCTTGTCTGAGTTTTTTGGCTCCACGGGGTGGCTGAGAGTTGGAAGCCCGCTGACCAATCTCAGGGTCAGGGAACGGATGCGCAGCCAGAGGGTCTCTTCCTCCAGGGAGAGTTTCTTGTGCTCTTCAGAAATGTCCCTTAGGGCAGAAACACCAGCAAGGGCTAAGCCAGCAGAAGCCAGTGGCCACTTCACCTTTTCACAGTAACCGTCTGAGCCGTCCGGGGGCTCCCAGCCACATCCTACCCCAAACCTGGACCACCCTCGTAGACCCGGTGAGTCAGGAGCAGACAGTACAAGGGGTGGGCCTGATTCTGAGTTAAATAGCAGGTACCTCTCCTTGGGATCCCAGGTGAAGAAAACGTGGAGGTCCCTATTGTCTCGCAGGTCTTTCCAGGGGATGTCATCCTCCTCGGGGCTCAGACTCATGGACTTGACACTTTCTTCCAAGCTGGTCGATCTGTGACACAAACATAAGGACCATGTTTACAGAACCTTCAGGGAAGAAGGGAGAAGCGCCTCAAAGCACACGTTTACAAACCCCCTACAAGGAGGGTCCCAGGGTCTCAGAGCCAGAGAGAAAATAAAGGGGGGCCAGGAAAGGGGACCCTGGCAGCCAAATCGGGCTCTGAATCTGGTCCTCTGAGGCCCCGTCTAGCTGCCCCTTCTGCCTCTGCTCCTCCGAGAGTTTTCTTTAGGCTGGGATAAAGAACAATGGGTGGAAGGAGTCCTGGGGCTGTCCACAAGGAGGGGAGCGGTGGTCAGCTCAGGCTGGGAGCTTCCCTCGGAGTCGATGGACACACAGTGGGGACAATGGGCACAATTTTCCAGGTTGGACAATGAACAATCCATGGACTTTAAGGAAAGAGAGCCGAGGTGGGCTCTGCTGCCGGGGCAGCGCCGGTCCGGACTGTCCCGCTCCGCCTGCCTCCCCACCGGGCTTCAGACGCTCAAGGCCATCGCTCCCTCCACAGCCCCGGGCCACACTCACATGTTGGCTTCCAGCATCAGGTCCAGCAACATCCGCTCCGTGCGCACTTGGGCAAAGTGCAGAGAGTTGTTGAGCCTGTTTCTGAAAGCGATGAACTCTGGGATCTTCTCAAATGCACCATATTTGTAGGCTTGAATAATGTATTCTGAGGTCTGCGAAGAAAAAACATCCCATCGGCATGATCATCTTTAACGATCAGAAAAGCTCGCCAGCAAAGCAATTCAACCAGGAAGTCCAGAACAGAGCCCAACAGAGAACTAAGGAAGCACTTGCAGGCTAGCCGCGGCCGTGATCACTAACCTCCGAGCCCTCCCCGCTGCTCCGCGCGCCCCCTTGGCCGACACCAGCCCCCGCGTGGCCGCGTTCATGTCACCCCCTCCCTGACTCTCGGAGCAGCCGCCCTGTGCCTGAGCCCGCCAGGAAACAGCCCCTGGTGCTTTCCTTAAGATGGCGGGGAGAGCCTGTTTCTAGCAAGGCTTCAAAAACAGACCCACTGCCTGCACTGGTTCCCCCCCTAAAAAAGGCCCAGAGACGTGCTGGCTCCTTCTCACTTTATTGTTACTTTGAGTACACGATCACATAGCGCCAAGACTTCGGGGCGACACCAACAAGGCCGACACGCAGGCCCACGCCACCGCTAGTCCCGGAGGAACCCCGACCCCCCGAGTGACACGATGCCGAGCACAACCGGGCGGTGACCTGGAACCCCTGGGAGAAGCCGCCCAAGAGGACGAGAAGGATCCCGGGGAACCGAGCTTCCCGGGAAGGAGCCATGTCCTCAGGACCCAAGACGGCACCAGCCTCCAAAAACCTCCACAAAAATCCAACGCCTGCCAAGACGCGACCACGCGACACGAGCGCTCTCTAAAGCGGCCTCCTTTCTGCGGCCTCCCTCGGCTGCCTCTGTCCCCTCTCCATTACGTCCAGATAATGTGCATGATAGGAAAATAGGGCAATAGTCACAACATACCCTCTGATTAACAGCCTCGCAGGGTTCATATCAGGCCGCGGGATTGCGCCAGGGGCGCTAATTCAACTGCACTCGATGCGGCTTTTAAACCCCCACGGGACACCTCGGTGAGCTGTTTGCCTGCAGTATCTGGAGAAATTAAAGACGGACGGACACAAGAAAATTAAAAAGATTACTTGTGATCCTGCTGGCTTAGAGAAGGACTACCTGAAAATCCTCATGTTACTTTCTGGCTCGACTCGAGGAGAGCGAGAGCGCCTCTTCCCTTAACTGCCTACGGGGGGTGGGGCTGCCCTAGCCGAGGGGCAGAGGGGAGAGCAGGGGCAGGCACGGCAGGGGTCGGAGCCGCAGGTGCCCGGAGCGCTCACAGCCGGTGGAGCGGGGATTCCCCGGGCGGTCAGCGTGAGACCCCAGTGGCTCTCGGGCTCAGACCAAAGGCTAAAAGCACCCACTCCACCCCAACTAAGAGCTTCAGGTGGTTCTCATTCTAGATGGCCCCGGGAATTACAAGAGTTTGGCAGAAATTAAATGCAAGAAAAGCTGGAGAGCCCAGCAGGAAGGAAGCCACACTACTCTTTCCCAGGCTACAAGGCAGCTAATGCCCTGGGGGTCTTTCCACGGTAGTCCTCCTTTAAGCCTGCCTGTGTCATGGCCCCCAAAGCGGGTCAGAGTAGAGAGCCAAAGAGTGTCCGATGGGGGGAACAGCAGCGCCCCCCGGCCTGGCCTACGGGAGACCGGGCTAGAGACTGCAGGCAAGCGGGCTCGGCCAATCAGGGCACACTGAGGTCACCGAGGTGAGGGGGGTCCCTTCCGACTCTGAAATGAACCCTGGTCGCTGCCGAGAGGGCACAGAGGCCAACTCGAGAACCTTCCTGCGCGGCTGCGCCAGCCTAACAGCCCTGCCTGGCACGATGGCCCCACGGGCCCCAAAGGCGCTTCTGGAGGCCCGGGGAATCCGAGAGCAGCTCGCCCTCCAGAGGGAAGAGCTTGTTCAGAGCTGGCTCAGCTCCTCAGGAGCCCCACGAAGGAAAAGCCCCCCTTTCTGCACTCCCCCCCCAGGGATGCTGACAAGTGTCCATTTCAAAATGAGCGCAAACTGAACGGGAGCAAAGAGGGCTGCGGGGGAGCGGTGGGCACCCAGGCACACACACACAGGCTCTCAACACCCTCCGAGGTTCCCGTCTTCCCCAAAGCAGGCCCCCCGCCCCGGGCCCTCTGCAATTCCTCATCTGGCAGCTGGCACAAGCCGCCGTGCAGATGTCAGGGACACCTCTCTGTGCAGATTCAGGGGCATGGAGCACGGTCCTCCCGCAGCAGTGTCCTCTGCCAGGTTTCCTGTGGCCCGGGGCACTGCCCTCTTCTCCAGGTCCATGGGGGAGACAGCATCTTGCTCACAGCTAAAGAAACCAGATCTTCTTGATAGAAAATATTAAGAAATAAATCAGCTTTAGGAGGAGTTTTGGTTCCCGCTTCCACAGCCGTGAGGTTGAGTTGCTGCTGTTTCTGGTTTATAAGGTCATCCGTCTTCAGGCCCCGGATTATCCTCACCACCAGCCAAATATCAAAGCGAGAAAGGATACATTATTCAAAGGCTTCTTCCAGCTTGGAAATGAGTTTCTTCTCACTGGAGCTGCTTCTCACCTCAAATGTCCCTTGGGTTTTCTGGACACAAAGCCCGAAGGATCCAGACTTTTATTTTACGACAACCACCTGTGACTTCTAATACGCTGAAAGATCAGGGACCCAGCTCTGTGAATACGCAATGAAGCATCATCCTTGTCCACTGACCATGAAAATCTGCTTCTCTGTGAAAACGGAGCCTTGTGGCCACAGAACCCAGGCCAAGGGCCGGGCCTGGACTCGCCCCATAGGTTACTGCAAACCTGAAAACCCCCAAGACGCTGCCCGAAACATCCCTTTCTTCAGTCATTGCCAGGCTTGGCAGAACAAGAAGCAGAATGCTGGGATTGTCTTCCGGGCTCGGTCCGTCTTTGTATTTTAAAATATAATGAAACACTCTCTGACAAACAGTCCACGACAAGCAGTTGAATATGGGGAGAAGCATGGAGTCCGATTGTTCTTGCAGGCTCTGCCAGGGGAAATGATCCCCAGGGATACGGAGGTGCCCACCCCCCGCCACACACTTTCCCAGCAATGGACTTCGGAAGGACCTGCCCTTCCTTCTCCTTCATGTTCGGACACTGCCCCGCACACAGAGAGAGGGCAGCGGGCACATCAGTCACTGCCCACAGAGGCCTGTAGTCAGTCACGTGCCGAGGCCCAAAGAGTCCATTTAACTAAAACCTACTGACTGACCCCTAACTTCTCCTTCCAATAAGAGCAGGTGAGCTCCTAACGTGGGAACTCTACAAGGGAACTGCAGGACAGTGAGGAGAGACCCTCTACACGCCAGCAACCAGCTACTCAGAAAACCTGCTGGCCTTCCTTCCGAAGTCTCTAAATCAGAATATGGACGAATCATTTGCCAGAACCGATCCTTTAAAATTTTTCTCTTTTTATCCGATGTTCAAAAAGAACAGCTTATCCAGTCAATCAATCAACATTCATTCATCCTCCCCGATGGGCCAGGCACGAGGCTAAGAGCTGAGTTAGTTTAGCTGCCAAGTGCTTCGGAAGCTGGATAGTCTAAGTATCACATTAACAGAGGAAAGCAGGGGCCCAAGCAGAACAGGAGACCTAGGAACGCAATGATGTCAGAGTCCCTCCTGGCTTTGCAGCTGTCCCGGGGATGACAAAACTCCCTTCTCTTCAGGAACCTTCTTGACAGCTGTGATTCCCAAGGACTTCCAAATGCCAACCCAAAGGAACTGGAGGAGAGAGGCTTTCTTTCCCAACTACACATTCCCAGCCCTGGTTTGGGGGACTCCTCTTCCTAACCCCTAACTGTGCTCATTATTTCCACAGGGAGACCCTTGAGCCCAATCTGCCCAGATCGTCAGCCGGCCCCTAAATGTGGGCAGGCACACCACCAGCAGTGTGCCCGGCGCCCCCATCTCTCTTCATGGCTGGTGATTTAGCTTGGCCAGCCGGAGAGGGAAACACGCCGCCCAGCCTTTTGGTCTGTAATATTCCAGGTTGACACTAGGAGAAACCGTCTTTTTAAAAAGTGTCTGTTCCATATTCCAGTGACTGAAGAGCAGAGTACAATGGTCGGCAGACTCAGCAGGGCCTGCAGACTGCTGCGTTCCAAAGCTGAAGGCTCTATGAACCACTCATCATCCCCCGCAGAGCAAGCTCGGTCATTAAGGCACGGATCCCAGAGACGTGCTCCGTCTGTAGGTCCTGTCATGTCAGCAACAGGCTGACCTTGCCGCCTTCTGAGGACTCTGCCCCCACAGAATGGAAGGGTTTCACAGGCTCAGCCACGGCAGGAGGGGGGTCCCTAGAGCTTTCCCAGACAGCGTGCTCCTGTGATCCCACCTAGCTATGGCCTCCGAGGTCCCTCCCAGTCTGGACACTCTGCTCTAACTGGAGCTGGGCATTCATTAGCTGAGCCCACAGAAGAAAAGGTTTTCACTTACATCTTTCTGGTTGGAGTGGAAAAACCTGAGTGCAAAGTTGCAGGACTGGGAGGCAGCAGCATATTGACCAAGAGGCTCCGCGTAGCGGGTCAGAAGGTATCTGTAAGAAAATGCATGGGCAGGTTATGGCCGGGCATCCCCAGAACGGCCCTGCCTCGGCTGGAAGGGGCCGGGAGTCCCACGGGCACCCAAAGCCCAAGACACGAGGGGCAGCTCGACGAGCCACAACCTGAACTCGGGATTCTGCGGGAGCCTGACGCATCAACACAACCCAAACTCCTCCCAGAGCACCCAAGTCCCCACCTTCGTCAGAGGCAGGAAACAGGTGCCAAAGCATCTCTCAAATGCAAACATTATGGCTATTTTTTAAACCCCGTTTAACAGGTGCCCAGATGAGGCGTCGCCTGCAACTCCAAGGGACAAAGAACGAGACGGCTGCAACAGGGAGCTCCCGAGGGAGCCACGGATGTGCCCTGGAGCCTAAGCTCCGGAGAGAGGGCCCCAGTGCAGGCCCACCAATACAGCACAGCAGACCCTGGCAGGTCCAGCAGGAGCCCCTCTGGGGTCTTAGCATTTGAAGTGAGAGGCCTCCCAAAGCAGGAGTCTAAGGCCCAGAAGCCTCCCAGGGCAGGAGTCTAAGGCAAGGGTCCTCAAACTTTTTAAACAGGGGGCCAGTTCACTGTCCCTCAGGCTGTTGGAGGGCCAGACTTTGTTTTGTGGGCCTTTAAATAAAGAAACTTCATAGCTCTGGGGGAGGGGGATAATTGTCCTCAGCTGCCGCATCTGGCCGTGGGCCGTAGTTTGAGGACCTCTGGTCTAAGGCCTGGAGGCCTCCCGGAGCAGCTGGTCTAGGGGCCAGCATCCCGAGGGGGGCAGAGGGGTGCGGGGCACAGCATTCTGAGTATATACTACCCACCCGATGGTGTCATGCTGGATGTGCTTGGCGTCGAGGCTGGAGTACAGGTCCACTACAGGCTCAAAGGCCCCGAGCAAGCAGTAGATTCGGACAAGCAGCAATTTGAACTGGGCATTGGAAGGACTATGGGTTAAGCCCTCTTCTAGTAATGTCAGGGCCTGCCACGCGGCCCTCTCTTCCCCTGGAAGTTTACCAGAAAAAAGGCAGATTATCCAGTGACACTGGCAGGAAACTCAGGAGAGCTCCTCAGAGGGAGCAGACAACACAAGGAGGCAAGCTGTCGCCCGGCCCGCAGGCTGGTGGTCGGGGGTCCCCCGAGATCAGAGCCCAGGTTGGCCTCTCTCTGCCAAGCAGTGTCACCCCGAAGCTCTGCCAGGGAAAGGCTCAGAGGCCGGGGCCCAGTCCAGCTCCATCCTGGGCACTCGTCTCCATCTAAAACTGCCTTTCCCTTCCCATGGCAAGAAGGGCCAAGCTACCTTCTGGGAAGGGGAGCATCAGAAACGGACCCAGGCTGTTCCAAAAGGCCCCCGTGGGGGCCCAGCACGACATGGCCATCGGGCCAAGGGAGCCTGTCCAAGCAAACCCACCCGCCCTCGGGGATTGCCCACCTGCTTCCAACCACATGTCGATGAGCATGTGTACAGCAAGGAGACAGTAATAGTCTGAACACTGCAGCTCTGTTTTCAAACAGGATTTTCCTGGAAAGGGAAAAAAAATCGTCATCTCAGAATCCGGCAAGAGCTCAGCTGGCCCACACACTGTATTCACGCTGTCCTTATACAGTGTTCAGAGTCCTTCCGCAAGCCCGCAGGCCTTAAGGTACATCCCCAAAAGCAGCTACCGAGCCACAAAGTAAAAAAAATGGGGAGGAGGGAGAACGGACGGTGGGATCTTCTACAACTCCAGAAAGGGGGAGAATTCTTAATGAAAAAAAGGACAGATCACAAAAGGTAAAATACTAAACGTGTATATCTAGCTATCTCTTAGCCTGATAACCACCATGAAAAGTTTCCCTAATGGTTAAGTAGTCAAAGGATATGAACAATTCTCAAAAGAACTGTAAATTATTAACAACCATATTAGAAATTATTTCAAATCACCAGAAAAGAAATGCAAATGCAAACAATCCTGAAGTTTCACGTTGTAACCAGTGAATGGCAGGGAAATATGGGGCTGTCAGGGCTGCTGCCACAGATGAGGGCTGACCCAGGTACCCTGGGAGGCGATCACCCCTGCCCCACCTCCGAGGGGACTTAAAAAGCTTCTACGCCACCACAAACAGAAGATCCCACTCTGGGCACAAAGCCCAAGAGGTCAGAGACAGGAAGAAACGCCGCAGGATGACCAAAATTTTGCTCTTTTTAGCTCTTTGCTTTTTTATGGCAGCAAAGGACTAGAGACAAAGCAGGTCCCTCTGGGGACAATCCCGTTAAATCACGATCCGTGAATGTGGCTGATTATCACTGCAGTGTAACAAACAACAGAAGAATATGGAAAGATTTGGGGCAAAGAGAACACCTAATGAGGTAAACACAGAAAATCCCAATCTACAATGCTCACAACACTAAAAACCAGACCTAATGCAGGGTACTATCGAAATGCCCGCCCAGAAAGCAAAGAATGGAGAAAATGCTCTTCCCTCCTGCCCTGAAAAGCAGAAGTTGGGGACTAGGGGTGTGAAATAGAGTATCCACTATCTGATGCAACTTATTTCATTTGGTTTCATTCAATTGCTACAAGTGAGAGATTAAGAGGAACCAAAGAGGGTATTTTTGGAAATAAGTGATATTTAAAAAAAGGATATCTTAAAAAAAAAAAAAAAAAAAGCCCCCAAAGCCAGTCCCAGGACAACAGCAGCTGCTTCATTTGTGCCCGTTGTGCTTGGATGGGGCGGGGATGGGGGCTGGAGTGACTGGGATCCTGAGAGCAAAGGCGGAGGTACAGCACGAGGGTGCTGGGCTCAGAGGAGGTGGGTTCTGGTCCTGGCTCTGCAGGACCTCAAGGAAGGCCGCCCTCCTCCAAGCAGCAGCGAGCCGGGGCCTGCCCCGGGAGGACCAGACGAACAAGAGCCGCGGCTCTCCCTTGTGGCTAGCCCACCCTGACGGAACCCAGCCGGGCGCTTGTGAAGGTGCGTTTGCTCACAAAGGGGCACACCCAGGGAGGTGCTCATCGCCTCGCCATTTCCCTGATGTATTTTATGGTGAACCCAAAAATGGTGGATCCAACGCTCCCTGTTTCCTGTCTGCCCCGTCAGAGAGCCACCAGCGGCTCGGGGGGAGGAGGCGGCCTCCCTGACTCCCTAGGCAGCCCCCGCTCCTGTCCCGGCCCCGCCCTGGGGAAGGCGGCTCACCGAACTCCAGGCCGTGCTGGTATCTCAGCATCAGCTCGCGGACGGCCCTCAGCTTCTGCTCCTTGTCCATGCTGTGGTAGAGGCCTAGGAGCCGCATCAGCTGGACCACGCACAGGTGCTGCTGCAGGCCCTTGATGTCGACGGGCAGGGCCAGCTTCTCCTCCGTGGACGTGGACAGCGGCACCTCCCCCAGGAGCTGGTTGATGAACTGCCGAGGGAAGCAGACGCAGGGCCGGTGAGACTCCCGGGGCCCGCCCCTGGCGCCCGCTGCCCCCGGCCTCTCCTGAGCAGGGCAGGTCCAGCGCCCAAGGGCTGATCTCCCCCCGTCCCTGGTGCACGTCCCCCATGGGACTCACTAGACCCCGGCACCTCCGGACTTGGGAAGGGCCAGGGAACGGCTGGAGAAGACGCCGACTGGCCCAGGGGAGGTGAGGTCGTGGGCCAGAGTTCACTGCCCCCTAACTCCCTGCATCCCTTCCCAGATGGGTGACCAGGCGCTGGGATAGCCACGGGACAAAATGAGCGAGATCCTGGACAGATTTCGGGACGAGCTAAAAGCGCCATTTATTTTGACACGTTAATGAGAAGCCTACTGTGTGCAGAGAGCTTGGTCAGAAGAGAGGCCGTGTGGAGGCGGGACAAGGTGAGGGACTTGCCAGAGCTTATGGTTCAGAGGCAGGTGAGACCCTTCCTTCCCCCATGGCTGGTGTCCTGGGGAACAAATACAGGCTCTATGGGAGCTGGGGTGTGGGGGGAGCATTCAGAGCAACGGCTACTGGAGGGAGCTCAGGCCGGATAATAACTGGGCAGTCACACCCCCTGTTACTGTGGGATGAGCCTTCGTGGCCTCCCTCCTGCCCCCACGGCCGCTCGCCCAGGTGCAGCCCTTTCGAGTCCGTGAGGGGTTTGGCAGCTATTACCCATCTGACCCTTACATGGGCCCCAGAGGCAGAGGCTGCCATCCCCCACTTTTCAGCTTCCTGGGGCTGCTGAGCATTGGAGGGGAGACCCCTGGCTCCGGGCCCAGCCCTGGTCCTCCTCCTGCCTCGAGGGTCCCAGCTCTCCTGGCTCCCCCCATGAAACATCCCCAGGGCCTTTAACCGAGCATGACCAGGACTATGGGCCTTCCAGCTCCCCGGCGGCCTTTCCCCAGACACCGACCCCTGGGAGCCCCTCTGCAGGCAGCCCCAGGTGACCTCAGCCTTGTACTTGCTCCATCACACTGTTCACTGAGGCAAGGGAGAGCACGGCCCCAGAGCGCCCGGGGCCCTGGATGGCAAGGGAACCAGTGGGAACTCTGGTGCCAGAAAGCCCCGGGGGGCAGAGGGCTGCGAGGGGGAGGACTTTGGCTGGGGAGTGAGGGACACACGGGAGAGGAGAGCCCAACGTTTCATTTAAGAAACACTGTCAGTTATTTAACATGTATAGGACTGCTTGCCATCCAGGGGAGGGGGTGGAGGGAGGGAGGGGAAAAATCGGAACAGAACCAAGTGCAAGGGATAATGCTGTAAAAATTACCCTGGCATGGATTCTGTCAATAAAAAGTTATTATTAAAAAAAACACTGTCAGTAACTGGCATTTCGGTGTAACTGATTTCCTCGCATCCTCCCCATTTTATCTGGTGCCTTTAGGAGCTTCTGAGGAGGAGTTCCCAGGCTTCATCCGGAGGCCCGCGGGGGCCGGGACAGAGGCCTGCTGGGAAGCCCGCTGCTGGGCAGCAAGGGAATTCAAGGGCAACGCGAGGTGCCAATCAGGACCCGAGAGACCCCGGGAAGTCGTGGTAGAGAAGCAGCAAGCGGGGGTACACGGGACGGCAGAGAGAGAATGAAGGGCCGGCAGGGTGGGACCCTAGCACCGAGTGCTCCCACCCAATGAGCACGGCCTGAGAGGCCAATCAATTAGTACCATTGACCATGCCAGCTGCTGAGGAGACAGAGAGAGTAGGCATCTACGGGACAAGCAGGAAGTGATTCAGAAGGAAAGCGCTGGGGCCAGAGGGCGCTGGGGCTGGCCAGGAGACCACAGACACAGGGGCAGCCGGAGGGGACCCAGTACTCCCCAGGGTCACCTGAGAGAGCGCTCAGAGAGGGGCCAGAAGGACAGAAGGAGAGGGGAGATGGCCTGGGGGGGGGGGGGCAGGAGGGAGGCCAGCAGCCATCCCTAACCCGCAGCAAACAGGCTCACTGAGGGCCCCAGGTGAGGGACGAAAAGCCTCTGACCAGGTTCCCAGCGCCCGCTGTCTCGGGCCCACGCCCTCGGTGGCCAGCTCTCGCCATCAGGGCACGGCTCCTGGCACCGATGGCCACCAGGGAATCCCACCACATCCAGGGGAGGCCACAAAGAGGCCGAGATGCCTGAGAACTCCAAGCCAGGAGGGGGTTTTGGCAAATCCGGCACGCGCCCCCCGCCCGCCCCCCCTCCTTCTGAACAGTTCTCCGGCCTGCGCAGAGGCCGGGCTCCCGAGCCAACAGTTCCCTTAGCACGCGCTCCTCAGACTCAGCCCCGGCAGCCGGGGACGTCCCCGTTTCTTTCACAGTGGGAAAACTCTGAATCCCCGGCTGAGAATCATGGCCCAGGGACAAGCTTCGCCGCCTCAGCCTCTCCCTGGCGGGAACGACCCAGGCCAGGCCCTGCGCGGGCTTCCCAACGAGCGAGTCATTTTCGCGGATGAGGAAAGGGAGGCAGAGCTCGGGGAAGTGACTCGCCCGGGCCTCCCCAGGTAGGAAGGGCCTGGGGCCGGACTCCAACAACCGCCTCTGGGAAGCCCTCTGAGCCTCTGCCCCCCAGGGCCCTGGCCCTGCTCCTTCAGGGAGGCTCCGACTCCGGATCTCCCGGGCTGCGGGGCCGGAGCCGCCCTCTGGGACTTCCAAACACTCTCCTGGAAAGGCAGTCAGTGCGCGGCGCCCCCCCCCCCCCCCTCCCCAAACCGAGCCCCCCGAGCCCAGGGCGCTCACCTTTGTACACTGGGAGGCAGGCAGGAGGTCAACAAACACCTTCAGGTCAGTGAAGCAACAAGGCTTGTCCCCAAACCTTTTGAAATATTGAAACATCAGCTCTTCCGGATCTCCTAGAGACACAATCACCAAATTATTCACCAGTCCCGAGCAGCAAGTGAATGGCGGGCAGGGGCCCAGACCCCGCGGCCCCATTAGAGGGGGAGGATCGGAACACAGGCCTCTTCCCGCCCCCCTTCCCCCCAAGACTGGGGCCCCCATCCCCCAAGTTCGCCACCGTGAGGTCACAATCCCAGGTCACCCCCGGAGGCCTAAGAAGCTACTCTTCAGGATTTCAGAGCTAAGGACCCGCTCCATGAGCACAAGAGACCGCCTGGCCTAGACCTGCAGGAAGCCCTTTCTCTGCAATAGCTTCTCCAGTGCTTCGGGGGCTTCCATTTCAGAAAACAGAAACTCAGGAGATGGGGGGCCCTTGGGGCTCCCTGAGAGGAGGAAGAGCACGTGCGCTGGGGACTCTCGAGGAGCACTCCCATCTCGGCGGCCTTTGCAGCAAAGGCTGTTCCCTGGCGGTGGGCTGAGTTCCCTCCCCATAACTGGGCAGCCTTAAAATGCATCTACGTGCCTAGAATCTGCGTGAGCCGACAGGTAGGGGTGGGGAGCACTCAGAGCTGACTCCCACCGCCTCCTCCCCAGCTGCTGAGTGACACACAGCGGCCCCTTACCGCTTCCCCGCCCCGGGAGCTTCAGAGAGCTGCCCCCTCCCTCCCCCTCCCCATGGGAGCCGCACACAGCCTCCTGCAGTCCCTCAGGAGCCCCAAAGGCCCCCGCAGGAGTCCCCCAGAGCTGCCCTCCCCACAGGAGCAGTCCCTCAGGAGTCCCAAAGGCCCCCGCAGGAGTCCCCCAGAGCTGCCCTCCCCACAGGAGCAGTCCCTCAGGAGTCCCAAAGGCCCCCGCAGGAGTCCCCCAGAGCTGCCCCCCCCCAGGAGTCCCCCTCACCCCCGGCTCCTCACCCAGCTTGTGCTCGTCGTTGTAGCCCTGATGCCGCAGGCGCCGGATAAGCTCCAGCTTGGCCAGGTACGGCCCCCGAAGGTGCCGGGAGCTCTTGGACTCCTCCAGGATCCTCTCTTCGATGAACTTGATGGCTTCTTCTGCAGAATAATGCACTTCTCCCTCCAGAGAGCTGAGGAGAAGGGCGGGGACAGCAGCCTGTTGGGCCCCGACTGCCAGCTTCTTGTTTCCCGTCACCATCACCGCCGGGGGGGCCTCCCGGGGACCCCCCCAGGGCCCGCTCTGCCCCCTCCCCCGGCACTTACTGTTCTCCTTCGGCAGGAGGGCTCCAGGCTTCGTCGATGAGTTGGAAGACAGAGTCAAAGTAAGTCAGGTAGAACTGCCAGTCATCTGAGCTGAAGTCAAAGACCAGAAAGGGAGGGGCCTCCAGGTGAGCGCCCACCCCGGGCCTGGGGCCCCCGCCCCCCTTTCCCCCCCACCTCCAGCAGAGACTCACTTCTTTAACAAAAGCCTCCTGGAGAGCGCGTTGCACTCGGGCCACCTGCTGAGCTTCTTGTACATGGCCATGCACTTGTTTTCCCTGCTCTGGAGCTCGCTGGTCAGCTTCTCTACAACCACGAGAGGGATTCGTTCAGCCAGGTCCCCCCTAACCCCAGGACTCTGCGGACGACCCTGCAGCGGGGCTCCGGAGATGGCCCCGTTTTCCCTACGACCTGCTGCCGGGGAGTCAGGCCCCGCCCCCCACCTGTGAGGGAGCAGGGGGAGGGGCTTCCCGAGAGGCAGCACAGAGAGACCCGAGCCTCGGCCAAAGGCTGGGGGGGGGGGGGGGGGTGGGGTGGGGGGGGGTGAGGGAGGGGATGGCAACAAGGAGAAGACGGGCCCGACTCTTTCAGAAATCCCACTTCCCAGGGAGACTGAGGAGAGGGGAACCCGCAGCTCTGACTCCCTAAGCCCTGGCACAGCTTGGCAAGTGAGGGGCAGAAAGGGTTTCCAGGCCCGGGCACGGAGTCGTGGGGTTCACAGCTCACTTCTCCAGGGGCTCCTGCAGAACAGGAGCCCACTCTGACATCTGCAGCTCTTATTTCCCACTGACACGGAAAACAAACGGGGACCAAAAGCCCCCACAAACTCGGCGGCGCCCCCACACTCTGTAACCATCCCCAGGGGGCGCGTCGCCAGGAGGCGTTTCAGGGGGCAGCTGAGCCCGCCCCCCGCCCCCCTCCATCCCACTGTCTCTTCTACTTCAAACCCAAGGCACCGAGAGGCCACCGAGCTGAGAAGCAAAGGGAAGCCAGCCCGGGCCCCGGGGCAGGGGCACGCAGGCCGGCGCAGGGAAGGGCGGCCCTAACGCGAGTGGGACACGACCTGTTCACTCAGGGACGGACTGAGCCGGTCAGAGGCTGGATCCCACCGAGCGAGCGCTGAGGACGGCACAGAGGGGAGCCCCAGCCCAGGCCCACCCGGCCTCCATGGGACAAGCTGCTGCCAGGCCCTGGCTCAACCGCCCCCGACCTGTCCCCTCCTGTGAGATGGGCACTGAACTAGGCCCTGGCGTCCCCGGCTCCCATGCGGGATCCGGTGCTGAAAAGGTTGGAGACTCCAAATGACTGAACTCAGGCCTCCCATTATGGGAGACCGCCTGATCCCAGCCCTGAACCCCCCGAGCCCCCACAGCCGGCCTGACCCAGGGCACTCACCTCCTAGTTTGCCTCTGATGACATCCAGGGCTTCCTGGTACTTTCCCAAGCGTTCCAGAATCATGTAATAAAGCTCGACCTGAGGAGTGAAGCCCACGAGAAGATGGGAGCCGGTATTTGCTGCCAGGAAGAGAGCAGCCAAGCCCGGGCTCCCCGCTGGAGGGAACAGGCCGAGGGCGACCAGCCCGAGGGTCCATCTCGCTCACAGAGACAGACCGCAGGGTCCCACTTGGGGGTGGGGGATGGGGGCAGGAGCCCATCGATGTGCTCGCATGAAGCAATAAGCAATCATTTGTAAAGCACCTACTGTGGGTCTGGGTCGGAGGGGGTGTGCTAAGCGCTAGGGATACGACCCAAAAGTCACGCGCCGCCGTGCTGTGGGATCTCAGACCGCGCTACTTTGTGCCCCGAGGGCCGCTCCGGCCGTGGTGCCGGCACCCGGCCCCCTCCCCTGTGAGGGCACTGTGACTACTTCCACTTTGACAAGTGGGGAAACTGAGGCTCGGTTTCCTTGCCTGGTCCGGGATCCCAGAGCCCCATTCCAGGCCTCTCCAGCCCCCCGTTCTTGGTCTGCCACTCCCCTAGGCCGTACAGAGAGAAAACTGGACCTGAGAATACCCACCTCGGCCTCAGCTTCTATCTTGTCCTCCTTGACCATTTTTTCCACCATTCTCTCGGCGAGGGGCAAAAACATGGTTTTGGAGAGGTTCTCATCCTGTGCCGATATAGACTGAGGGGAAAGGGAAGCGGTGAACAAGTCGCCCACAAGCGGCCTTTAACCAGGCGCTCCCCCCAGAACCAGCCGGGGCTGGTGATTCCCCTTCCTCCCCGAGAGCGACAAAGCAGCCCGGAGCGCAAGGGAAACATTCCCCACAAACTCCGCGGGGACTCTCCCTCCCACACGTCTACGTTGTAAACGGAGGCCCCGCCACCCAGTTTTATTCTGGAAGTTGGGAATCGCTTTTCCCTTGAAACGCATGTTGAGGCGGCTAACAGAGGGAGAAGGGCCGCCTCCTCCAGGCAGGACAGGCAGGGCCCACAAGACTGCGGACAAGTCAGGGGAGCAGTCAGTGCGTCCCCTGCAAAGCGGGGCAGCAGCTGCCTCCGAGGCTGGTTAGACTGCAGGCAATGAGAACGTGGCAGCCCGCGCGGGAGAAGACCTCTGCCCACCTGTGGCCAGACCTCTGGATCCCCTGAGGCCCCCTGTTCTCCCCCCCCACCCCGGCCTGTCCCGTGTCCCCACCCCACCCCAGAGCTCAGGGCTGGCCACTAGAGGCTGTGTCTATTTATGAATAAGGCAGATGAGCTCGGAGGGGGACCCACGAAGCTTTCTAGCTTTTTAGTTCTCGGCCACTAATGATTTCCTCTCCAAAGATCCAAACACCGTGCCAGCTTTCCCTAAGCCTTGTCCCCAGGCCCACCCACAGCATACTGGGGCAACCGTATCGCCGGATGTTAAGGTGACAAGTGGAGAAAAACCACCTGGATGTAAAAATAAGCTGTGCCGGCCAGTGAGGAGAGCAACAGAAACTGTGGGGAAAGCAAACAGACAATTCTCAAAGCCCCTTTCTGAAAGTGGCTCTCCCCCCATCTCCTACTAGAAAAACGAGAGACGAGTTATTGGGGGCAATTACAGCGTCTAAAAGGTTGCGGGGGTGGGAAGCAGGCTTCCCTCCCCCCCATCTCCAAACCTTGTACTCACCTGCATAATTAAACTCATGACAGACCAAAAATAGTAAGGGTTTTTTGGTACGATCTTGTAAAGTGCCATTCCAGCCTGAAAGAGAGAAAGACAGCTGTGAAGCCCGCCAGTGCCTCAGACCCAGTGAAGGCACCCGAGGATCCCTGGCCATCGAGACCAAGAGATCAGCAGCACCAGCCCTGCCGGCCTGGCCCGCCCGGCGGCCACCTGGCTCTGGGGTCCGCCCACTTTACCTGAGCCGCCACGTGCTGTGGAGCCGAGAATCCCGCCCCTAACAAAGGGAAAGAGAAGGGCCTGGAGCATGGGACCGAGGGCAGACTTCAGCTGCCCTGGGCCAGCCACCCGTCCAGGACGGGGCCTCGAGGCCAGTTCCCCGGGCCTGCTCTGAACAAAGGCTGGCCGTGGGCCGCAGCGGGCACCGGTCTGCCGGGGATTTCGGCCTGGCTTGGGCCGCTCAAGCCGTCTGCCGGGAGGATTTCTGGGTTTTCAAACCCGACCCCAAACATCAGGACAAAGGAGCACGGGAAGGGGAAGCCGCCCAAGGACGCCCAAAGCCAGGCGGCCGGTGCTTCTAAAAGGTCCCGGAGGCCTTCAGCGAGTGATCTTAGAAGGGCATCACGTGCCGTGCAAGCTCGCCGTCAAAGGGCACTTGGCGGCAAAGCAGATAGTAAAGCATTTAAATGACTCAAAGAAAAGGTGAATCAGCAACTACAATTAAAATGCACCTGAAAGCTTTTCTAGGTGAATTCTACTTAATGCAAAGACTAGGATTTAGACTGTCGTAATAAAGCAGGCCGCTCAGCCACCTGAGTCCTTCACTTTAAAAAAGCACATAAAAATCAGGGGGAAGAAACTTTCCGAGACAGTCTCCTAATTCAAGAATGCTGAGACAAGCCGCAGCGCGCTAGAGCCGGCTTCCCAAAGTCCCAACAGATGCGCGGGGGGATGGTCGCTGCGCACTCACGTCCTCCCATCAGATGGGTCTCCCGAGGGCAGAGCTCTGCCCTGGGATCTGGTCATTTCTCACAGCAACGTCTCACGCGTAGCAGGGGTTGGATAAATGGCTGATTTATAAATGAATTAAACAAGCACTTCTTTCCGAACTAAAGATCTTTAACAAAGTGAGAATATGAACGAATAAATAAACGAGCACGTATTAAGCCAAGAGATGGAAGAAAGGAACCAGCCCCCACTTAGGTGGAGGTCACATTTAGAAGGGAAAGAAAACGCACGTGGGAGAGTCCGGCACCAGCTCTCGCTGGCACTCTGCAGAAACCCAGGAGGGAGGCAGGGCCGGAGGTAGGAGGGGAAGGGGAGCTAGACTTGGGAGTAGGATAGACTGGAGTTCAAATTCTGCTTCAGATACTAGCTGGAAGAAGGGGCATTTATGTTCTGTGGGCCTCAGTTTCCTATCTGTGAAAGGGGAATGTAGCACCTACATTATGGGGGTGGGGGTGGGGAGATGGGAAGATCCAATGTAAATAAAGTACTTTGTAAACCTCAAGTCTTAACAAATGCCAGCTACCATGAATATTAATAAATTAACATAAGCCACGCAGTTGGCTCATTCAGACCTACTCCATGATTTCTGCCCTTTGCCAACAATTACTCTTCTCAGTCTGTGCCAGACAAAACAGGCACTGGGGGCCAGGAAGGTAGGTAAAGAATATAGTCCCAGCCCGCAGGAGAAATGACCCTGAGCTGTGTTCCAGCCATCACTGCTATGTGGCCAAAGCCCGCTCAAGGGCCAGGGCCAATGTCTGCTGGAAGGCTGGTGCCCACTGGCCAGAGCCCACTGAAGGGCTGATGCCCACTGGCCAATGCCCACCAGTCAGTGCCCATTGACCAGTGCCCATTGAAGGGCTGATGCCTGCTGGCCAGTGCCCGCTGGCCGGTGCCCACTGGAGGGCCAGTTACCTGCTGCATCTTCTTGTACTCCCCGACCCGGGCGTAGGCCATGAAGAGGTGGGAGTGGTACTCCTCGCTGTTGGGGACCTTCTTCACAGCGGCCTCATAAAGCTTGGTGACCAGTTCCGCTGTGATAGAAACAGACAAGGCAGGTGAGATTTCACTAACAGCAGTCGTGGTCCCGGGGGCCTCTCCATTAGGGGCACGTCACAGGAGGGCACTGTGTGCCCTCGGGGAGCTTCCCCTTTACCACAGGGGAAATGAGATGAAATGTGAAATCTGGACCCCCTCATTCCCAAAGAGCGGGCGCTGACAGCTAAGGATGCTGGGACAGGCAGAGGAGGCCTGTGAGCTGGGGGTACAGAGAAGGGAGTGGCCACGAGCTGGGACGAGCTGGACTGGATACATGGACGGGACGGAAGGCGGCACACATCCCAGTGCCCTCGGAGGAAGAGGGAAGGGAATGAGCTCTGTCCTAGGCACGTCTAGCCCTTCCTGTCCCGAGCCCAAACTGACCGGCTCCCCTCCCCTCTGGGTGTCCGGCTCTCAAAGGGACTCTGGTGGGGCTGGACTCAGGGCCCAAGTGACCGCCAGCTCCCGGAAGGAGAGCTGATGCTTTGTGGCAGCCCCCAACAACAGGGAGAAGGAGCCCCCAGGGGCGGGCAGAGAGGGCCCAGCACTGGGTGAGCGCCTGTTCTCGGAGCTCCCACAGCAAGGAAGGAGCAGGGAGGCTCGGGGCGGCTCGGCCCTGCCCAGCAGCCTGCCCATCGCCCCCCGCGGCCTCTCCTCCACAGGTACACTATGAGCAGACAAGACCCAAAGGTCCCTCTCCCTCCCCAAGAGACAAGGATGTCAAGCGGCCGACTCACGCCTGTGCATCTCCCGATAGAGGATGGTCAGCGCCTGCAGGGAATTGTCGTCGGTGGGCTCGAGCGCGGCGACTTCTCGCGCCAGGGCGAAGGCGTCGTCCTGCTTCCCGGTCCTCTGTAACCCAATCGCTTTTAACACCTATGGAGGTGAGAGAACTGGCCGCTAGGAAGGCAAAGCCTAGAGGGAGCAGGGAGTGGGGAAGGGCCTACCCAGGACCTCGGCCCAGGGGGAAGAAAGGCGGAGCAGCAGGCGGCAGGGAAGTGGAGTTTTAAGCCGGGGAAGTGCAGAGAAGGACATGGGCCCAGTGAACGACACAAACACTTTTTAAAAGCATTCATGGGGTTTCATTTTTAAGCCAATACAGGTAAGAGCCCCAGCCACACAGGAGGGGAACCAATGGGCAAAGGACTTCCAAGGCCGGGAAGACCAAGGGGGAGGGTGGGAAGATATGTGTGTGTGTGTGTGTGTGTGTGTGTGTGTGTGTGTGTGTGTGTTAAGTCAACAAATAAACCTTAGGCCAAGTGGACTCACCTTAGCACAATGAAGATCTTTGTGTTTTTTCAGCAGTTTATCAGCTTGCTGAATTGCCATCTTATTATTGCCATTATCAAGATAATCTATAAAAAAGGAAAAGAAAATATGGCGCTCAGGGACGGGCAGGACCGGCCGATTCCTTTCCCTGCCGGTCTCCAACAGAGCCGCCCGGCCAGCGGCTGGCTGCCTTTTGGAGGGGAGGCCTGCCCGGACACGGGCTGGACCAGACGGTCACGCGAGCCCCTTCCCGCGCACAAAGTCCCTTCCAGGAGAGCTAATGGGCTGTATGGTGCTGATTTTCTGGCCAGAGATTGAAGCACTTACTGCTGCCTGCAGTCACATATCTGACCGTGCTGTTGGACTGGGCACAATGCAGGATCCTCACTAGGAACCGGGCTGATCCCCAGGGTCCCCTCCTGAATCAGCCCAGAATCAGAGAAATATCTTGGCAACTCCTGAGAATCAATCCTGGGATTGTGGGAGCTCAGTCAGACCGATCACTGGAATCCAGAGGCAAGCCTCCAATCTCATTTAGGTAAACGCTCCCATGTTTTATCGGGACATTGATGCCAGAGCACTGGCTCTGGGGTCCGAGCCCCCCAGCTCAAACCCTGCCTGTATGACCCTGGCAAGTCCTTTCCCCACCTGTGAGATGAGGGTGGCGGAGGTGGCTTCTTTAACACCAGATCTGTGAGTCTATTTTCCCATGTGGCCAAATGCAGGGGCCTGAGCCTGAGCTCCCCCCCCCCAATTCTTTTCTGGGAGCAGGGCTGGTGACACGTCTGGGAGGCAGGAAGCAGAAGGTCCGGCCAAGAGAACCCAAAATCGGTGCTACAGAAAAGCCGTGTCCGACCCACGGCTGGCCCAGCATCTGTCCACGGGCCCTCGGGGAGGAGCGACAAGACCGCGGCTCGCCGTAAGCCATGGCAGAAAGGGCCTCAGGAGCCCAGACTCACTGATCAATTTGCAAGGAAACTAAACCAGGCGCAGCGTGTTCTGCTGGTTGCAAAGAACTTAGCCCTTCCTCAACCCGGAGGAAGAGCCGATCGAGCAGCCAGAACTAGAACCACCACCAGAAGCCTCCGACGACCTTGCTGCACCTGTCCCGCCAGACCCCAAAACGACCCTTCCACATCTTCCTGACCAACGATAACCCGTGAAAAGCCCAGGACGAGGCTCAGAGGAGTCACCAGAGAGGAAAAGCGCGCTCTTCTAACTCCGTGAAACGAAAGCTCTCCAGTGAAGAGACCGGGTGAGACAAGGGGAAGCCCAAGAGCCCCCACGGTCCCCCCTGCGGCTGGAGCCGCGCCTCGGCCGAGGGCCGTAAACCCCTCGTGTTCTCTCACCTACAAGAGGCCTTCGCTTCTCTGCCAGAGCCCAGCGAACCCCGGACGCTGGAGGAATGGGGCAGCAACTCATGCCCGGGCCGTTTCTATCAGAACTGCCCAAAGCAGACGCTGGGAAGGAAGGGCAGTCAAGAAGAGCCCGGAACGTGGGGAATCACCTCTTGGAGCCCAGAGCCCCCGCTCCCGGGCCTGCCTCTGCCAAGGGCGAGCATCCCGCTCCTGGTCTCTCCCTGCTGCTGCCCCGGGGCAACCCTAAGCTTCAACTGAGGCAGAGACTGAGTGCACAACGGACGTGAGCACCTTACTGTCAGAAATCGCAGCTCAGCGCAGAGGAACGTGAGAGCTTGCAAAGCCTGATCTTTCCTCGGCACAACAGGACAGTACCACCGGCGTCCTTGTTCTGTTGTCAGAACTGAGGTTCTGACAAGTCCAATGACCCGAGGCTCCCAGCGAACCCAGCTCTCCCGACTCCCCAAATCCATGCACCCAGATCGGGATAAACAGCCCTGCAAACATCTCGGGCTAAGAGGTTGAAGCCAGTCTCCATGTGCCCCAGCATGGGGCACCAAACCGGCTTTGGATCGCCAAAGCCTGGAGCTTCATTCTCCGGGTCCGCTCCAGGTCAGCCCGCGGCGGGCACACCTCAGTGCCCCCATCGGGTCAACGAGAAGATGGGCCGGGGGCTCTACGTCAGCCAGTCAGTGATCCCAGCAACGCCATCACCTCCCCAAGACGTGTCTGCTGATTCCGGAAGAAGGCGGCCCTCCTGCTTCCGACCAGCTCCTAACTGGCCGAGCAAGCTTGGAACAAGCCCGAGAAATGTCTGCCACGCGGAGAAGGGTCTGCAGTCGGGATGTCAGCTGGGCCTGGTCTGGAGTCAGAGACGGCCAAGGAGCAACGAGGCTTTCTTCACCTGGTCCCCCGTGGCCCCCCAAGTTCCCCCACATGATGGAGAGGAACAGTCACACCTGGGGGTCCCAGTGAGTTTAGTTCCCAGGCCTCAGGTGCCAGGGCCTCCCCACTCCTCCCCACACACATACATCCCTCCCCCCATTTAAACTTCCATCCTCTACTACACAAGCTGCCTAGCCTAGGGCAGAGTAAGCAGTCAGAGACGCTCTACGCCCATCAGTCATTTGAAGTTAGCCCGGGGCTGGCCCACAGAATGGGGCTCCCAGCGGCCACGTGCCTCTGTGGACGTGCTCTGGGCCAAGGGAGAGGCCCGGGAGCCCGGCTGTCCAACACTTAGCCCACGCTCTCTGTCTCTGGGTCCAGATTCCCAGAAAAGCGGTTCTGGCCAAACTCACGATTCGCCCTTGGCATCCTGGGTTGGCAGGAAGCGGGTGGATTCTGAATCCGGAGGAGCAGTAACTCTCAGAATTATGCTCGTAACCGGGCCGCATCTGAGAGGGACGGACGCCAGGAGGCGCTGGGGCCACACAGTGGTGAGGCAGCCCGCGGCCTGAACTGGGTCTGGGTCAGACTGGTGAGAGACAAGGGCCTGGCAAGACATCGAGTCTGAAGCTGGCGCCCCTGGACCTGAAGCCACGAGGGCCTGGGTGCCAACCCTCCTCGGTGACCCTGGGCACGGTGGGGAGGGCACCAGCCAGGCACGTGGCCCTGAGCTCTCTGAGCCTCGGTTTCCCCAGCTGCAGAACTGCTTCAGGACGGTCGTGGGACTCCAAGAAGACTAAGTGCGCAAAGGACATGGCAACCTTAAGGCAGGTGCTCCCGACCTGGGCTTCGCGAAGTTGCCAAAGGGGAATTAAGCCAAAGCTGCCAACGTTCCGCAGCAGCTCCCCTGCCGCAGTGTGTGGCCTGGGGGCGGAGTGGGGGAGGGAGCAGCAGGGCGCAGAGACTATGGGGGGAAGCGCCCCCGCGACTGAGGCCCAACGGAACTTTGTCTACAAAGCCCTTTCGTTCCGGGTGCAGCGAGCTCTGAACTGACCAAAAGCCAGGAGTGACTTCCGAGGAGGGCGGGAGGCTTCTGGTGCCCTTGGAAAACCGGGTCTCATTCTCCCCAAGCTTCTCCCGGGCTCTCCCCCATGTGCGAGGGGGTCCTCGGCCCTGCTCTCGGCCCAAGGCGAAGTCAGAGGGAGCAGGACGCTGAGGAGCCCCGTCTCTCTGATCCGACACAGAAACGCTCGTCCGGAGGACGAGGAGCCCCGAGAAGCCCGGGGCCGGCCGACATGTCCTCGGCACCGGGAAACGCCCTATCTCCTGGGCAAGTTCTCCTCGTGAACCTGGGGCCTTGCTTGGTATGGTGGAGGCCTCCTGAGGACCAGAAAGCGCGTCTCCGAGTCTCCAGAAACGGCAGCTTGGGTTACAGCCTTTCAGCCGCTCTGACACCAGAGCCCGGCCGGGAGGGGATCTGAAGGGCCCCGGGCCAAGGGCCGTGCTTCCTCCCAGGGCTGCAGAAGGAGAGTCTCCACGGGCAGCAGCGCCAGGCCCTGCTAGCAGAGGCACCCGAGCAGGAGGCAGAGCTGTAACTAGGGTGAGCCCGTTGGGACTGGGCCAGGGAAGGGAGATGGAGAGGACGCCCACCGTGCCTCCTGCAGCAAGCTTCCTCCACGGCCCAGGCCCCCCCCGGGTGAGAGCCCGGAGACAAGCAGCAGCCCCACAGAAGGAGCTCCTCCCTCCCCTTGCGGGCCCCCCACCCCCAGGAGAGCCAGCCCGTGAGCCTCCCGCTCCCCACGGAGCAGCCGGCCCAGAATGCCGTGGTGGGACTCGGAGCCCAGAGCACCAAGTTCTCACTGGGCTCCCCCAAAGCCGCAGGAAGATGGAGATCACCTCGTGGTCCCGCCAGGCCCAACAAGTAAACACAACCAAACTCGCTCTCCAGCCAGCAGTTGTGGCGGTGAGACGGGGCCCTCCTGGGGACTCTGCTCGTGCTCCAGGACAGGCGAAGGCAGATCGCGGCCTCAGCCTCCTCCCTCCCCTCGGCCCACTTGGTCTGGCCGCTGTCCCCTCCTCGCCAGTCCAGCTCACCAAACTCCCGGGGTGCCCCTTCCCAGGAGGATGAAACAATCTCTGGGGCTGGCAAGGCCAAGGTCCTCCTCCCTCCTCACCTCTGCCCACGGGGACCTCCAGCTTCCTTCAAGGATAATCAAGGATGTCCTTGATCACCGGGCCCCAGCAGTTCCTTGTTATCTGGGCATTCGGTGCCCACCACTCCATGCACCAAACTGCCACGGAGTGCCTGTGTGCAAGCATGGACGCATGTGTGTGCATGTGTATTATGTAGGGGTCTACACACACACACACACACACACACACACAAACACACTCTCTCACACACACACACACACACACAAACACACTCTCTCACACACACACATACACACTCACTCTCTCACACACTCATTCACACACACATACACTCACACACTCTCACATACACACACTCTCACACACAAACACACACACACAAACACACTCTCACACACACACACTCACAAACACACACACACACAAACACACTCTCACACACACACACACACTCACAAACACACACACACACAAACACACTCTCTCACACACACACATACACACTCACTCTCTCACACACTCATTCACACACACATACACTCACACACTCTCACATACACACACTCTCACACACAAACACACACACACAAACACACTCTCACACACACACACTCACAAACACACACACACAAACACACTCTCACACACACACACACTCTCACACACACACACAACACACTCTCACACACACACACAAACACACTCACACACACACATACACACTCACTCTCTCACACACTCATTCACACACATACACACACACATTCACACACACACACTCTCACATACACACTCACTCACACACACACATACACTCTCACACACTCTCACATACACACTCCCACTCTCTCACACACAAACACACACTCCCACACAAACACACTCACTCACACACACACACACTCTCACATACACACACTCCCACACAAACACACTCTCACACACAAACACACACTCTCACACACAAACATACACTCCCACACAAACACACTCTCACACACACACATACACACTCACTCACTCTCACACACTCATTCACACACACATACACTCACACACATTCACACACACACTCTCACACACACACTCTCACATACACACTCACTCACACACACACATACACTCTCACATACACACACTCCCACTCTCTCACACACACACAACACACACACACACACTCACACACACACACACTCACACACACACATACACTCTCACATACACACACTCCCACACAAACACACTCTCTCACACACAAACACACACTCACACACACACACTCTCACACACAAACACACTCACTCACACACACACTCACACTCACACACATACACACTCACTCACACACACACTCTCACATACACTCACTCTCACACAAACACACTCACACACACACACTCTCACATACACACACTCTCACACAAACACACTCACACACACACACTCTCACATACACTCACTCTCACACAAACACACTCACACACACACACACTCTCACATACACTCACTCTCACACACACTCTCACATACACACACTCCCACACAAACACACTCTCACACACAAACACACACTCCCACACAAACACACTCTCTCTCACACACACACTCACACTCACACACATACACACACACTCATACACTCTTGTAGCAAATGATCCAAGTTCATGTTGTTTCTCCCCACTAGAATATCGCCTTCTGGAGCACAGCAGTCAATTCCTGTCTGTCTTTGTGTTCCGGGCAGTACCTGGCACATGCTGGAGCTCAATAAATCCTTAATTGTTTAACGAATATATCTTTGGGTAATGAGGATGTCATTATTATTGGTGGTTCATTCCCTTAAAAAAGATTTCAAAACTACAATTTGAAAGTGGAAATGTTATCTAGGGGAATTCAAAGGTAGAGTATTTAGGAAAGACCAAGGTTTTCAAGAGATCCAAAGACATGGACCAAACGTCCTTTTCACGAAAAAGCCTCAAGAATCGCGGCCCCTTTGGCGAGGGACCTCCAGGGCAAGGCTGGCTCACTGAAGGCTAAGTGTCCCATACTTCCCCAAACCTTCAGGGGCTGCAGCTGCCACAGAGTAAGTCCCTGGGCTGGAGTACGGCCAGGCCCTTGAAGGAAACAAAAATCCCGGGAGCTGGGCTAGTCTGGGAAGGCTGGTTGGGCCTGATCCAAGCTTGGCCACGGCGGGGAGCCGCTCGAGGGCCCCCCCAGAGAGCCTGTGCTGGTGTCTAAGACAACCCAAGTCCCAAGAGGTTGTGAGAGTACCTTTTCCTGCTTTACTTTCTAGTAAAAGCCATAATCTAATCATTCCCCTTTATTAAGAAACTGCATTTTACCTTTTTTTTAATCTCTTAACATTAAGATCAAGTCTCTCTCATCCAAAACTCTGGTAGTGAAGCTGCATTATGTCCCATCAGCCCACACAGCAGTAACAATCTGCTGAGAACAGAAGGAAGTTGCAATTACCCTTATTCCGATCATTCTGCTGAAGGAGCCCACTGGAGCGGGATTTCTAAGAAGCCAGGTGGGTGGAGGCTTTCAGAAACCGAAACCCCAAAGCCAGAACTTGCTCATCACGCAGATACCACAGCTCACGGCGAATGAAGCAAGACGCTTTATGAAACACCTCAAGTAATCCCATGATCCACCAAAAACCCACCCAAATCCAAGCACCCCGACTGGAATTTCAACTCCACACCTGACATCCCAAACAAACCCCAACTCCTCCACCGGCTGCTCAAAAGCCAGCTCCCCGTTTCCACAGCAACTCGCTGAATCACAACCTCCCTGGGATGGTCCTTGGCTGCCAGGCCTGCCAGAGACTGGCATCCCCTTCCAGCAGCCTCCAGGGGCCCCTCCGCGCCGCGCTTTGGCAAAAGGAGGGCTCTGCTGGGAGAGACCCAAAGTGTTCTGCAATCTCGACGCTCCCTCCTCCGGTCCTAAAGAGCATCTTTTTCAAAAATCCAACCTCAGAAGTAGACAGGGAGAGCAGGGTCCCCAAGTGTGGCATCTGCTAAAGACCCCCAACCAAGGGGCTCCAGCAGGGTCCCGTCGGCCTAACGAGGGGAACCGTGAGGGTAAAAGGCTGCGGCTGTCTCGGCACAGGGAGGATGCTCGGCGATTTCACAGGGAAAGGACCAGAATAAAGGAAGATGTAGTGACAAGCACTAGGATGTAAAAGATAGCGAATCTTTGGGGGACAAAAAGGTTAGTGGAGGCCGCTCTGTCCGCTCCCGAACTCCCTCGGGAAACCACACGGAAGAGCTTGGCGGTCTACAAGAAGCTGGGCCCGGGCCGGCAGATGCCAACGGAGGCCCCGGGCTGGCCCTCTGCCGGGCCCTCCCTCCCTTCTCTGACACAGGGGTCCCAGGCCCAGCCCTCGGGGTCAGAGAAAAGGGCTTTGCTAGCACGAGCTCCCCCGGCCCGGGGCCCTGCGTTCAGATCCCAGGAGCCTCAGCCTGTCACCCACAAGGAGGGAGCATTCTCCGGAATCCCACTTTCGGGGGCGACTGTCAGCTTCGAGGGGCCAGCAAAGGCCGCCGAAGGCTCGGAGAAAGTTGGCCCCTCTGCCTCTGGGACACAAAGGAGCGGCCCCATTCCCCTTCCCTGGCAGGCGGGGGCTCTCAATCTGCAACACCGAGCGAAACAAAACCCCGAACGAGCCCGAGCCAAAACCCGGACCTGGAAGCTTCTCCAGCTCAAAGGACAAGTACAAAGCCCGCATTCACCTGGGCAGCGAGAAAGGCCGCCGCGGGTCCCCAAAGCTGGCCCTTCCATCTCTCCCGGGGACTGCAGGGGAGACTCAGCAGGGGCAGCCCCCACAAGGGGGCCCAGGGCTGGAGGGGCCCGAGCCCTGCAGGGGAGCCCTTCTGACCCCGCAGCGGCTCCCCTGGGGGTCTCCTCGACACTTGGCCAAAGTCCGGGAGTCGGAGGTCACTCACAGGTACAGGAACCGAGCCCCAGACGGGGGAAGCAGCCGGGCTCTCTGGCCACCTGGGCTCAGTGAGAGTGTGGAGCGGCTCCGGGGGGAGGTCCGGAGTCTGGGGACCCCCAAACTCTGCCTGAGGCAGAGAGGCCGAGGCCGAGCGCTGGACTGGGGGAAACCAGGAGGCCTCCGGGAAGGGCCGGCGTCGGGGCTGAAGGGGGAGCCCCCGGTGCCGGCCGGGGCACCGAGGGGGAGGAGAGAAGGCCGGGCAGAACCTTCCTGAGGAGGCCCCGGAGTCCCGGAGGGCTTCTGCACAAAGCAGGGATGGGGGAGTGAAAGGAGCAGATAACAAACAGCCGCAGCCCCCCTCCCTGGGAGGCCCTTTCTCCAGCAGCCAGCACAGGGGACGCCGGAGGCCCCATGAGGCAGGGAGGCCCCCGGGCAGGGCGGCGAGGGTGTGACGGAGACCTCGGCCCCCCCACTCACTGAGCGAGACCTAGCTGAGCCCCCCTCCCCACCTGGGAGAGCTCCACACTCTGGGTCACCGGAGTCATTCATTCCCGGCCAAGTCCTTGGCCTCGTGACCCTGGCCAAACCCTCCCTTGCCTTAGCCTCAGTTTCCCCAACTGTAAATGGAGCCGGTCCGGAGCTGCTGCCCTCCTCTGGCTCAGCCCTCCCCCCCATCGGATCACCTTTAAATGGAGAGGTCAGCGGGCCCGTCCGGCCCTTCCTCCGCCTCTGCTTCAGTTTCCCTGTCCGTAAGGAAAGTGCCCCTGACCCTCCGGGGGCTCTAAGTCGGGAGGCCTCCGTCCTGCCTCCCCTGTCCGGGCCTCAGTTTCCCCACGTGTAACCAGGCCCGCCAAGGTCCCTTCGGACATTCGACCAAGTCGGAAAAGCGGCGGCCCGGCTCCGAGATCCCGTCTGCGGCCTCGGTTCCCCCTCCCAAAGCGCCTCCCGAGGGAAGCCCAGGCCGGGACCGGGGCAGGCCGGGTCGGCGGCCACGCGAGGCCCCGGGCTGAGGCGCGGCCTAGCGCTCCGCGCTCCGGCCCCCTACCGGGCTCCGGCCCCAGGCCGCCCCCCGGTTTCCCGGCGCGGGCTGGGCTCCGGCCAGCGGCTCTGGGGTCCGGCGCCCGGCCGCGGCCACTCACCGTAGATGGGCCGGAGGCGCCGGTCGTTAGGGTCCTGCACATGGCCCCGCGTCGCCATGATGACAAGCGCAGAGCCTCAGTGCGCACGCGCAGCGCCGGCCCCCGGGACGGGGCCGTTAAAGGGCCAGCGCCGGCTCCGTTCCCCCGCCCGAGGCCGCGATACGGCAGAAGCGAAAGGGAGGGGCGGGCGGGCGCGGGGGAGGGGTGGGGGAGGGGAAGCGGCGGGCGCCTCGGGCCAATGGGATCCTACGGCTCGGAAGACGGCCCTCGGCGCCCTTTATTGCCCGGCTTGAAGGTTTCTTTGCCCCAGCCATTGGCTGCGGGTCGGTGGGATGGGGGTGGGGAGATGCCCTCCTAAACCGCTCCCCCAGCCTCATCTAGTGCCGGGGAGCTCCGACGTGACACTTGGGGAAACTGAGGCGGACGCAGGCTCCAGTAGGAACGAGGGTTGCGATTCGAACCCAGGGCTTAGACTTTGAGCTGGGGACTTTGTCACAGTTGAGGAAACTTAAAAAAACGGGGAAAGGAAAAGGCGGTCCCACCCACTATGTGCCAGGCTCCGAGCTAAGCTCTGGGAAACGGGGAGAGGCAAAGGGCGGTCCCACCTACTGTGTGCCAGGCACCCGGCTAACCCGGGAAAACAAAGCCGGGAGGCTGCGCTGCTCCCAGAGCCTTTCCCAGCGCCTCGGCTTGGCTTGCGCTTGGTGCCCCCTAGCGGCAGCCGCCTGATGCCAGCATCATCGTCCTTGTCACGCGGCTGGTAATGGGGGGGGGGGGGTTTGAACTCAGCTCTCGGTGGCGGCCTTCCTGCCTGTCCCTCCCCCACTAAGTGCCTCCCCCTAGCAGACAGTGAGCTGCTTGAGGATGGGCACTACGTCATTTCTGGATTTGTGTCTCCAGTTCCTGGCATACAGCAAGCGCTTAATATGTGCTGTTTAATGCATTTATCTCACATCTCTTCATCCCGACCTACAGGGAAGCAGGATGCAATGAAAAGAAGGCTTAACCTGGAGCCCCACCCCCCTCCCCAGACTCGAATTCAAGAGCATTCCTCACGTGACCTCAGTAAGTTTTCACTTTTCTGTGCCTCAGTTTCCCTATCTGTAAAATGAACGCCAAGACTCTTCTAGGCCTAATCCTCCCATTTGAAGAGCAGAGAGGGAGAGGGCATGACAGCCTGGAAAAGACCACTAAATAAGGCATCAAGACTTCCATTCAAGCCCGGGATCTGCTGCGGGACAACTGCCTCTTCCCTCTTGGTGGCAGTTTATTCATCCATAACACAGGGACCTTGAACAAGAAGATAGCTCAGGTCTCCGCCACTTCTGCCATTCTTTAATGGCGCAGAAGTCAAAGGGCCCCACAAAAGGGAGGACAGAAATGCAGGGAGGGTCCGTCTCCTGTCTGACAATGGGGACAAGTTTGTCCAAAGCCCACAGCACATTCCACAGGCTTTTGGGGGCTGCCAGAAAGGGAGTTTTCACCTGGAACTGAAACCAAGGGAGGGGATATTTCATATTATAATAATTATATATACTATGCAATCATATATAAAATGTAAATATAATTATAAATTACATATAATAATATGTATTATACATATCATAATAATATATCACTGGGTTTTTGGTGATGCTCTGTATTTTATGCATTTAAGAACCTAATTGTCTTTTTAATAATGGCTTTTAATTTTCAAAATCCATGCAAAGATCGTTTTTAACGTTCACCCTTGCCTTGCAAAACCTGGTGCTCCATTTTTTTTTCTCTTCTCTCCACTCCCTCGCCTAGACGGCAAGCAATCCAATAAATGGTAAACATACAGTTCTTCTACAGACATTTTGCTGCACAAGAAAAGCCAGATCAAAAAGGAAAACGAAATGAGAAAGAAAACAAAATGCAAGCAAACAACCACCAAAAAAGTGAAAATCTACGTTGTGATCCACACTCAGTTCCCACAGTCCTCTCTGGGTGCAGATGGCTCTCTTCATCACAAGATCATTGGAACTGGCCTGAATCATCTCGTTGATTAAAAGAATCACGTCCATCAGAATCGATCATCGTATAATCTTGTTGTTGCCGTGTATGATGTTCTCCGGGAAGGGTCTAATTCTGAAGAGGGCTTCGCTGGATTGCCAAGGGGATCCACAACACGAAGATTAAGGCTGAGTCTCTCGTGTTAGGGTCAGTGAGAATGGAGTACTAGATTGGGGGTCAGGAGACCAGGATTCAAAATTGATCTCAGCCAGACCTTATTTGTTGAGTATCATCATAACTGTTTGTTCATCTGAAAATTGGAGATGGAGGGAAGGAGGGAGTCACTGGGGCTATGCACCTTACCAGCTGCTGTGAGGGAAACCCTTCTCAGATCTTAAGGTGATGAAGAAATGAGTTGTTGCTGCTTAACCCTCTTTTTTTGCCCATTTTTCAGATGAAGAAACTGAGGCTTTTAGGAAGGAACTTTTCCAAGAAGACAAGGAGGACCTTAAGGGCAACGGCAAGACTGGAATCTGAACTTCCTGGTTTAAGGGACCAGGAGGCCTGAGATTATAATAAAATAATTTATATATATATATTAAAAATTATAATAAAAGCTCAAGAAATTTGGGCAATTCTATTTGCCAGTGCGGCTGGCCTGCTAGCTGTTCCCCAGACTCGCCATTCCATCCCGACCTCGGTGCCTTTGGACCGGCCATCGCCACTCTCCCACCGCTGAGAACTCCCAGCCCTCTTCAGGTGCTCCGAGCCTCCCCAAGTCCTTCCAGGAGGGCGCCTGAGTTGCTTTGGCCAGTGAGGGTTTGGCGTCAGGGCAGAGACTGAATGGAAGTCTGAAAAGGGAGTGAGGGTGAACGAGTCTGTATCACCGGGGAGTCGGAGCCTCCCAGGATGGAAAACTACAGCCTCTGGGGCCGGGCCAGCCAAGAGAGGCTCCAATGGGACTCGGTCCTTTTCTCAGGTTTCCTTCTCTGATGTTCATCCAAGCCGCTCTGCCCCAGCTCCTTTTTAAAGAACTTCTAGAGTTTTAGAGGATGGGGGAGAGAAGTATTCAGTGAACTGCCTAGAATCAATCTCAGTCGGTCAATATTTTTAAATACCTACTATGAGCAAGGCACTGTGCTAGGGACTGAGAAGATGGTCGATATTTATTAAGTACCTACTATGAGCAAGGCACTGTGCTAGGGACTAAGAAGATAGAGCAAAAATATATGTATGAAATTTATATTCGTATTTTATATATAGCAGTTGTTGTACTCAAGGATCACAGACTTAAAACTAGAAGGGACCTCCCACACAATATAGTTCAAGGTATCCATTTTACAGAAAAGAAAATTGAGGTTCAGGGAGATTGGCTTGACCAAGTTCACAAAGGCAGTTTAAGGATTAGGGGAAAGATTTGAACCCGGGTCATGGGGAAATAAATCTGGAGCTATAAGAACCTCAGAGGCTGTGTAGTCCACTGTACCCATTTTACAGATGAGGAAACATGTGGAAAAGTACTAGATTTAGACTTCAAAGCCCTGTGCTCAAGGACCCATTCTTAACCTTCTGTAGAGGGTTTCCTCAGCTGTGAAATGAAAGGCTTGGATTTGATACCCCAGGTAACACCTTTTAGCTCTTCACCCTATAAATGGAGATTATCCCATCCCAAAGACTCACCTAAGGTAACCTAAATCCCTTTGCACGCCAACCAGTTAGCTATTATTGGGGGAAGAGCTGGCAGCCACTCCCGTTGATTGCCAAGAAAACCCAGTGCACAGTACGGTCCATGAGGTCCAGAAGAGTAAGACATGACTTACCAAATGACCGAACAGCAACAATTAGCTGTTATTACCTTCCCTAAAGGTAGCAGGGGACAGCTGGGTAGTATAGTGGACAGAGCACTGGACCTAGAGCCAGGGAGATTCATCTTCCTGAGTTCAGATCCATCTTCAGATACTTGCTAGCTGTGTGATCCTGGGCAGGTCACTTAACCCTGCTTGCCTCAGTTTCCCCATTTGTAAAATGGGCTGGAGAAAGAAATGGCCAACCGCTCCAGCATCTCTGCCAAGAAAACCCCAGTTGGGGTCATGAATTATTATGATGGTTTTTACTGGCTTGTGTGATCATCCCATCCCCATCTTTGAGGCTCTCCCCCCTCATCTGGGAAATGGGGTGATTGTACATATTCCTCACTGGGCTTTGGGGAAAGGCCCTTAAAGTACTTTGTAATGTAGGCTAACTTTCTGTCCCCGGCCAAGATTCAGCCCTTTAGAAGGTGGTGGACAAGGGCCCAAGGGAGTGAAGGTTGGTTGCTGGGCCACTAGGACCTCCCGATCTCCCTTCATCCTGTATCCTCTGCTGGAAGGCGAGTTTTCTCCAGCTCCCTCCTGGGTCCTGCCTCTAACAGGGCGGCCCGAAAGCTTGCCTGGGCTTGAAAGACCGCGCCTCGTTTTGTGTCCTTCTCCTTTCCTCTGCTGCTTTGCCCCGACCCGCCGCCCATGGCTTCCGAGTCAGGGGCCGGCCGCTGGGATGTCCTGCCGGGAAGCCCGCACCCGGGCGCGTTTGGCCAAAACTGGATCACTCCGCACTTAAAGGCTGACTCCTTTGGAGCTCCTAGTTACAGTCTCAGGCCAGCCCCCCCATCCGGGCTCTCCTCCACTCTGAGCTGCTGAAAGGTCCCAGAGCCGCCTGGGGCCTGGCCCAGACACTGGAGAGGCGGAAAGGGAGCAGAGAGGGGCCTCGGGAGCCGCCAACCTCAGGGGGAGCCTAAGATGCTTACAGAAGTTACATCCATGGCGGACAGTCACGGACACTGCCCAGGAGCCCCTTTCACTAAAAAATGAGTGAGCCTTGTCTACGGAGAGGCCGGCCTAGGGGCGGCTCTGTGGGCGTCCGGAGAAGAGAGCTCCAATCCCTACTGGCCGGGAGACCCTCAAACAGGGACCAGGGAAAGGCCTCTTGGGTTCAAAAAATCACACGTGTAGGAAAGGAAGGTTTGGCCAAGCAACAGAGCTTTCTCTCTGTCTCTATTTCCCTCTTTATCTCTCTCTCTCTCTCTCTGTCTATCCCTCTATCTCTATCTCTTTAGGTCTCTGTCTCTCTCTGTCTACCCCTCTGTCTCTGTCTCTCTCTCCATCTCTGTCTCTGTCATTGATTCTCTTTCTCTATGTCTCTGTCTATCTCTCTGTGTCTCTGTATCTCTATCTCTATGTCTCTCCTTGTCTCTTTCTGTGTTTGTCTCTCCCTCTGTCTCTGTCTGTTTCGGTCTCTGTCTCTCTCTGTGTCTTTATCTCTGTCTCTGCCTGTCCCTGTCTCTTTCTGTGTTTCCGATCTCTTTGTCTCTCTCTCTCTCTATCTCTCTGTGTCTCTCTGTATATCTGTCTCTGTCTCTGTCTGTATGTCTCTCTCCCCTTCTTTCCCCCTGTGCTTTTCTAGCTCTTTTCAGAGCACTCACTTCCGCCCCCCGTCCCACTCGGTGTTTTCCGCGGCCCCCCCTCCTCCGGTCCCCTCCCTTCCCCTCCCCCAGCAGTTCTGCACCTGGAGCTCACGCGGTCTCTAGTCACTTTCCTTTTCCTGGGCTCTTCCCATTACTCATCGGTAAAACTATCTGTGCCGTGACCTTCGTGGCCGCTAGGGGGCGCCACAGTGCACAGAGTGCTCAGCCTGGAGTCGGGAGCACTCTCTTCCCGAGCTCCAATCTGGTCTCAGACCCTGACTAGGCGTGTGACCCTGAGCAGGTCAGCTGACCCTGCGTGCCTCAGTTTCCTCCTCTGGAAAAGAGCTGGAGAAGGAGCTGGCCAAGTGTCCCAGTATCTCTGCCGAGAGACCGCAGGGCCGGAGGAGACGGAACAGCCGCCACAAAGGGAACCTCGAGAGTCCCGCCCGCCTCCCACCTTGCAGCCCCAGCAAAGCCCCTCCCCCTCTCCGGGCTCGCGCCCCCCCGCAGCCCGGCGTAGCCGTCAGCCCTTCTCAGCTTCCCCGGACGCCTGGGGGCTCTGCTCGTAAAGCAGGAATCGTCACCGGAGGAAATAGAGCCGGGTGTAATTCACAGGCACAGACAAGCCTCAGTTTTCTAACCTAGGAAATGGGAATAACAGTCCCTTACCTAGTGGAGTGGCCCCAAGGTTTTGTAGACCTTAGGGTGCTACCTGTATGCAGGGGGGTACTCATCTACTCATCAGTCCTAGGCTCGTTCTCCTGCAGTGACTGCAAAAATAATAATGAGCATTTATGTGACTTCTCGTTAGAGTATCTCTGTCTCTCTCTCTGTCTCTGGCTCCCTCTCTCTGTCTCTTCCTCCCTCTTTCTCCCTCTATCCACTTCCATCCCCTTGTCCTTCTCTCTCTCTCTCTGTCTCTCTGTCTCTGGCTCCCTCTCTCTTTCTGTCTCTTCCTCCCTCTTTCTCCCTCTATCCACTTCCATCCCCTTGTCCTTCTCTCTCTGTCTCTCTGTCTCTGGCTCCCTCTCTCTTTCTGTCTCTTCCTCCCTCTTTCTCCCTCTATCCACTTCCATCCCGCTTGTTCTTCTCTCTCTGTCTGTCTCTGTCTCTGTCTCTGTCTCTGACTGTCTCTCTGTCTCTGACTCATAGAGTATGGCTAGAGATAGAGTATAGATAGAGAGAGAGATGAGACAGATGATGGCTGGCTGGCTGGCATTGAAAGCCTTTCCAGTCTTCTGAGTCTCATTCCCCTCCACGTTTCCGTCCATCTCTCTGCTCGGGACATTCCGCGGCCATTCCCCCATGCCTGGAACGGCTCTTCCTCCTGCTTTGACCTTCCTGGCTCCCTTTAGGTCCCATTTTCTAGAGGAAGTTTTCTGTGGCCACTTGAGTAAATTTCAGGACTTTCTCTATGCTAATTATTCCCCTGGCCTCTAGCTTGCTTTGTAGATACTTGTGGTGGCCTCCCCCAGTGGATTATAAGCTCCCCGAAGGAAAACATTGTTGCCTCTTTTTTGTATCCCGGCACTTACACAGTGCCTCGTGCACAGTGGGTGTTTAATATATTCTTATTGGTCAATTGACTGGGTGATGAGTGTCCCGGATGTGCTTATTGTCCCCAGTTCTCCAGGTTTGGGGGAACTTTTTACCTTGGAGGGATTTCCCTCTCGAGAGAAGCTCTAGAGAGGTAGATACAGGGTAGCGCTGTACTTCTCTCTCCATACCTAGCATGGAGCTGGGGAAAGGCACATGGCCTTCTTACTGCTGAAGGCAGGGACAGCAGGTGATCAGCCCGGGACTAGCAGCAGAGAACTGCCCAGAGGGAAGCAAAATGAGAGCGGACATCCGGGCTGAGCTGAGAGGCAGAGAGCGGACTAGGTCACAACTGCAGACTTGTGATTGGTGAGCTGGCCAGCATACACGGCTTCCCTTTTTGCCCTAGAGAAAACCCCTATTTCTAGCATTTCACTTTTCCCCTTTGACTAACGGGAAGGAGGAAAGGGGAAGAAAGAGAGGGAAGGGCAATGTAATTTCATGACTGGGAAGATTACAGAGCCAGATCCCCCTTCAGGGGGAGGATTTTACCATTTCCCCCACAGGAGAAATCTCTTAAGGAAGTCTGGGATATCCAGGGGGCCTTTGCCCCTCGGTTCCATTAACCACTAACATTTTAGCTTTTACAGAGAAATATTTATTTCAAAAGGTATAATCACAAATATAGAAACTTTAGCCCCCAAAGACACGAGAGGCCTAAATCCTCCTTCCCCCTGAAGCCCCTCCAACTCTAGGGAGGTGAGGGGGATAGAGTCATAGTCTGGCTCTGTTCTTGTGGAGCACAGTCTTAGGTCTAAGTCCAAAACCCATCCCGGCTTCTTGGGGCTTCCATGCTGGGCTGGCTGCATTAGAGGGCCTACAATCCCGGCCCCAAGGTGGCTATGGTTTAATTCCTGGTGCCACGGGGATCACCTCTGGCACCTGAAACTAATTAGGATAAAAATCACAGGGAAAAACCATGCTTCCCCCAAGCCTGTTTCTCAGAGCTGGGAGCAAGAGGGAGGAAGGAAGGGAAGGGGAGTCCTGCCCTTTCATCTGCTCAGTTGAAGGCCTTCGTAGCCAATAACGCTTATCGAAAAAAGAATAGCCAAAAGAGATCACCGTCAAAGAAGAATGATCAGCTCGGTCTCCCCAGTTTTAAAGTCACAGAAAGATAGTGCCCCGTGGGGTAGGGGGCACATTGGGCTACATGCAAAGGGAAATGGGCAGGCTCTGAGAAGCTCTGGTTAGACCCACCTGTGTTTTCATGCTTTTTGATTCAGGGCCATTAATCAAATCATCAAACTTATAAGTCCAAATGTGAGACAGAAGCTAGACCAAAGCAAGAAGAGATTTTCCCCACTTGAGAGGGAGAGAGAGGGAAGGGAGAGAGGCAGAGAGACAGAAACAAAGTGAGAGAGACACAGAAAGATACAGAGAGACAGAGACACACAGATATAAGAAACAGAGGCAGAGACAGAGACATTCAGAGACACAGAGACAGAGAGATTGAGAGCAAGAGCGAGAGAGCACTTCTGCATTTCTGGTCATTTTTTGAGATGTCCATGCCCACTAGGCTACTTTGGAACCTGGGGAGAAACTTAAAGAGGAAACAGCTTGTTAGCAGAGAAGTACAGGACTTGATGCCCCTGGGTCCAGTGCCCTTTTGGGCACTAGTGTGGGCACCTGCCCTTGCCCCTCTGGACGGCCCACACGATCTCTGCCCCTCTTTCCCCCATTAGTCCCCTTCAACAAGATGTGAGGTGGAATGTTTCTCCCCCGTTCTTTGTATCCCAGGCATCCAGCATGAAGGAGGCACTTCATGGCATGGTGAGACACTGCTTCTCCTAGAACCAGGATGTGGAGCTTCTCATGTGGCAGTGCCGTAAGTTCTCACACAAAGGTTATTTGGTACAATGGGTACATTTATGCCTCCCGGCAGCCCAACTCCTTCTCTTTCCTAAGGTTCACAAAGGTGAGTCGCTCACCCACGGTTATATAGTCAGTAAGTAACTGAATCTCAGACTAAATCTACCTTCCTTTCCACTTGAATCATTTCTCCCCTCCCTAATTTTCTTTGTGCTTGTCTACGCCTTGCAACTCAGTTCCGCTCTAATTCACACGTATGGAAACTGAGGTAAGAGAATTTGAGTGGTTTACTCTAACAAGTGACAAATTGTCCACACCATTAGACTCAGGGATCCCGCTGTTAGGTATGAGGCCCAAGAAAGTCAGAGCCTGAAAGAATAGTCCCACGCCCTGAAATATGGATAGAAGCACTTTTTGTGCTGGGAGAGAACCGTAAGTCTCCTATTAGACCGTAAGTTCCTTGAGGGCAGGACCTGGATTTCTTTTTATTTGTATCCCCATTGCTTAGCACAGTGCCTAGTATACAGTAGGTACACACTTACTAAATGTATACTGAATTGGAATAGACTGTAAACAAAATAAATGCTCATTTTGGCCTAACAAATTGTGGTTCATGAAAGTAATAAAATATGGCTATGATATCATTCAAAGAAGGATCTGACGGTTTTTGTGAACTGATATGGAGTGAAATAAGAAGGATCAGGAAAATATTATTATTTTATTTATAATTACTATTATATAATTATAATTCTATATAATTACTCTTATTATACAATATATATATTAGTATGTATATATAATTACTATTAAAATGTTGCTGCTGTAGCTGAGACGGGATTTACCTGGCAATGGTTACCATGTCTGAATGTGAACTTGGGGGAACCGATGTAAGTAGAAACTGTGCTGCCCGAGGCTACTCTCCCCAGAGATTGAGGTGGTGTAGGAGAATGTGTCCCCCTAGATTTTAGGAGAGAAATATTAATATTTTTGTACTTGTTCTATCTTTAAAGTCAATTTCCCTTCATGAAAGCTATTCGCTATTCATTTTTAAGTAGAACTGGAGTACTAGTCATTAGAAACTTACTATAGGGGGAACCCATCAGAGAACAGGGCAACCTCTCGGGAGTATCCCTAGGTCCCTTAAGGGAAAAGTTGTCTCTTTTTCTCTGGGATAATGAGGCCAAATACTACTTGCTGGAGTTAGATTATTCTAAGCATATTTTCCTCCCTCTTTCTTTTGAAATATTAGCTATAAGAAATGACTCTTATCAAGGGAAGGTGGAAGATTATATTTAGAAATGAATCTAATGTTTTAAAAGTATTAATAAAAATTAAATGAATTAAAAAATGAAACACCAACTGTTAAAAATAATAAAGTATATACTTCAGTCTGTCTATAACTAGTAATGAATATCTTCAGGGATTCAGGAGAAATGATCATGTGGATAATCAATTAGCCTTAGAGGGGCAGTTAAACTTTATCCAGTCCCCTCATTTTTACAGAGGAGGAAGCTGAGGCCCAGAGAGAGAGAGCCTGCTAAGTGACTTGCCAAAATTCATGCATTCAGTAAGTGACAGAGCCAGGATTCAATCTCAATCTTCTGCAATCAGTAAAATTCAGCGCAAGGCTTTTTAATCTGGGATTTATTGTAAATGACAGAGCCAGGATTCAATCCCAGTCTCTTGCAATCAGTGGAATTCAGTGCAGGGCTTCCTAATCTGGGCTCTATTAACACATTACAAATATGTTGATAATTATATTTTAATATAATCACATTTTCTTTGTGATCCTATGTATTTTATTTTATAAATTTAAATTTAAATAAACTTAAAATTGCTTTTTGGGGAAGGAGTCCATGACTGCCGAGGGACTGAGATACACAAAAGGATAAGAAACTCTTGATTAAAATTTGGCAGCAAATTCAAAATGTCTTAGGTCAATCACTTCATTTTGCAGACTCAAGAGAAATTCAAATTTGGGGTCTTTTTTTATCCCCAAATCCAAAGTCTCCTCTCTACTCCATTGCCTTAGGAAGAGCAGACAGAGAATGTGTCATCTGCTCCCTGAGAACAGCTAGGACATTGATCTGTCTTCAGATGCCTTCTCACCCTTTCCCAGGGGCCAGACTAGAAAATAGAGAAAACTTTCCAGCCTTCTCTGTTGAATGAATGATCAGAGGTGCCATGCCATTCTGAGCCACCAGGTGGCACATAATCATGAAATTTACTCGTTTCTTCCAAAGTTAAGGTCACTGACCAGATCAGTTTCCCATTCACAGAATCTCAGAGCTGGGAGGAAACGGGGGACCATCTATTCCAATTCTTATTGTTGAGGTCGAGAAGGGGGACCCCAAAAGTCCCAGACCGGTGTCACGAAGTGTCTCAAAAGAATCTGAAGGCGTGAACCCATCCCCTAGTCGAGGGGCAAAGTTTATTCAAAGCAACGCGACGCCATTATTGAGCAGATTGAATTATAAGAGAAACCAGTAAAGAAACAGAACCAAATAGGATTATTTTATCCAGCTTCTACCATAGATATGCTAATTCTACGGCTCTAGGTAGGAAGGCGTGGTGTCTGGGAGTAGTTCTTGGTTGATCAGATTATTACTGACAGAATTACCAGTCCACAATGTATTGAAGAAGGCTCTTATTCACTATCATCTCAGGAGTTTGATCTCTGGGCATTTCCTGGGGCCAGAAGCTATCAGGCTAAGGCGTGGTTAGAATCAGATTGATTGGATGTGCTGTTTCCTGAGGGACTCCAAAGTTAGGAAACTTGGAACCACTGACCCATTAGAACAGAAGCCCTAAGGTCACAGGACCCCCAAATCACATGACATCAATACCTGACAAGGGGTCATCCAGCCTTTACTGGAAAACCTCCATGAGGGGGAACCAGCCACTCAGCCCATTGCACTGTGGGGCACTAACTGGGGGTCTTGGCAACTCCCTCCTTGACCCCTCGGGGGTCCCCCATTAGCCTTCTTTTCTCCGAGATTTTGTGCAGTCATTTTTCAGTTATGTCTGGCTCTCCATGACCCCATTTGGGGTTGTCTTGGCAGAGGACATAAGCTTGGAGCCTTAGTCTTTCATCTAGACAAGATCTCAGAAGTCATTTACAGCTTGACCCCAGGGCACTTAGATGGCCCAGTGAGAAAGTGCGGGACCTGGAGTCAGGAATTCTGAGTTCAAATTCTACCTCAACACTTGACACTTACTAGTATATATGACCCCGAGTCAGTCACTTAATTCTGCTTGCTTTGGTTTTAAAATGGGCTAGAGAAGGAAATGGCAAAAACCAATCGCCAAGAAAACCCTAATAGAGACTCAGCTGAACAACAATGTTCGATACCTTCATTTTACAGAAGAAGGAAGTGTTTTCAATCGGGTTCTCAAATCCAGGTCCTCTTGTAAACTTCTTGTGCACAGACACTTGTTTTAGTTTTTTGCTTTGTTTCTGCATCTCTAATAGAATATAAGCTGCTTGAAGGCAAGGATTGATTTTTCATTATTTATCTTCGTACCTCCATCACATTGTACAGTGCCTAGCACGTAGTGTGGAATCAGCATTCATTGGCTTGATTAACAAAAGCTTCAGCTGAAATCATTTCAACTTAATACAACAAACATTTATTTCGGGCTTATTAGACACTAAGCAAATTCTAGATATTGGGGATTTGTAGCGGGGAGGGGATGAAAAACCAATTCTCCCTTCGAGAAATTTACATTCTATTGGATCAGTGGTTTGGCGGGTCTCATGTTGTCCAACCTCTAGGGGTCCTCAGATGGTTTCAAGTCAAAATTATTTTCATAGTAATTCCAAAATGTTATTTGCTTATCAAAATATTCCATTCCTTTTCACTACCCATGAGTGAGACCAGATTTTCTCCATCTACTTCAACCAAAATAGCATATCACAGCAGCTTAGATGCCAAATAGGGGAATCCACTCAGCTTCTATTAACCCCAACATTAAAGAGACTTGCAAAAATGATTAAATTAATGGCGCTCTTCTCACCAATATTTTTGTCCTGGAAAAGATAGTTGCTTCTCCCAAAATTATGCTGTGTTAACATGCATCCAGTTCATTATTTATTCATAGTGAATGAATATGTAATATTAAAATTTACATGAACACTGGCTCTTATTGGCTAACTTACTGGCTTTTACACTTACTGAATGCGTGAAGTTCAACAAGTTATTCAGCATAATTTCTCTCTCTCTGCCCACCATTAGTAGCGTAATTTTAAGAGCCATGGCCTTGGACATGCAGACCTTTGAGCCAGAGGGGCTCCCTCTGAGGAACTAACTTACATGCTGTGAGTTAGGGAGATGCCTCCAGAAGAGGGCCTGTACTTATCCCATCACCTAACATAGAACCCAGCCACAATAGGTGCGAAGGAAATGCGAGGAAAAAGGCAATGAGCTGGATTCTTCTACTGTTTTTGTTTTTCAATCATGCCTGATTCGTTGGGACCCCATTTGGTTATCAGTGTGATTTGCCATTTCCTTCTCCCCTCATTTTACACATAAGGAAACTGAAGCAAACAGGTTGAAGTGACTTGTCCTGGATCACACAACTAGGAAGTGTCTGAGGCTGGATTTGAACTCATGAATGTGAGCCTTTCAGACTTCAGGTCCAGGTCTCTATTCACTGCATTACCCAGAATCCCCGTTTCCTTCAAGAACTCCCTGGAGCACCATCTCCTAAAAACTATAACTACACTAAAACTAAAGTTCATTGTCATGACTGCATCTTTAAATAGTCGGTCAGGGAGACACAGCTCAATGTAAAGCTGAATTGTCAAAGTAAGAAAAATAGTAATACAATATTAGCCCCATTAACCTAGGACACAGCATTTTACAAATACACATACTTCATACTCTGACATTGGGGAGGGGGGGCAGGATGGACAATGTTCTTTTTCTACTTGGGGAGTTCTCATACTTTTTTCTGGGCACACTCTGCTAGGCTCCCTAAGCCTTCTCTTGTCTTCAACTTGACTCCTAACAACCAGAATTTATTCTTTTCGGCTGCCTGAATAGATGAGAATTGGATCAAAATATAATTGGGAAATATTTAACAAAAGTTAATTAAAATGTTAACATAGATAATGTTAACCTGTGATTTTCTAAGTCACCATGTGCCCTACAAGGATCTGTATCTATTTGAGTCTGATATCATTGTCTTACTCTATTAATCTTGACCAAGAAAGGAATGAATGAAAAGGCATTTATTAAGTGCCTACTATTTACATTTTCAATGTGAGCATTTATATTTCTGATTTACTGTTTTGTCATTTGAAGGAGTTGAATTTTAAAAATAGTGGGGGAAAACTGCTAACATTGAACTTAAAAGTGTAACCTGAGTACATATTTGTTTGTTTTGAAGAGCTGTTGTTAAACTTTTATCAGCAGATCCTTATATAGAGGGGGAATGTGCAGTTAGAGAATCCGTCTCAAATGTTCATATGGACTATTCATGCCCAACCTGTGGCAGAGCATTCTGAGATCCTATTGGTCTGATCAGCCACAGGTGGACACACTGTAACTTGGCTCTAACATAATGATGTCATTTTAGTTCTCTGAGAACGAAGGACAACCAAGCAACCAATTTGTAACTTTAAAAAGAAAACTTTCAGGTAGGATGAAACAGATGGAGTAACAGAGCAGGGAAGGGGTTTTGGCTTGGAAAGTCACTGGGAGAAAGAATAGGGACATAGAAGAGTTAATTTTCCTAACCATGAGAGTAGCAATTAGATTACTGTTCTCAGAGAAAGAGGTAGAATGTGGCAGTTGAGGCTGTAGGAGGAGGTAGGTCCTGGGTCAGTGGCAGGAAGGCGGTAGGATGTCTGGGTAGTTTTGGCTGCCTTGTGGATGGCAGCAAAATGAATGTGGGACATGATTGCTTCTTCCTAGAGCTTGTAGGTTAGATGAGGTCCCAGCAGTCAGCCCAACTCAGTCTCAGGCTGAAACAAATGCTGCTGGTGAGGACAGGACATAGTTTCCTCCAGAGAACTTTTTTGCAGAGGAGAAAGAAAACAAGTTGAACTTTTTAGTGGACTCCAAGGTCAATCCAAGGCAATAATGCCATTGGGCAGTCAAGGCCCTCCTCAATGTCAGGCTGTGCTAGCAGGCAACCAAGAGATCCAAGAATCAGAGCTGTGGGAGACTTCAGAAGGCCAGTAATCTAAATTTAGAGAAATGACTCCTCCAAAAATCATCCAAGTACAGATTGGAAAAGTAGGCTTTGAACCCAGGGCTCCAGATTCCAGCACACACTCTCCCCTAAACCACACTATCTCTTCCTCTTATGTTGTTGCACAATTAGTGTCATGGTACAAGGATCTTTAGAGGCCTGGTCTCTGTTCAAGTCTTGCCTCTAACATATAATACCTATGTGATTACACTGGAGAAGTCATTATCTTTTCAATGCTACAGGCAGCTATCACATGATTAGTTGCCCCCCTGCTTCATTGGGCGAGTTATTTACGGAAATGAAACCATGGATTTGTAACCTTCCCTCTTCCCACCCTTCAAAATGCTGCTGATTAACAGGATTGATCAAGGTTATATAACCAGTTTGTAGGTGGTCACCTTATACCAAGTAAAATGTGATCTCCTTGAGGGCAGGGAATGTTTCTTTTCTTTCTTTTTAAATCTTCAATCCCCATTATAGAACTAGCACATAGCACCTAATTAATGTTTGTTGAATTGATTGACCAGATTGAATAGGATAATTCATTCTAAATTGTACTCTCATGTCATGAACTGTTTTGGATCAAAGTGACAGCAACCTCTTCCTCTGGTAACAGAATTCTCTTGGATGGGAAGAAAGAGAGAGACAGAGAGAGACAGAGAGAGACACAGAAAAAAGAGACAAAGAGAAAAGAGAAGAAAAAGAGAAAGACAAAGGAAGGAAAAGGGTGAAAGAAAGTAGGGAAAGAAAGGAACAAAGGGGGGAAAAGAAGAGAAAGGAAGGAAAGAAGAAAGAGAAAGGAAAGAAAAAAGGAAAGAGTGAGAAAAGGAGGTAGGAAGAAGAAAGAAATAGGAAGAAAGAGAAAGGAATGAAGGAAAGAAAGGAGAGTGAGAAAGGAAGAAGGGAGGAAGGAAAGAAGAAAGAGAAAAGAAGGAAGGAAGAAAGGAAAGAAGAGTGAAAAAAGAAGGTAGGAAGGAAAGAAGAAAGAAATAGACAGGAGAGAAAAAAAGGAAGGAAGGAGAGACAAATAGAAAGGAAGGAAGAAGGAAGAAAAAGAAGTGAAGGGAAGAAAGGAGGGAAAGAGGAAGAATGAGAAAGGAAGACGAAAGGGAAAAGAGAGAAAGGAGACAAAGGGAAAGAAACAGAAAGGAAGGAGAGAAGAAAGAGAAAGACAAAAAAGAAAAGAAGGAAAGAAAGGAGAAAAAGAGAGGGGGAAGGAAAGAAAGTAAAGAGAAAGGGGAAAGAAGGAAAATAAACAAGAAGAGACAGAAAGAGAAAGAGGAAGAGAGAAAGGAAGGAAGAAAAGAGGGAAAGAAAAAAGGAAGAGGAAAGAAGAAAAAGAGAAAGAAAAGACAGAAGGAAAGAAAAGATGAAATCTATGACTGGCTGCAAGGAAAAACAGAGCAGGTTTTCTCAGCGAGCACACTGCTCTCCCCCGAAGGGTGCGGGAGAGGGTGGGGTGGCGTGGGCCGCTGGCCAGGGGAAGCCTGCAGGACCATTTAAAGGTCGGGCCCGGGTGCTGGGTTCTGCAAATAAGGAATCGGGGGAGAGGGAGAGAGGGCAGCCTGCCAAGCCCCTCCCAGCCCGCGCTCGGAGCCCTGACCACCGCGGCCTCCCTCCTCCTCCCTCCCCACCCCCTCCCACTTGTTTTGCCCACAGCCGGCCGGGGCGCCGAGCTTTGCCCGCGGCTGGGAGAGGGAAAGAAGGAAGCCTTTTCTCTGCTGAAGCTCGCGGCCCAGGGAGGGACCCGGTGGGGAGAGGCGGGGAGTCAGCGGGGGAGGGTGATTAATTACCCGGCGTCCGCGGCTGCAGAAGGAACAGCCGGAAAGGTTCGGCTCCGCGGCGGAGAGTTCTCCGGGAGAGCTCGGCTGCGGAGCGGAAGGCAGAGTCCGCCCTTTTCGTTGGAGTTTTAACGTGTTTTACTAGAGCGGCAGCGTGTCAGAGTGGGGTCAGCGCTGGCCCTGGAGGCCCGGCCCTGGGTCCTGCTCCAGACAGCTCCTGGCGGGGCCAGCCCGCAGCTCGCTTGGGTTCTGTGCCCGGGCAACTCGAAGTCAGACAGAGACAGAGACAGACATGGAAACAGATGAAAGAGAGACAGAGAGACAGAGAAACAAATTCAGAGACAGGCTGAGAGAAAAGACAGAGAAAGAGAGAAAAACAGAGACAGAGACCGAGATAGAGACATGAAAACAGATGAAAGAGAGAGAGACAGAGGAACAGAGACAGAGACAGGCTGAGAGAAAAGACAGAGAAAGAGAGAAAAACAGAGACAGAGACCGAGATAGAGACATGAAAACAGATGAGAGAAATAGAGACAGGCTGAGAGAAAAGACAAAGAGAAAGAAATAGAGAGAGACCGAGAGATGAAAACAAATGAAGGAAATAGAGATGGAGAAACAGAGACGGAGACAGGCTGAGAGAAAAGACAAAGAGAGAGAAAAACAGATGGAGAGAGACATGAAAAAATAGAGACAGAGACAGAGAGATAGGCTGAGAGAAAAGACAAAGAGAAAAGAGAAGAAAAAGAAAGAGAAAGGACAAATCTGCTCCCCTGCTATTCCCATCCATTGCTCCTACCTCCTTCTCTGGGGACCAATATTCTAAATTATGTTCCACAATATTGATCTTAATTAGTAGGGGCTTACACATTTCTCTCTCTCCATAGTGGGAAGGGAGAATAGCAGGGGTGTTTGTACTAAGAAATTCGACTAAGTAACCTGACCTCCTGGGGATATTCCCAACATGCTCTATGGCCCAGTCATTATTGTAACTATTTATTGATCTTCACTAAACCAAACACTCCAACAGAAGGGGCCCCATTGCTAATGCTGGAGCTTGGCTCCAACGTGGAGATGAAAATGGGCCTCCTGGCAGAGGTAGTGGGCAGTGGGTGCCCGCAAGACACGTACCTGAGAATCCACTGATGTGATTACAACATAAGAAGTAAAAAAAAGACTCGAATAAGAAAGATGGCAAGGAATAGTGAATTAGCGTGTGGGATCTGGAGGGAGGAAAAATTTTAATTCCAACTCAGCCCATTCAATAAGCATTTTAATTGTGTTAATCTGTTCCCAAGCCCCAGGGTTGGACAGGATAGAAAGATGAAAAGGTCAGAATCCAGTGGAGAAACAGAGTTCAACTTCCAATAGAGTGTGAGTGAAGCTAATAAAGAGACATTTCAAGTGAGTGACTCCTGAGATCTCCAAGCTGGTTCCTCATGGTAGAGTCCCCCATATGAATCCTGGGGGGTTGGGAAGTGGGGTGACGCACAGGACGGTGGGAGAAGAGATCAGCCCATAAGAAGGTCCACACCTGATTGTGTAGCACCGGGACAAGGGTGATCCATCCCCAGAGATATGTTTTCACCTCCACAGAACTTCAAGAGGGAAGAAATATACTCTCCCCCCCCAGGAGAGGGCCACCATCATCATGGAACCTTGAGAGAGAGCAGGACTGGGGTGCAATGTCTTGACTATAAGAGGTTTTGAAAAGAATGGCAGTGGGACAGAGTCCCATTGACTCTACCTGGGGCCCAGCTTTGTCATCCAACAAAGAGGCAGAGACAGAAAAACAAAGACAGACAGACTCTTTTGGAACCCAGAGCAATAGTGTATGATTCTCCACTATTAAAAGGTCACTGTGTTAGAAAAATGAGGAACAGTGGTTCAGGGGGAAAAGTTATTGGGACGGGGGACAGTGGGGAATGGGGAAAGTTTCCTGGTGGGAGTTTTCAGACATTTAAGTTGACCTTTAATGATAGAGTAGGAATTCCACCATTGAAGAAGTGAAAAGGAATATTTCAAGGGCAAACAGCAGCCTGTGAAAAAGGCAGGGGGTGTGTGGGTGCATGCAGAGTGTGGGGGAGCTTGGCTAAAGGAGAGAGGGTATGAAGAAGAATAATTTGAAATAAGGTCAGAAGGGTTTGGTAGCATGAGTTTGGGAAGGGGACTTGCTTGTCAGAAGGGTTCGAACTTCAATGTATGGCAATAGGGAGCCACTGAAGGATTGTGAGCAGAGAAGTAACCTAATCTGAATAGATGATCCTCTGACTCAGATGAAACTGCTTTCCTGCAGTCAAATGTTAAATATCCAGGGTGATCGTTTGTACCCAGGAAACTGGCAAAGGCTACAAATGAGGGCTTGATTTACTGTTTTGGGAATTGTTTGGATTTTAAAAAGTGATAGAGAAAACGTTAAGGCAGAATCAACCTAAAAAGTCTGATGTGGGTTTGGGAGGTAAGGTGGGGAAGGAAGAGCTGGTTGTTAAACACTTATTGGCACACACTTTCTTAAATTTACAATCTCTTTACAAACGGGAAGCCACAAACCATCTTCCTGTAAGGGCAGAAACAGGTTAATGAAAAGGTTAGAGTTTTATTGTTTAGGGCGGGAGTGGTCTGGACAGAGGAAGATTCGAGTTCAAATTACATTTGTTAGTTGGATAATTCTGAGCAAACCACTTAATCTCTGTCTCAATTTCTTCATCTGTGAAATGGGGATAAGAACAGCACCTACCTCCTAAAGCTATTAGAAGGATTAGATAATAATTGTAAAGCACTCAGCATAGCATCTGGCACATAGTAAGCACTATATAAATACCTAGCAGTATCATCATCATCCCCTTAGAGGCTATCTAGTCGATCCCCTCATTTTCTAGATGAGGAAAATTTGTCAGAGACTTGTCATTATTTGACACAGGCAAGATTTGAACTCAGACCTCCCTCACTCCACTTTAACTAGTATTCCATTTAACTACAGAGTTAAATAGAGAATCCTTGGGGAAATAAGAAAGCAGAGCTTTAATCAGGGCAGGATATTGAGTGTCTTAGACCCCAAGGAACTAAAAGAGGGTGCAAAAAAAAATCCTATATAATGATTTTGACAGAAGATACAGCTTTGAAATTAACTTTCTTTGCTTTCACCATGGTCTCTCTTTACTAGTGTAGAAATTAGTTATCAGAAATAATTTCCGTAAGGAGAAAATGTCCAAGATAGCCACCTTCCTCTCCACCCTTTCTGGACCACCCTATTCAGTCTGGTTCATACATTAATGGAGATCATTCACTATCCCATCTTAATGTTGCCTCAGCTCTCAATTGGTCTTGGCAATCCACATGGAGATGGGATTAGGGTTGCCTCAGCCCTTCCTTCATGGAGAGATGGAGTCACTGCCCTGCTCAGTTTTATAAAAACTAACTGAGGAGTTAAATGGAATTGGGAAGTCAGTCACTTAAATCCCTAACAAGGGGTCTGGGAACCACAGCAAATGAGGATTTAAGCCTATGGCAAGAGAAAAAAAGATTCCCCCAAACTCTTCAGAGTGGCAGGGGGAGGTGGGAGAGTGGGTCAAAATAATGTACCCTCCTCAATGTACCATGTACGCTCCCTGTGAGGTAAGGAACAGGAAGATGGAAAATGACGTAGAAAGAATGGACAGAAAAAATAAGAAAGAGAGAATGGGCAACCTGGGTACATCCATGTGAAGGAGAAAACAAGACTGAGCTATGGCAGATTTGGAGGAGAGCCCCTTATCCCTTTGCAGCAGAAGATTCAAGCTAAGGCCACACAGTAAATCATCTCCATTTTTGTTGTTATCCTCCAGGGCCAGGCATATAATTAATGCTTCCTAAAAGCTTGTGGATTGATTGAGTAAAGACTTAATCAGCTTCCTTGGAACAGAACACTTAATCAAAATATACTTAATGGATTTAGTTCCCTGAGAAGGCAGAATTGGCAGCTGGATCATTAGAAGAATCCATGGTGGTCCAAGATAAGAAGGAGAATTTCTTTTCTAGTAACCAAATAAAGCTAGCCCTTTTCTTTACTAGATCACTGAAAAAGGGAACTGTTAGTAGTTCATTTCTAAAAGGGGCCTTCTTTATGGCTGTGTATCTACATCAACCCTGAGCTCTCTTATTTAATCATTCTAAAAATCCTAACTTAAGCTAGGTATTTCTGTTTTTACCACAGTTGGGGAAATGTCATCTTTTGTTTCATAATTATTACAAAATGTAAGTTGAATTGCTTAAATTCAGATTTGCTTTCTGGTTTGCTTGGAGGAGAATCTCAGCAGGTCAGAATCTCTGACACAATAAGAAATACAAATAATGTATTTCTGTTAGATTTGTCTTTGTATCCCTAGAGTTGGCAAAGAATAAAATAAAGAAGTTCTGAATAATTGCTTATGGATTGATTTGTAAGCCTGAGATTCCACTGATTATCTGAATTCACTTAAAAATAATTTTATCTTTGTGAGAGAAGGACCCTTCTTGATGGAGTCAGACAGTCAGAATAAAATATAAACAGGGCCCATTACACCACCTGGAATTAACCAAAGCCATTTAAGAAAGGACTTGATTGGGCTCTAAGGAAGTCATATAAAAGGGAGGGACTATTTCAGAACCAGGGAGAGATTCTCAGGGTTTGGAAAAAGAGGGGAAGAAACAGGACCACAGAGAATGGACAAAGAAAGGATCAGCAGAAAAAAATAAAATAAAATAAAAAGAATGACTAGATACAAGCAGATACAAGGTAGGTTTGAATTATGGCAGAGCTGGAGGACAGCCACTGGCTCCCTTGGGACTCAGGCTAAAGCCACCAATTTATTTACCTAAGGACTAAGGAAAAGGGGCAGTTAGGTAGCACAGTGGATAGAGCACCATCCCTGAAGTCAGGAGGACATGAGTACAAATCTGACCTCAGACACCTAACACTTCCTAGCTATGTGACCTTGGACAAGTCACTTAACCCTAATTGCCTCAGCCAAAAAAAAAAAAAAAAAAAGATGCCAGAAGGACTAAGGAAAATCCCAAGAAGTTCTGCTTTTTCCATAACTTCTTTTCTGTCTATTCATAGACATAATATAGAGTTGTTTCAATACCCAAATGTTTCTAGAAACCTACATTTTTCTTCCATCATAAAGAGGCCATGGATAGATGAGATAGATATAGAGATGTAACTAGAGATAAATATAAATATAAATTAAGCTAGCAATAGATATAAATATAAAATAAAGAGTAAATGTTAAGAGGTCTCCCATTGCATCCAGGCCCATCTTCAGGTATCCTGTTTTACATCTTGCCACTCGATGGCTTCCAGATGGCTCTGGAAGAGAGAGTGGGCAGGTGACTTTGTACAGCCCTCCCTCAATTAAATCCAGTTCATTTGCACATCATGACATCCCCTTCCAGATGCCATGGTTCTCTTCGAGAACAAAAGACAAAAACAATGTTAAGAATTGTTTGAACTGGGGGCTCAGAGCCATTATGATTAAACATAATTTTGGGGGGTCTAAAGAAACACTCGGAAAAGGACCCCTATATGCAAAAATGCTTGTAGCAGCTCTTTTTTTGTGGTAGCAAAGACTTGGAAAAAGAATAGATGCAAATTGGCTAAGATGACAAGAAAAGATAATGATAAATGTTGGAAGGGATTTGGGGACACTGGGACACTGATGCATTGTTGGTGGAGTTGTGAATTGCTCCAACCATTCTGGAGAACAGTTTGGAACTATGCCCAAAGGACTCTATTTAAATGTTCATACCTTTGACCCAGCAGTCCCATTACTGGGTCTGCATCCCAAGGAAATCATAAAGGAGGGAAAATGATCCACATGTGCAAAGATGTTTATAGCAACTCTTTTTATGGTAGCTAAGAATTGGAAAAGGAGTGGATGCCATCAGTTGGAAAATGGCTGAACAAGTTGTGTACATGAAGGTAATGGAATATTATTGTTCTATAAAAATGATGAACAAGCTGATTATAGAAAGACCTGGAAAGATTTTCATGAACTGATGCTGAGCGAAACGAACAGAACCAGGAACACAGTACACAGTAAGAATATGATGATCAACTGTGACAGACTTGGTTCTTCTCAGAGGTTCAGTAGACTTGGATAGAAAATGCCTTTTGCATCGAGAGAAAGAACTAAGGAGATTGAACGTAAATCAACACGTGCTATGTTCACTTCTTTATTCTGTTTTTTTTTTTTTTAACATCTCTCCCATAGGTTTTTTTTTTAAATGCTCTGATTTTTCTCTCCTAACATGATTCATAAAGCAATGTGTATTAAAAATAAATAAATTTACTAGAAAAATAAAATAAAATAAACTCTCAGAGCTGTAGTAGAGGGAAACATACATCTTAGGAACCTTTTTATTAGGTTTAAAACAAGTTACTTATTATAAGAAGGTATTTCAGATTGAATGGATGAATCAAGCCCTATAACTAAAAGGTAGAGTAGGTTGTTTTTCTTCCCTACACAACAATACTGTTACATACTTTTACATATTTCAGGTGTTGAAGACAACACTCTCTTCCCTAACTCTCAGCCTTCTTTTCTCCACTTTCTTCACCAGAATTCATACATCATCTGAAGACTTTTCAGCATCCTGGATGCCCTGTGCCTTCTTAAACAGTGGTACCCAGAAATCAGCTCAGTACTACAAATGTGGTCTGACCAAAGCAAAAAATAGCGTGACTTATTTCCTTATTCCTGGAAGCTATCTTCTTCTCATTCGTAGCTCATGATCACATTTGCAATTTTTTTTAGTTGCTATATATCACCATGCTGACTCATTCTGAGATTGTTGTCTGCTAAAACTCCCCGATAGTTTTTAGACCAACTATTCTCTAACCATATCTCACTCATCCTATATATGTGAAATTGTTTTTTTTTAACTTAGGTACATGATTTTACATTTGCCCCTGTTGAATTTCATCTGTTTTGATTCAGGTGAATTTATAAAGTTGATTTTTTAAAAATTCAATTACATAATTTTATACCTACCCCTATTGAATTTCATTTATTTTGATTCAGCTGAATTTTTAAAGTTGATTTGGAAAATTCAAGTATATGATTTACTCCTATTAAATTTCATCTGTTTTGATTCAAGTGGATTTATAAAGTTGATTTTTTAATATAAATTTAAGTGTATGATTTCATATTCAGTTCTATTGAATTCCTTTTCTTTTCCAAATTTATTATTATTATTATTATTATTATTATTATTATTATTTTTGCTTAGGCAATTGGGGCTAAGTGACTTGCCCAGGATCACATAGCTAGGAAATATGTTGAAGGCCAATTTGAACTTAGTTCCTCCTGACTTCAGAGCTGGTGCTCTATCCACTAGGCAATCTACCTTTTTAAACTTATTTTTTAATATACTTTGCTTTATGAATCATGTTTGGGAGAGAAAAATCAGAGTAAAAGGGAAAAACCATGGGAGAGATTTTTAAAAAAAGACAGAAAAAGGAAATGAATTTAGCATGTGTTGATTCACATTAAGTTTCCTTAGTTCTTTTTCTGGATGGAGATGGCATTTTCTGTCCAAAGTTTATTGGGATTGCTTTGAATCACTGAACCACTGAGATGAACTAAATCTTTCACAGTTGATCATCACACATTCTTGCTGTTATTGTGTACAATGTATTCCTTGGTTCCACTTGTTTCACACAGCATCAGTTCCTCTTTCCAGGCCTTTCTAAAATCAGCTTGTTCATCTTTTTTTATAGAACAATAATATTCCATTACCTTATATACCATATTCTTATTGAATTTCATCTACTTTGATTCAGCTGAATTTTTGAAGTTGATTTAAAAATTTTAAAAAATATGATTTTACATTTTCCTATTGAATGTCCTCTGTTTTGATTCAGCTGAATTTTTGAATTTTATTTTTAAAATGTTAAATATATGATTTTATTTTTACTCCTATAAAATTTCATCTGTTTTGATTCAGTAAATTTGTAAAGTTCAGGGCTTTTTTTTAATTCAAATATTTGATTTTCCATTTACTCCTATTGAATTTCATCTGTTTTGATTCATCCTTATTCTAATCTAACTTATAAATTCTTTTCAGATCCTGAGCATTCATTACATTAGCTGATTCTCCCAGGCTTTGGTCATCTGTAGATTTAATGAACATATGATCTACACCTTTAGTCAGGTCATCAATAAAAAAGTTATCCAGCACAAAACCAAATATGAATCCCTGGAGCCTTCTACCAGAGATCTACTACCTTGACACTAAACCATTCACAATTATGTTTAAAGCATAACCATAGCTCAGTTAGGTGGTACAATAGATAAGAGTGATGGGTCTGCATTCTCCAACTGATAAATGGTCCAAGGATATGAACAGACAATTCTCAGACAAAGAAACTGAAACTATTTCTAGCCATATGAAGAGATGTTCCAGAGAAATGCAAATTAAGACAACTCTAAGATACCACTACACACCTGTCAGACTGGCTAGAATGACAGGGAAAGATAATGGGGAATGTTGGAGGGGATGTGGGAAAACAGGGACACTGATACATTGTTGGTGGAATTGTGAACACATCCAGCCATTCTGGAGAGCAATTTGGAACTATGCTCAAAAAGTTATCAAACTGTGCACACCCTTTGATCCAGCAGTGTTTCTACTGGGCTTATACCCCAAAGAGATACTAAAGAAGGGAAAGGGACCTGTATGTGCCAAAATGTTTGTGGCAGCCCTGTTTGTAGTGGCTAGAAGCTGGAAAATGAATGGATGCCCATCAATTGGAGAATGGCTGGGTAAATTGTGGTATATGAACGTTATGGAATGTAATTGTTCTGTAAGGAATGACCAGCAGGACGATTTCAGAAAGGCCTGGAGAGACTGACAGGAACTGATGCTGAGTGAAATGAGCAGAATCAGGAGATCATTATATACTTCCACCACAATACTATATAATGATCAATTCTGATGGACCTGGCCATCTTCAGCAATGAGATGAACCAAATCAATTCCAATGGAGCAGTAATGGACTGAACCAGCTACACCCAGCGAAAGAACTCTGGGAGATGACTACGAACCACTACATAGAATTCCCAATTCCTATATTTTTGCCTGCCTGCATTTTGGATTTCCTTCACAGGCTAATTGTACACTATTTCAGAATCTGATTCTTTTTGTACAGCAAAATAACGGTTTGGACATGTATACTTATTTTGTATTTAATTTATACGTTAACATATTTAACATGTATTGGTCAATCTGCCATCTAGGGGAGGGGGTGGTGAAAAGAAGGGAAAAAATTGGAACAAAAGGTTTGGCAATTGTCAATACTGTAAAATTACCCATGCATATATCTTGTAAATAAAAAGCTATTTAAAAAAAAAGAGTGATGGGTCTGGAATCAGAAAGATCTAAATTAAAAGTCAGCTTCAGACATGGACTAGCTGTGTGATCCTGGACAAGTCACTTAACTCTGTGTTATTTCAGTTTCTTTATCTGTAAAATGAACTGAAGAAATGGTAAGCCACTTTAGTATCTCTGCCCAAAAAAACCCCAGTGGGGTCAGGAAGAGTTGGACATGACTGAAAAAATAACTGAACAACAAAAATAACCCAATTCTGACCCCATTTGAATGTTGTTTTATCTTCTATTCCACATCTCTCTATCTTCTCTACAAAAATAGTACAAGATGCTCAATCAGAAGCTTTGCCAAAATGTAGGAAAACAATGTCCACAGCATCCCCCTCATCTACTAGTTTAGCAGTCCTGTTAAAAAAAATAAGGAAGTAAGGTTAGGCAAAAACCATCTGTTCTTGATACAACCAGTCTTGCTGAATCTTAGTAAGCGCTGCTTCCCTTTCTAGTTGTTCCACTCTTTTTAAAAAAATAGTATTTTATTTTTCCAAATACATGCAAAGATAGTTTTCAATATTCACCTCTGCAAAATCTTGTGTTCCAAATTTTTCTCTCCCTCTCTCTGTCTCCCCTTTCCCCAAGACAGCAAGTAATCCAATATAGGTTAAACTTGTTCAATTCTTCTAAACACATTCCCATATTTATCATGCTATGCAAGGAAAAATCAGATCATAAGTTAAAAAACAAAACAAAACACGAGAAAGAAAAAAAAAAAGCAAACAACAAAAAAGATGAAAATATTATGGTTTGATCCACATTCAAATAATGCGGATCTGGATGCAGAGAGCACTTTCCTTTTCATTATCTCTTCCTGGAAATTCTCAGGAACTATGGCCAAAGATTTGATATGCTACAATTTATGGATTTTATTCTCTTCCCTTTTTTGAAAATGGATTCTTCAACAGTATTTTGTTACAGCTCCTGTTTTTTCACAATCTTGTTACTGGGAGTATCTTAGCAATCATGTCTGTTAGATGTTTTTCTAGGAGCAGATAGATGATGCAGTAGATAGAGGACCCAACTTAACGCCAGGAGGACCTGACTTCAAATCCAATCCCAAACACTAGCAAAAAAAAATGATCCTAGATAAGTCACTTAGCTTTATTTGCCTCAGTTTCCTCATCTATAAAATGAACTGGAGAAGGAAATGGCAAACTACTTCAGTATCTCTGCCAAGAAATCTCCTTACTACAGAGGGTAAAAATAAAAAAAATAAAAATCAAATTATTCCCAGTGTTTATTTTTATTTTTTTGTTTTTACTCTCTCAGGGTAAGACAACATTTATAACTTGTAGTTCTTTAATTATTTCAATTGTGTCTGAATCTTTGTGACTCTTTTTTGGGTTTTCTTGGCAGAGACACTGGAATGGTTTGCTATTTTTTTCTCCAGATTAGTTTACAGATGAGGAACCTGAAGCAAATGGAATTAAGTGACTTGCCCAGGATCACAAGATTAGTAAGTGAGGCTGGATTTTAACTTAAGTATTCCTGATTCCAGACTTGACGCTCTATCCACTGTGCCACCAACTGCCCCAACATTTGTAAAGTGCTCTGTAACTGCTAGCTATTATCATCAGTTCAAATCGCTATCTCCAGGGTTACCAGTGATTTTTTTTAAACTGTCAAATCCAAAGGTCTTCTTGTAGTTTTCATCTTCCTGAATTTTCTATGACATTAAGTACTGTTTTAAAAAATAATTTCAAATATTATTTTTATTTTCAATTCAAAATTCTCACCCTCTTTAAACCTCTTTCTTATCCATTGAGAAGGCAAGAAATATGATAACCATTAGATATGTTAAGTTGGAGCATTCAACATCCTCAGCTAAGCCCTTTTCCTCATTATTGTTGCCCCCCTAGATTTTTGGGATATTCCTCCTTTTTGGATCTCCTCTTACTTATTGGCTGCTCCATCTCAGTTTCCTTTGATGAATCATCACCCATGTTTCACTCACTATAGGTAGTTGTATCCCAGGACTCCATTCTGATTTCTCTTTTCTTCTCTCTTTCTCTCCCCACCCTCTCCTGGTAATCTCATTAACTTTATTCTGATGACACTCAGATCTATATATCCAGTCTACTCTTTCCTGAATATGGTCCCATATTACCAACTGCCTATTGGAAATTCCTAACTGAATGTTCCATGGTCATCTCAAATTCAGAAGAACTATTACCTCTTGCTCTCCTCACTGCTAATTCTCAATTCTCCTAAATTTCCCTTTCTCCTATATCATCTGTCCTATCCCTAGTCATTCCAGAGGAATAGTCCTATGACCAAGACCCATCATCCTTCACCTTTGCCCCCAAACACTCCACTGTTCGTGGTGACTGAACAATAAAATCCAAGTCCACTCACTGCATAAAGACAGCTCTCCCACAGCAATGGAGAAAAAAACTGAAGAGGATTCCAGATGAAATAAAAAAGAACACTCCCTCCCTCCCAAAAACAACAACCCAGAACTAATTATTCTATCCAATACAGAACAGCAAAGAAAAATGTCCAGATGGCCATCTCCCAGATGGGAGAGCCAAACTCAACTTCAGCCTCAGAAAAATGGACCTGGGAAAGCTCAGGAAAAGCAAGAGAAGATATGAACAGAAGGGGAAAAATGGGAATAATAGTACCTACCTCCCAAAGTTGTTGTGATGATATTTATAAAGTGCTTCATAAACCTTGTAAGTTATTATTAGCTGTTATTTTTATTATACTAGGGAAGAGATGAGAAATAAGCACAAAGAACTTATTATTTCACATATGTAGGGTGAGAGAAAATAACATACAAAAATGCAAGAAAGAGTAGAAGTGGAAATCACTCATTTGAACCAAAGGTTTGAAAATACACATACACAAGTTGGTATAAAAATACAATTGGCTCAATGAAAAAACAAGGAGAAAGGGAGAGAGGATTTGGGAAAGGAATAGTTACAAACAATGCAACCTCAGATTAGGCCTAAATAGAGAATTAAAAAGAGACAGAAAATATAAGAACAAGAGGTTGGAATCTGGCCTTGGTGAAGAGGAGTAGAGGAAGAAAGTTCTATTATAGTTTACAAGTGTGAATCATATTCCTTGTCTTTTTTCACCTCCTTCTTTGCAAAATGTGGAGAAAAACAATGAAAGGATATGATAAAGGGAAATATGTAATTAGCAAGCATAACCATGAAACTAGAGGGGAAGAACTGACTCATAAAATGGAGGAAGGTAAATGAATGGAATAGAAAGTTGAATTGACCAAAGGTTTGTTTTTAAGACCAGACTCTACAGGTTGCACTGATGACTCATCTACACTGGCCTTTCTGTGCCATGCTATAAAAAGCTCTCCACTTTGGAAGTTCATTCTTGGCAACTTCTCTTATTCAGCCCTTCTGATTGGTTGGTTCCTCCCAGATTCTTCATTCTAAGGAGGACTGCCTGGCTAATTATCCTTTCATTCCTTTCCTGTAGACTCATTTCACCAGCCCTGGGGGGTGGGAGGTAGAGTCGATGAAGGGAAGGTCCTCTACTGTCATTCTACCTCCCTTTCAGCTCCCTTTTAAGTGTTTCTTTCTCTATCAGAATGTAAGCTTTTTGAAGGCTGGGACTTTGTTTTTGCTTGTGTTTCTATTTCCAGCATTAAGTACAAACTCTTAAATACTTATTTTCTAGGGAGCTAGGTGGTTACACCCTGAGCAACAGCCATCAAGATTTCCTGAATTCAAATCCTTCCTCAAACACTTACTAGTTGTGTGACCCTGGATAAGCCACTTACTGCTGTTTGCCTCAGTTTCCTCATCTGTAAAATAAGTTGGAGAAGGAAATGGCAAATCATTCCAGTATCTTTGTCAAGACCCAAATGGGATCACCAAGAGTAAAACAAAATCTACTTGATTACAAAAAAATACTTGAAACAAAGATTCACACAATTGAAATCAGAAGCTGAAGCAAAACTTATTATGCTTCAAGTAAGTTTTATTTAAAAACCATTGGTAGAAATCATGACCCCTGATAAAGCAACAGTAAAAATAGACTTGTTAAAAAAGATAAGGGTGAATATTGAAAACTATCTTTGCATGTATTTTGAGAAATAAAAAGCTTTTATTTTTTTTAAATATTTAAGCAGGAAATTGCATTGTGCTGGATGGCACCATAAATAATCAAATCATAGAAATACTTGAGATATATATATATATATATATATATATATATATACACCACATATATAGCATCTAAATCACAGCATCACATACACCATTATATCATCTAAGTGCTTTAAGGAACAGCTCATTGAATTATAGGGAGAAATAGATAGCAAAACTATAATAGATTATTTTATCACAGAAATGGACAATAATGAAAACATTGACTATGTCCATCTTTGGCTACATCCCAAAACATTTGGAACATAGCCAAAACAAACCTTAAGGGAAAATTTATATCATTAAACACAATTATCAACAAAAGAGAGTGATTTGGGTGCACAACTTTAAAAAACAGAATAGTAAAAAACACTACTAAATACAAATATAGAAATTTTAAAAATCAAAGATAAACAAAAAAATTGATAAATAAAAGTAGGATTTAACTTTTTGAAAAAAGAATAAGTTTATATGAATATACACATATACATATTAAAAGATTATGTTCATTGTGACCAGATTGGATTTATACTTGGAATACAGTTCAATATTAGGAAAATTTTACTCATAATAGGCCTTGTTAACAAAAAAAGAAATAATGATCCTAATAATAGATGTAGAAAAAACTTTTTTGTAAGTTTATTTATTTTTGATAGACATTGCTTCATGAATCATGCTGTGAAAGAAAAATCAGAGCAAAAAGGAAAAACCATGGAAGAGATTAAAAAACAGAAAAAAGAAGTGAATATAACATATGTTGATTTACATTCAGTCTCCTGAGATCTTTTTCTGTCCAAAGTTGAGGTTGCATTGTATCACTGAACCACTGAGAAGAACCAAGCCTTTCATAGTTGATCATTGCACAATCTTGCTGTTGTGTACAATGTAGTCCTGTTTTTGCTCGTTTCGTTCAGCATCAGTTCATGTAAATCTTTCCAGGCCTTTCTATAATCACCTTGTTCATCATTTTTTATAAAACAATAATATTCCATTATCTTCATGTACTTGTTCATAGCTTGTTCAGCCATTCCCTAATTAATGATCATCCACTCCTTTTCCAATAGAAAAAAACTTTTGACAAAACACAACACTTTATGTTAAAAACATTCAAAGAACTTATTTCTAAATGAACTGTTTCTTAATATGGTTAAAAATATATCTAAAAAATGACGGACAGAAGCAGCTACACCCAAAGAAAGAACACTGGGAAACGAATGTGAACTATCTGCATTTTTGTTTTTCTTCCCGGGTTATTTTTACCTTCTGAATCCAATTCTCCCTGTGCAACAAGAGAACTATTCGGTTCTGCAAACATATATTGTATTTAGGATATACTGCAACATATCTAACATATATAAAACTGCTTGCCATCTAGGGGAGGGAATGGAGGGAGGGAGGGGAAAAATCGGAACAGAAACGAGTGCAAGGGATAATGTTGTAAAAAAATTACCCTGGCATGGATTCTGTCAATATAAAGTAATTATTAAATAAAATTTAAAAAAATAAAATAAAATAAAATAAAAATATATCTAAAACTAAGAGCAAGTATTATCCGTAGTGGAGAAGGTCTTTCCACTAGGGTCTTTCCACAAAGATTAGAGATAAGGAATCATTATTATTTTTTAAAATAATATTTTGTTTTTCCAAATACTTTCAAAGATTCCATTATTTAATATGGTTTTAGAAATGCTAGCTTTAGCAAGAAGATAAAAGGAAGAAATTGAGGGAATTAGCATAGGCAAAGAGGAAACAGAATTCTTTTTTGTAGATGATCAAGTACTTTATTTAGAAAATCCTAAAGATTTAAGTAGAATAAAAAATAATTGAAATAATAAGCAGCTAATTAGCAAGATAAAGTAAACCACAAAAGCAATCAGCCTGTCTATATATTGATAACAAAACCCAGCAGGAAGAATAGGAAAAAAATACCTTCCTTTCAAAATAACTGCCAATTAGAAATAGATTAATTGATCAGTGGAAAGGTTAGGTTCACAAGACAAAATAGTCAACTATAGCAATCTAGTGTTTGACAAACTCAAAGATGCTAACTTTTGGGATAAGAATTCATTATTTGACAAAAACTGCTGGGATAACTAGAAATTAGGCATGGACCCACACTTAACACCATATACAAAGAGAAGATCAAAATGGGTCCATGATTTAGGCATAAAGAATGAGATTATAAATAAATTAGAGGAACATAGGATACTTTATCTCTCAGACTTTTGGAGAAGGAAGAAATTTGTGATCAAAGATGAACTAGAGACCATTATTGATCACAAAATAGAAAATTTTGATTACATCAAATTAAAAAGCCTTTGTACAAACAAAACTAATGCAAACAAGATTAGAAGGGAAGAAACAAACTGGGAAAACATCTTCACAGTTAAAGGTTCTGATAAAGGCCTCATTTCCAAAATATAACTCTAAAATTGACTCTAATTTGTAAGAAATCAAGCCATTCTCCAATTGATAAATGGTCAAAGGATATGAACAGACAATTTTCAGAGGATGAAATTGAAACTATTACCACTCATATGAAAGAGTGTTCCAAATCATTATTGATCAGAGAAATGCAAATTAAGACAACTCTGAGATACCACTACACACCAGTCAGATTGACTAAGATGACAGGAAAAAATAATGATGAATGTTGGAGGGGATGCGGGACAATTGGGACACTGATGCATTGTTGGTGGAAATGTGAACAAATCCAATCATTCTGGAGAGCAATCTGGAATTATGCCCAAAAAGTTATCAACTGTGCATACCCTTTGATCCAGCAGTGTTTCTACTGAGCTTATATCCCAAAGAAATACTAAAGAAGGGAAAGAGACCTGTATGTGCCAAAATGTTTGTGGCAGCCCTGTTTGTAGTGGCTAGAAACTGGAAATTGAATGGATGCCCATCATTTGGAGAATGGTTGGGTAAATTGTGGTATATGAATGTTATGGAATATTATTGTTCTGTAAGAAATGACCAGCAGGATGAATACAGAGAGGCTTGGAGAGACTTACAGGAACTGATGCTGAGTGAAATGAGCAGAACCAGGAGATCATTATACACTTCGACAACGATATTGTATGAGGATGTATTCTGATGGAAGTGGATTCCTTTGACAAAGAGATGTAACTCAGTTCCAACTGATGAATGATGGACAGAAGCAGCTACACCCAAAGAAAGAACACTGGGAAATGAATGTAAACTGTTTGTATTTTTGTTTTTCTTCCCGAGTTATTTCTACCTTCTGTACCTAAGATATACTGTGACATATTTAACATGTATAGGACTGATTGCCATCTTGGGGAGGGGGTGGAGGGAGGGAGGGGAAAAATTGGAACAGAAGCAAGTGCAAGGGATAATGTTGTAAAAAATTACCCTGGCATGGGTTCTGTCAATAAAACGTTATTAAAAAAAAAAAAAACTGCCAAACCATTACACACCTCTCACATTGGTTAAGATCACAGAAAAAGATAATGATAAATGTTGGAGGGGATGTGGGAAAACTGGGACACTGATACATTGTTGGTGGAGTTGTGAACTATTCCCACCATTCTGAAGACCAATTTGATAGCCTAAAAGACTGTCAAACTTTGATCCAGCAGTGTCTCTACTGGGTCTGTATTCCAAAGAGATCATAAAAAAGGGAAAAGACTCATATGTGCAAAAATGTTTACAGCAGCTCTTTTTGTAGTGGCAAGGAACTAGAAACTGTGTGGATGCCCATCAATTGGAGAATGGCTGAATAAATTATGGCATATGAATGTTATGGAATATTATTGTGTTCTAAGAAATGATCAGCAAGCTGATTTCAGAAAGACCTGGAGAGACTTACATGAACTGATGTTAAGTGAAGTGAGTAGAACCAAGAGGAAATTCTACACAGCAACAAGAAGATTATATGATGGACTTGGCTCTTTTCAACAATGAGGTGATTCAGGCCATTTCCAATAGACTTGTGACAGAGAGAGCAAGCCATCTGTATCCAGAAAGAGACTAAATGTGGATCATAACATAATTTCCCACCTTTTTTTTTTGTTGTTGTTGTTGCTTGCTTGTTTTTTGCTTTCTCATTTTTTCTTCTTGTGCAGCACAATAAATGTAAATATATATATATATGTACATAAAATTAACTACCAAGATTCAAGTCAATTCCAATAGATTTGTGATGAAAAGAGCCATTTACATCCAGAGACAGAACTGTGGAGAATTAATGTGGATCAAAGCTAGTATTTTTACCTTTATGTTGTTGTTATTTGTTTCCTTGATTTTTTTTCTTTCTCTTTCTTTCTCTTTTGATCTGATTTTTCTTGTACAGCATGATGAATATGGAAATCTGTTTAGAAGAACTGCATATGGTTATTGTGCAATCTAATCTTTATTGTATTGTTTGCTGTCTGAGGTGGGAGGAGGGAGGGAGAAAAATTTGGAACATAAATTTTTGCAAAGGTGAATGTTGAAAACTATCTTTGCATGTATTTGGATAAATAAAAAGCTATTACAACAAACAAACACAAAATAACTACCAAAAGCATAAAATCTTGAGAGTTCACCAACTAAGACAGATCCAGGAATCATATAATTACAACCACAACATTCACTGTTGATAATTGGATTATACCAATAGAACACAAATGACACTACTACTACTTAATCTACATTTATAACATAATACAATCAAATTACCAAGAAATTACTTTATAGAACTAGAAAAAAATAATAACAAAATTCATCAGGATTCTTAACGAGGGTGGGGAGGTGGAATGGGGTGTCTTGTTCTTTTTAAATTTTTGATGGTTTTATTTTAACATAATTGGTTTCCTTTGAAATCCAATATATTTTATTTTAAACAATTAAAAGCATGCTTCTGAGAAAGGGTCCACAGATTTCATTAGACTGCCAATAGGATCTATTACACAGTACAGGTTTTAAGAACGCCTGATCTAGAGTAATCAGCATTAATTATCTCAAAGAAACAAAAAAGAACAGGGAGGGAAGGAAAGGATCTTAGTCATATTAGAACTCCAACTTTACTATTTAGGGACTCAACACAGTCCATAAGGTTTTCTTTGGCAAAGGTTTTTCTTTGGCCAATTTTTTTTCCTCCAGTTTGGATTAAAGCAAACAAAATGGCCCAGAGTCACAGAACTAGTGTCTGAGACTATATTTAAACTCAAATTTTCCTGACACAAGGCCTTAGTTGAACCATCTAGTCGCCATATATGTATGTGTGTATGAAGATGTATGTAGATGTATATACACTCAGATATTAGTTTTTTAAAATTTCTTTTCAATTAAATTTTATTTTCCGTTCTGAATTCTCTCCTTCTCATCTCCTCCTCCTTTCAAGCCCTGAGAAGGCAAGAAAAACAAAATCCACTACAACTATCTATAGTCATACAAAACATATTCCTGCATTAGCCTTGCCTTCTTCTGCTCCCTTGCCCCATCACACACACACTCCAGAAAGAAAGAGAGCAAAAGAAAAGAAAATATGCTTTAGTTTGCATTCTAAGGGTATCAGATCTATATTAGAAGTTGGAGAGCAGGTTGATTAGAGTGCCTAAATATTGCAAAATTGGTTATCTTTACAATGATGCTTTTACTGAATTAAGTGTGTTCTCATTTTGCTTATTTCACTTTGCATGAGTTCAGTCAAGTCCCCTTCATCATTTCTTCTTAATGTAAATCCAATATAGACATATGTATTTATACAATTATCTTGCTGCACAAGAAGGATCAGATTAAAAAGGAGAAAAAATGAGAAAGAAAATTAAATTCAAGCAAACCATAACAAAAGAAGGGAAAATGCTGTTGTGATCCATCTCATTTTCCACAGTCCTCTCTCTCTTAGTAAGTGATGGAGGTTCGTGTTTTCATACTCAATCCTCTCTGGTCTTCTTTGTAAATGGAAATGTTTCCATTTGTCAGTCAATAATCATTTATTAAGCACCTACTATGTGCCAGGTACTGTCTAAGTTTTGGGGACACAAAGAGAGGCAAAAGGCAGTCTGTTTTCAAAGGGCTTTATTGGTACTTGTCAAGCTCAAAAGAATAATAAGAGAAAATGTTTCAAAAGAAAAATGACTCAAATATTTCTTCTGTAACTTGTCTTTATACCATTCCATAAAACAAAGGGGATCCATGTTTCTGGCTGAGCCACACATCCCTTTTTCCCACAAAGCTGCATCTGGGCCCTGTTCCCACTCAAGCCTGTTATACAAACATGGATTGTAAGAATCCTAGGCCAGGAATTTCTCCCTCGGGTCTAACCCAATAATAACTAGTATTTACTGGACATTGTCCTCTGAAATCTGAAAAGTGCACTACTCCAAGATCTCATTTGATTTTCACAGTGCTTGATATGGTGATTTAGGAAAAAGCAGTTCAGTCAGGAAAGAATTCTGATCCTAGCTCAGGCATTAACTAGCCGGGTGACCATTGGCCAAACATTTAACTTCTATCTGGGAGTTAATTTTCTCATCTGTGAAATGAGAGTTCGACTTGATGACTTCCCAAATCTCTCCCACCTCTAAATTGATGTAAGTGATAAAGGTATTACTCTCCTTCTTTTATGGATGGGGAAACTGGCTATGGTTAAATGGCTTTACCCAAGGTCATGATGCTAAGAGGGATTTGGAGGCAGGTTTTGCATCTAAGCTTTTCCTAACTCCAGATCCAGAGCTCTCTCCACTTTGACAAGTTACTTAACCTAATTCTAGTTGGTAGAGATGTTGGTTAGCTGAGCTCTCACAGGGATAGCCAAGAAGCAGCCAGGGATCATTTCAGCCAGGTATTGTTTTTCCCTAAGCTGAGCCCAAACCTGCCTTGCTGTAACCTTCACGCATTAGATCTTGCTCTCTATGAGGTTCAGCAGGGGCAAGTTGAAAACTCTACCAGAAGACCATGCTTTTAAGTGAAAACAACAAACTTCAGAAGAAAGTGACCGGGGACAACAATGGATAGAGCCTGTGATGGCCCTGGAGTCAGGAGGACCATCCAGCCTCAGATACTTAACACTTCTTAACTGTGTTGGATCTAAGGAAATTGAATATCAATCAACACATGCTATATTTACTTCTTCTTTTTTTTTTTTTTTAATCTCTGCCACAATTTTTCCCTTTTACTTTGATTTTTCTCCCCCAACATGATTTGTAAAGTAATATGTATTAAAAATAAATAAACTTACCCCAAAACCCCATAACAGTTCCTAGCAAACCACTTAATCCCAATTGGCTCCCAAAGCAAAAAAAAGTGACCAGGTCATCTTGGGTTCTGTGATGGCCTCAGAGACAGGAAGACCTGACTTCAAGACTTGTCCCTGCTACATACTGACTGTGTGACCTTGGTCTAATGTACTAAAAATTCTCAGTGATGGAGGCATTTCTCTGAAACTAGGAGCAGCAGTTCGGCATTGGTAGGGGGAATTTTCTACAGGAGCTCTCTGGGTTTAATGGACAGGGATCAGAGTCTAGCTTGAAGCTGAAAATATTCTCTAGACTAACAATATTTAGGGGAGCAGAAAGCTATAACTCTAGCCCAGTACCCCATCTCTTTCTGGAGAGAGCAGAATGGTCAAGCTTCTGGTCTCATCACTCTTGTTTTGTTTTATTTTGCCCTTTTTTTGGCCAGATTTGTCAAGGATCATACAACTAGTATGCGTTAAGTGTCTGAGCTGTATTGCAGGACCTGTGCTCTATCCATCTAGCTGCCCCAGATATCAACTTTTAAAGTAAAATAAGAAGCAAAGTTCTCTGCTAGTCTGCTAGAGACAAGATACAAGCCAACTCTCTTAGTTGCAAATTCAGGCCTCTTAGAATCTTAATCTTCGCTCAGGACTTGACTAAACTGTCACTTCTTCAGGGAATCTTTCCTGCTTTCCCCCTTCTCTAATTGCTTATCCTCTTAAATCTCTCAAATTTTCTTTTATTTACTTCTCTGTTTACATATTGAAGTTCCAGTAAATGTTTAACAATGGATTCTGTCTGGAAAAAAACCAAAGTACCCATTGGTACATATTTTTACATTTAATCCATATCATTAACATTTTCTGCATCACTTTCTAAGTCTAGAGACAATAGACAAAACCATAAGTCAATCCCTGATTTATAGCTTTTGCCTATTCTGAGGTATAAATGATGTGGTCAGGGTAGCAATACTAGTTCAAAACAAACGTGTGACGAATTCACAATGCCATTCTCTTTGGCAAAAGGTAGATTTATCTAGGGGAAGAGATTATAAACAAAGTAAGGAGATAAAATAAGCACCAGAAGTGGCAAATGAGAAATAGAGTTGGGAGAGCAACAGGGTTACAAAGGAAAGGAATTTGGAAGAATCCATTAAAAGAATATGTCATGAAAGCATATTAGACTAATTAGAGTTAGTTATAGAAAGGAAATATATCCATTAAAAAGGAAGGCATTATAAGGGAAGAGAGAGAGTTAACTCATAAACTAAGCAAAGATCTTCATCATAACCAGATTCTTTATAGGGGAAATATAGTCTTGGGGTTTCTTACAATGGCATAAACTCAAGAGGAAGGGTCAGAGAGCTAGATGGAATACATCTGGCAGACTAGGTCCCAGACCCAGACTAAGAGGATAGTTTGGGAAAGCTAAGCACCTTTTTTTGTATAAAATTATGGTTGATACAGTTTACAATATGACTGTCTTAACTTATGGTAATAAGACAGTCTGGAAAAGCTAAGTTCCCATCAAGGTTGTCTCAGAGGTTGTTGGGAATGTCTTTAAGGGTGCTAACTAGATTGGAAACTGGATGGATGAATTAACAATTAACCATTGACGCCACATTATTCTATACAAACTCTAGGGCCTAAACCAGTTGATTGGTAATTTTTCAAAAAAAAATTTTCCTGACAGAGAAAGAGAGTAAATGACATCATAAATGCCCACATTAAAAAATTTTAATACATTCTTCAGAGCTGACTCCAGTATATCCCCAACTAGAAGAATACGCTCTGTTTTGATTTTGTTATGGACATGTGTATCCAGGGTCTAACATGGTGGCTGGTAGGACTTTAGATGTTGAAAGATTCCTTTTTTTAATTGAATTGAGTTGAATTCCTGATGCAGTTGGCTCCTATTCCTGTGAAATAAATTTTCTACAGGAGCCTGGTCACATCCTGCCACTGGATGAAATAAAAATCTCTAAGAAACAAAGAAAAGTTGTAATGAGACCTTTGGGAGAGTAGGAGCTGGGCCTGCTTGGTGCCATTTTATTTTTGTCAAGTTCTCATTAAAGCACCAGGAGGGTGCTTCCTTTACACCAATACTTATCCTGTTTGTCTCAGTTTCCTCAACTGTAAAATGAGCTGGAGAAGGAAATGGCCAACCACTCCAGTGTCTCTGCCCCAAAAACCCCAAATGGTGTCAAGAAAAATTGGAGATAATGAAACAACAAATCCGTAATCAATAAATTTAATCAATGGATTCTCTCCACAATCAAAAGCCCTGAGTGAGGACTGACAGGGTCTTTTGTAGCAATCAGCAAGAGCAAAATCTTGAGCTCTATTAAGTGTGCCTTTTTCTGATTGGCCTGCCATTACATCATGACAATCCCAATTGATAACATTTTAATGAAGAGGTTGAATAATCCTCAGGTGATAGGATTAGTCTGCACACTCAACACTGCAAAGCGAATTGAATCCTTTCTCAATGAAGTAACTATGGCAATGGGCATTCTTGCTGCTAGAGCTATCCTGTGTCATATTTACTTGAATACGTGTTGTAAATCACACTCCTATTTTCATCTCCAGTTGAACATAAGCTCTACAAGGGCAGAGACTGTTTTGGTTTTTTATTGTTCAACAACTAGGTAGGCCAGTGGATAGAGTGCTGGACCTGGAATCAAGATCCAGTGCTCAAATCCATCAGATATTTATTTGCTGGACTAGCCACTTGACATCTGTCTACATCAGTTTGCTCATCTGCAAAATGTGGATAATCATTGCACTAACCTCCAAGAGCTGATGTGAGCATCAAACATAGAGTACTTTGCAGACCTTAAAGCCTTGTACAAGAGCTAGTTAAGATTTCTTGTCTTCTAGTCTTCTAAGAATTGAAAAGATATGCTGTCCAAAAGGCAATGAGGATGCTCATGGCGGGTGTGAGTAGCCTGAGGCAAACAGGTAATTATGAAGGTGATCTGATGTAAAAGAAGATCATCAAAGGCATGTATGATCAAAGATAATCTGGTCCCCTGGTAAGAATGAGAGATAACTATATGCTACACTCATTGATAGTTTTTTGATATCAAGAGGAATTGAGGAAGGCTCCCAATTGGGAGGAAACTCTAGGATGAATTTATGAGAAGAGACAGAGTAAGGGTAACTCAGCAATAGCAGACATGGATGAGTTGGAAATTCTTTCTACCCAGTTGAACCAGAGTCTTCCATTCCTGACCTGATACCTAGACTTCCAGACCCAGGTCTTTCACAATTTAAGTTCCTAATTCCTATAGAAAATAATCTATTCATCTTTGGAGCTCTAGGGCCTAAACCAGTTGATTGGTCATGACTTTTTTAAATACAAAAATATGCTCTTTTCTATCCAGAGCTTAGCACATAATAATTGCTTAATGATATTTGTAAACTAGCTCACATAGACTGCTCTGGATCTTGAGTCAGAATCTGCTTTAGCTTCACCAGGGATATAGCCATCTACTCAAATATCCCCCTATCTTCTTTCAACTTTCTCTTGCTTCCCTTGTGTATCATTTGGGAACACAATGCCCCTCCCTAGTCACCACTTTCCTCTATGGGGCATCTTCCCCCATTAGCATGAGAACTATCTGAGGACAAGAACTGTCATATTTTAAAAATATATGTATCATCGTACACAGTAACAGCAAGGTTGTGTGATGATCAGCTATGATAGACTTGACTCTTGTCAGCAGTACAGTGATCCAAGACAATTCCAATAAACTTAGAGTGAAAAATGCTGGCCTCACCCAGAGAGAGAACTGTGGAGATTGAATGTGGATTAAAGTATACTCTTTCTGGAAAGGGACCTGTATGTGCCAAAATGTTTGTGGCAGCCCTGTTTGTAGTGTCTAGAAGCTGGAAAATAAAAGGATGTCCATCAATTGGAGAATGGTTGAGTAAATTGTGGTATATGAATATTATGGAATATTATTGTTCTGTAAGGAATGACCAACAGGATGAATACAGAGAGGACTGGTGAGACTGACAGGAACTGATGCTAAGTGAAATGAGCAGAACCAGGAGATCATTATATACCTCAACAACGATACTGTTTGAGGATGTATTCTGATGGAAGTGAATTCTTCAATAAAGAGAGCTAATTCAGTTTCAATTGATCAAAGATGGACAGAAGCAGCTACACCCAGAGAAAGAACACTGGGAAATGAATATAAACTGCTTGCATTTTTGTTTTTCTTCCCGGGTTATTTATACCTTCTGAATTCAAGTCTCCCTGTGCAACAAGAAAACTGTTCGGTTCTGCACACATATATTGTATCTAGGATATACTGTAACCTATTCAACATGTAAAGGACTGCTTGCCATCTGGGGGAAGGGGTGGAGGGAGGGAGGGGAAAAATCGGAACAGAAGTGAATGCAAGGGATAATGCTGTAAAAATGTCCCTCCCTCCATTCATTCACTTGTCAAGTTTTGCCATTACTCTTTTTACATCTTTCACATTTGAATCTTCTTCTCTACTCTCACAGCTTCTATCTTGGTATAGGCCCTCATTACCCGTTGCCTAGATTTGTTATTATTATTTAATCATTCCATCCTGTCCAACTCTTTATATAAAGACTCCATGGATTATAGTATATTAGATCCTTCCATCCTCCCCTATCTTCCAACGGCTGTCCGAGCTCATGTTCATTGCTTTCATGACTTTCTCTCCCCATCACATCCTCTGCCTTCCCCCTTTTCTTTTGCCTTAAGTATTTCTCAACATCAAGGTCTTTTCCAATGAATCCCAAATATTTAAACTTCAGCTCAGTATTTGTCCTTGCAACCTCAATTAATTTCTTTGGATATAGACATACTTGACCTCCTTGCTGCCCAAGGGACTTTCAAAAGTCTTCTCCAGCACTATAATTCAAAAGCTTGATTGGTTTTTCTTATAGTCCACTTCTCCCAGCCACCCATTACTCTTGGAAAGACTATAGCTTTGACTCTATGGACCTTTGTTGGCATTTGTCTAGATTTGTAAAGATCTTATTGGTCTCCTTGTTCCCAGACCCTCCTCACTCCAGTTCATTCTATGCACTGCTATCAAAGTAATTTTCCTTAAATATGGATCTGACCATTTCACTTCCCTGTCAACAAACTCCAGTAGCTGCCTATTGCCTCTAGAATAAAATATAAACTCATATTAATTTTTTAAAATCTGTACAACGACTTGACCCCTGTCTACCTTTCTAGCCTCATTGGACACTATTCCCTTGCCCATACTCGGCAGTCCCACCAAACTGGACCTTTTTCTATTCCTCCCTCATGTATATCATTTTCCATGAATGTCTTTTGCTAGTCATCCCCTATGCCTGGAATATACTGTCTCATGAATTTCCCTTGTCCTTTAAGATGAAACTCAGACACCTTCTTCTATATGAAGTTTTTTCTAATCTTCTCAATAGCTAATGTCTTCTTCCCAAATTCTATTTTGTATTTTACTACTGTGTGTGTGAGACACACACACACACACACACACACACACACACACACAGAGATGGAATTCTTACACATGTCTCTGTTGACATGTTTTCATAGGGAGGAATCTGGGCAAACTGCTTTCAAGACTTTTCAAGAGACTCCAGCCTATATGGAAAGTATATGTAGTATATAAGTACAGTATATACATATATAAAATGAATGACAGTCTGATCTGCTAACCACATGCTTTGAAATTAATGTATCAATTGCTTCTCATTAACTCTTTTTTATCTTGTTTTGTCTCCTTTGCTATAGGAGGCTCACCAAAGACAATGTTTCAAGAGAAGAGGTCTTGGCTCTTCCTGTCTGAGGTTAATATGCTGAGACCCTGTGGAAAACATATCTCTTGCTGTCTGGGTAAAAGAGTCATCTGAAGGCTACAGCTTTGGCAGATCTGGCACTTTTGTTGTTACATCCACAAAGTAAATTTGTAACATTTTGTGACCAAAAAGATACTAGAATAGTTTGCTATTTCCTTCTCCAGATCATTTTATGGATGAGGAAACTGAGGTAAACAGAGTTAAGTGTTTGGCCCAAAGTCACACAGCTGGGAGGCGTCTGAGGCCAGATTTGAACTGAAGAAAACAAGTCTTCCTGATTCCAAGTTCAATGCTCTATGGGCTGTGTCACTCAGATACCCTTTGTAAAAGCTAATTGCATTGAGTAAGTTTTGTTTATTGGTCTCTTATAGGGAGGGGAATGCAGTGGGTTGTTGGGGCTCAAGATGGTGGCAGGAGAGAAAGGCAGCAACCCTCTTCAAGGTCTCCTAAAATCCTAAGAAAGAAATGGACTCTACTGATAGAATCTACTACCATTGCTCCCAGAAAGAGAATGGCCCCATTTATCTCAGACTCCAAGCCAAATATCCCTCCGTGACTGTCATTTCCTCCCTCTACTTGAATATAAGTACTTCAAGAACAGGGGTTGTTTTGCTTTTGCATTTGAGTACCCAGAACCTGGCACAGAGCAAGTGCTTAATAAATGCTTTTTGTTCCTTCCTTTAGTCAACAAACTTGTTTACTATTTATTTGAAGTGAATCAGGAGTAACTTGAGTTCTAAGTCCATCTCTGACACTAGCTGTGTGACTCTGGATAATAAGATATCATTTCTTCTCTAATCTCAATTTCTTCATTTGTAAAATGGGGAGATTAATCATCTACCTGGCAGGGGAGTTACAAGGTTTAAAGGAGATTATTTATTTTTATTTATATTTATTTTTGTTGTTTTGTTTTTTCAAAGCAATTGTGATTGATTTTCCCAGAATGACCCAACTATTAAGTGTTAATTGTCTGAGGCTGGATTTGAACTCAGGTCCACCTGACTTCTGGGCCATCTAGCTGCCCCTTCAGTGTATTCTAAAGTTAAAGTGACTTACCTGTTAGATCCTTTTTTACCTGTTGTCTCTCATGTCAGATTGTGAGCTCCTTGAGGGCAGGGACAGCTTTACTTCTTTTTGTACCTCTCAAAGCTTAATACGATTGTTGTTGTTTACCCTTCTTTCTCCATATCTGGGAGATGAAGCCATGTAAGTGAATTGGATTTAAGTGAGGGAGGGCTGTGCAAGGTCACCCCCCCCCTTCCCTTCCAGAGCCATCCTGGTCCAATGGCCAGATAGAGATCAGGATGACTGAAGATGATGCTGGATGTGATGGGAGACCTTGGTCTTTTTAAGCTAGGGGCTTCAACAGGTCTCAGTCTGACTGATGCAAATGATTAAGGCTCCATAGCAACTGAAGCAAAGAACCTCCTCTTTCACTTAGTCCAAAAAAATCTAAATAAATAAATGAATGAATGAATCTGGAAGGGGTAGACCCTCAAGGTTTCTGGCCAAAGCAGAAGTGATCGTTACTTTCATTCAATCTGAGTCAATCAGGACCCAAACAATAATCAAATGCGTTTGGACTTATTCTAAATTCTAGGCTATCTTTCATGATCCAGCTTAAGTTCTACTTTATCAGTGCCTGGTGCCTATTGGGTACTTAATAAATGTTTATTGACTGACCTCCTGACGCAGCCTATTCCCCTCCACTATAATCTGTTCCAGTTAAAATAATATGTGAAACATATGAGTAAAGTTGCTCCACTGGGGACTCAAGTGAACTGGTCATAATATGGTATAGCTTCTAGGGAATATATAGTGGTGGTTTGGGGGCACCCTGACTTTGGGGAGCTTCTATTCTAACAATAAGTCAGCAGTCCTAAATCTTCTAGCTTTGGAGTCTGCCTCAGGAAAATGAGCCCTCCCAATTGATCTGACTCTGACCTCTCCTTAGCCAGATAGCTTCTAGCCTCAGGAAACTCCCACAGATCAAACTCCTGAGACAATAGTGAACAAGACCATTCCTCAATACTTTGCTGACTGGTAATCTTCTCAGTAAGCACCAAGTTCTGAAGACTACTCCTTTCTATCTATGAGCCATAGAATTAGCATGTCTATGGTAGGAGCTGGATAATGTCTCTCCTTGCTTCTGCTTCTCTGCTGAACTCCCTTACGATTCAGTCTGCTTTGTAATGGCATTATTATTACAATAAAGTTTTGTGCCTTTACTAGGAGAGGAGTTCAAGTCTGCAAATTCTTTTGAGACATATCACAACACTAGTCTGGGGTCCCCATTCCCAACTTCAATAGTCAGATGGTCAACTTAACTCTTTCTTCCTTCCTTCCTTCTTTTCTTCCTTTCTTCCTTCCTTCCTTCCTTATTTCCTTCCTTCCTTCCTTCCTTTCTTCCTTCCTTCCTTCCTTCCTTCCTTATTTCCTTCTTTCCTTCCTTCCTTCCTTCCTTCCTTCCTTCCTTCCTTCCTTCCTTCCTTCCTTCCTTCCTTCCTTATTTCCTTCCTTCCTTCCTTCCTTTCTTCCTTACTTCCTTCCTTCAATGTGGTGTGTGTGTGTGTGTGTGTGTGTGTGTGTGTGTGTGTGTGTGTGAATGTTTGGGCAATCAATCAGAGGAATGACTCTAGAATGAGGGTAGATAGCAATTGTTTCTGTTTTGGCCAGACACCTTAAAAGTCTTCCCCTCTGGGATTGAATTTTTTTTTTTAATAAGTAAAAAGAAGCCATTCTCTGCCTCATGTCTTACCTACCCTTAATCACTGAATGGGTGATGCTTCCGTCAAACTGAAACCTTAAACTTAAAAAGACCAAGGCCCCTGATTCCAGGGCCATCTCCAGCCCTCTCTAATTGGCCAGTGGATCCCCAGGGCTTAGGAGAAGAAAGTGAGGCACCTTGTACAGCCTCCCTAACCTCAATCCAACTCACTTGCATGTCATAGCATCATTTCTCTGATGTCATGGTCCTCTTTGAGAATAAAGAGCCATTTACACCCAGAGAGAAGACTGTGGGAACTGAGTGGGGATCACAACATAACATTTTCACTCTTTTTGTTGTTGTTCACTTGCATTTTGTTTTTGTTCCCATTTTTTCCTTTTTTGATCTGTTTTTTTTTTTTGTTCTGCAAGATAATTGTATAAATATGTATACATATATTGGATTTAACATATATTTTAACAGGTTTAACATATATTGGATTACTTGCCATCTAGGGGAGGGAGTGAAAGGAAGGAGGGAAAATTTGAAACATAAGGTTTTGCAATGGTCAATGTTGAAAAAATACCCATGCCTATGTTTTGAAAATAAAAAAACTTTAATAAAAAAAAAGAGAATGAAAAACAAAAATATGCTGGGCTATAAAGTTTTCATGGTGCTTTACATAAATTATATCATTTCAAATCCTGTCTCAGATAGCAAGCTGTGAGATCCTGGGCAAGTCATTTAACTTCTCAGTTTTCTCATCTGTAAAAACATGGGGTTTGAAATCCACAGCCCTTAAGACAGATGATTAATTTCTCTGCCGACATACCTGTCTTTACACTCTCACTTTCCACTACCATTAAGATACAAGCTCGCTTTCATTCTTCTTATGTTGGTTTTTTCCAAAGCTTGACACAAGGTGAACAATTGGTAAACCTTTTCTCCCTTGATTCATGTTTCTGTGAATCTCAAAACAATCTTGGGAGGTAAATACTTCAGGGATTTTAATTTTTTTTGGCCTGGACTTGCTCTTTCTTTTTACAGAGTTGTCTAGGATGCTGAGAAATCAGTGAATGAATGTGTCCATGGTCACATTGTTAGTACATGGAAGACTTGAAGCTGGGATTTCTTGATGCTAAGATCAGACCTTAAAGGCAAAGCGATGGTGCAATAGAAAAATAATAACGATTTTTGTTGTTTAGTTCTTTTCAATTGTATCCAACAATTTATGCCTCCTTTGGGGGGGTCTTATTGACACAGATACTAGATGCCATTTCTTTCTTTAGCTCATTTTAAAGCTTGGGAAACTGAGGCAAACAGGATGAAGGGACTTGTCTCGTAAATGTTTGGGGCTATATTTGATCTCAAGATGTGTCTTCCTGACTCCAGGCCTGATGCCCTATCTACAGTGATACTTATCTGTCATAATAATGATTATAAGGATAATTATAGCAGGATAGCAAACATTTACACGGTACGGATTAGATGCCAGATACTGTGTTAAGCTCTTTGCAATTATTATCTCATTTGACCTTACAACAACTGAGAGATAAGTACTATAACTTCATATATGTCCTCAGACCCTGGCTGTGTGAGACTGCAGAGTCACTTGGCCTCTGTTTCCCTCAGTTTCATCTGTAAAAGGAGGGTAATAACTACATTTCCCTCCCAGGGTATTTGGGAGGATTACATGACATAATAATTGCAAAGTGCTTAGAACAGCATCTGTGTTGTGGTTGGGAAGTGGGGCGGGGGGGGGGGGGAGGGAGGGGGAGCAAAATTTCCAGACTGGTGTTGCAAGGTATCTCAAAAGAATTTGCAGGCTTAAACCCATCTCCTAGTCAAGGGGCAAAGTTTATTAAAAGCAATGTGACGCCGTTACTGAGCAGACTGAATTCTAAGAGAATCCAGTAAAGAAACAGAACCAAGGAGGGTCATTTTACCCAGCTTCTACCAGAGATTTGCTAATTCTATGGCTTAAGGTAGGAAGAAGTGGTTCTCAGTGTATGGAATAGAGTATAGACAGATTTATAGGGGAAATTTAACTTCAGGGAGTTTGATATAACTTGGATTTCTGATTAGATACAGTAAAGTGGGGTTACCCAAGACTTCCACAGAGGGTGGGGCTGTAAATTTGAGCTCTTCCTTGCTCGCCTCAGGGAGCAATCTTATCAATACTTGAGGGTTAGTGTGACAACCCCATCTAGTGATCCAGGACCTCATCAGTCATATAATCAAAATACTTATTTCCTTTCTCCTTATTACATCCCAATGATTTTCTCACTGTAAGTATTACTATTCCAGCTTTGCAAATGATAAAAATGGACTTTCAGAGAGGTTAATAATAATAATCATAATAGGTTAACAATAATAAATAGAGGTAAAATGTAGAAGAACAGCAGGTCCATGCCCACAGTGGCTCACCGTCTCTAACAGATATAGAAGGCCAGTAAGTCCTTGCCCTTTCTGGCTTACCATCTCTTCAGTCTTTGAAAAACATACTCAGGATAAATTTAGGAGAAGGCAGGCCATAGGAAGGAAGCATTTCAAACTATACTATTTACCCTTTAACAATGAATTAAAGACACACTGGAGGTAAGTACATTAGTAGGATAATTTCTGCTGTTTATTACTGTCTGGACAACTACCTTGGTATTGATAAAACATCATAATTATTTATAATTCTGTTGATGTTGATGAGCATTATGACTAGGCTATTTATAGTTCAGTCTTGATAAGTATCTTGGTATTGATGGGTAAGGTGGAAACTGAAATGTCAAAGTATAGAATGTGCATGAACCGTAGAGGGATATGATGAAGCTGGCTAATGTGGTAAGGCGAGCTAAAAGGTATATTAAGCTGGCACTCAGATTAACAAATGGAGATTGCAAAGCATGTCTTCCTGCTGGCCTGGGGTATTCATTTCACACTCTCGGTATTCAGTGGAGCTGGACTCCAACAGCTGGCGCCTGAATATGGGACTTGAATGTCTGGCAGGAGAGTGCTCTCTTGGAGTTCACAATAAGGTAAGGAAGGGGCAATTTACACAAGAAGCAAGATAAAGTAAGGAAGAGGTGATCACCAAAAATAATTTAACACTAGAAATAATTTATCATCACCAGACTGACATGAGGAACAAAATATTTAGATATCAGATATCATATTATATATATAATATACACACATATATATATTGTTGTGCTACAGTTTCCTTTGATTATTCTACCTCAGTTTCCCTAATTGTTCTTCCTCAATTTCCCTGAATTTTTTGCCTGGTGGCAACATCTCTCCTCCTAATCATCATGATCCAGATAAAGAGAAAGACTTTCTATCTCAGACGTCATGATCCCAGACCTTCCCTACTTATCACAGTGTCCCATGGCTCCCCCCACCCTGTCAGAACCGGATTGATAGTCCATTCCAGCTCTCAGTGTTCTGACTCTTCCCCTGCCTCGGTCTACCTCCTGGTAGCTTGGAGCCATGTTCGTATATATGCTTCATGTGAAGCACACATTAGTGACTGGATGCCTTGGACATCAGCCCTGGGAGCAGCACGCCCCCAATCTCTCCCTTTCAAATAAAATATTAAAAATTCTCTCATCTCTATCTTGCCTCAGTTTCTCCGGCATTACATTTATAATAAGATAAAATTTATAAGATTGATTCTTGCCCAACTGATATCAATACAATGCACATATTGAATCTGAATGGGGCAAAATCAATCAGGTAGCAGGGATGGAGAATATTATGTATTTTAAAAAATAAAGAAAAAGGATGGGTAATTACCACAGGACAGTTACAAGAAGTTTTGGAGTCTGTAGAAATATGCTGTCCTTGGTTTCCTCAAGAGGGAACGATTGATTTGGAAAAATAACATATAGTAGGAAAATGGATAGGGGAATATTTCACAGAAAAAGGAGGGGGGGGGCTTTTCCAATTACAATATTTTCTATTTGGAATATTTTTAAAATATGTCTTCAACCGTCAGAGACTGTTCCCTTAAACTACAAAAACCCTTAAAGCAGATTCTTCTACCAGTATTCTGGAGGAAGAAGAAATGACCTAAATTGTAGAACGTTTAGTTGTTAATAAAAAGAGAGAATCGGCTCCTCGTCCGAATCCCTCGTATAAAGATAGATCTGAAGGGAAGCAAAATTCTTATGAACCCAATGGGCTAGTTCAGGAGGCAATTAAGAGAGCCAAGGAGAGAGCAGAGAATGTCCCTTTAGACATGCAATTAGCCTTTCCTATCATCGAAGCTCCTGATCTTAATAATTCAGCTCTGATTAGAAGAGAATATCAATCTGGCAAGAACCAAATGGGACTTTTGCTGAGGCAACTTCAATCTTACTGAAATAACTTGTCTTTAAAAACACTAATGCCAATTATAAAAAAGCATTAGCCGGGGGAAAACAGAAAATGTTTTCAGTAGAAATGATTCAAAGGGATCAGAGTATTGACACTTCTACTCTTCAAGAGGCTGTTTTCCATCAGGAAAATTTACTATCTACAGATTTTTCAAATATTCAGAGATGCTTTAATTTTGGACAATTGGGTCACGTGAGAAAAAATGTATTACTCAAAAGGTTGCACTCCATCCCATTTCAGCAGAAAAACCTCTGACTTTAAGTCCAAAGTGCAGGAAGGGCAGACATTGGGCAGAATATATAGGGAATTATAGAGAAGGTAATTTGATATTGGGAAAACCATTCCCAGGACTAGCTCCCGCCCAGACAAACAATGGGCACTTTCATTCATTTCTCCTCTAGCTGTGCAGGCAAACCAAATACCCTAAATCCTACATTTTGGACAGCACAAGATTTAATGTGCACTACCCTGGGAAGTGCCAGCCCTGATTTGTCCCCCTCTGGGTCACGCCGAATTACAGATAATATAGAATTAATCCCCACTGGAGACTCACTCAGTCCAACTCCATCTGGTATGCTCACAAGCATTTCTAGGGTTCAGGGTTTTGCCTAGAATAGTAGACTCTGATGTTGGGGAAAATATGTATTCTCACCACAATATTTTTTTTAATTTTAAAAATTAAGGTATTTTTTTAAAAGAGGAAAGGATAGCATAGTTATTAATACCTTACAAAAAATAGGAAAAGCATAAAAATAAAAATATGTACATAAAATATTAAAATAAAAAATGTATAATTATATAAAAATTGGGGATAGTGAAGATTTTGGAGGTACAGGAAAAGAGGCATTATGGATGCATTCATTCTAGGCCAATTTAAACAGAAATCAGAAGGGATGATTTAAATGATTATCAAAATTTGGTGAAGGATATTAATTGGATAAAACTGCATTTGAAATTGGAAAGACATGAATTATTGACAAAATTATTTAAAATTTTAAGAGGAGATTCTAACTCTAATTTTAAAAAGTCTGAGGATCAGCTGCAAGCAGTAGATGGTGCCACTAATAAACAATCATCCTCCCTCTCTCTCTCTCTCTTTCTCTTTCTCTCTCTCCCTCTCTCTCTCTCTCTCTCTCTCTCTCTCTCTCTCACTCTCTCTCTCTCTCTCTCTGTCTCTCTCTCTGTCTCTCTCTGTCTCTCTCTCTCTCTCTTTCTCTCTCTCTCTCTCTCTCTCTCTCTCTGTCTCTCTCTCTCTATATATATATATGTATATATATATATTCCACCTATACTAAATATGTTTTTAACATCCTATTTGAATATACACAGCAGAATGAGTTATATGCAATTAGTACTGCACTGTATACTGTTCAAGAACTCAATATTTTTTCTGATGGCAAGTTTGTCCTTTAGGAAACAGTCCCAGCCTTGGACATCCTGCAGGTAAAAATGAGATTCCTTTCATAGTAATTATTTCTTTTGTGTAAAAGAATGGTTTATGTTCTCACAATGTTAATAACTAAGTAGCTGTTTTGATTTTTCAATTTTTGGCTTTCGGCAAGGCTGAAAATCTTCTTCCATATCATTTTTGTCTGTGTCTGTGTCTGTGTTTCTGTATAGAATGTCTGCGTGATAGATTTTGTTACCTGGAAAGATTTAAAAGGCAGTCTCTATGCTGGAATAGAGTTAGAATGCTGGAAACATTTCTTTAAAAGCCTAACTTTTTTCTGTGGACTTCAGCTCTAGTCAAGCTGGGGATTTCCCAAAAAGGTAGATAAAATTAAAATAACATCTTTACAGATTCCCAAAAGTTTTTTTTTTTTTTAAATAACTTTTTATTGACAGAACCCATGCCAGGGTAATTTTTTTTTACGCATTATCCCTTGCATTCACTTCTGTTCCGATTTTTCCACTTCCTCCCTCCTCTCCTCTCCTCCTTCCCTCCCCCTCCCCCCCCCAGGATGGCAAGCAGTCCTTTACATGTTGATAGGTTACAGTATATCCTAGATACAATATATGTGTGCAGAACTGAACAGTTTTCTTGTTGCACAGGGAGAATTGCAGATTCCCAAAAGTTTTGAGAGCAACATCTTAGCAAATTTTCAAAATTTTGAGACAAATTGATTAAGGAATTTGGCAACTAGTCCCAACAACAGCAATTAGGAAAATAGCCATTTTTTGACTTCTATCTTGTCTGGAGTCTCCTTTTATTCCACTGGGGTTAAGGGTGAACCCCTGTAAGGATTTCAGTCGAATCTCTCTATTTGCTAACTTCTCTCATCTCAGATCAGCTTAAAACTCAAATTCTGCCTTACCTGTAGAAATAGGGGAAGCAGCCCATAGGGACCCCGCACAATCTTGCCCAAAACACCTCCCCAGACCAGCCATGGGGAATGGGGATGAAGTGGGGGTCAGGTTCCATGGTCAGCATTCCTTGAGCCCTGGCACCTGAAATTACCCCAGCCTCCATCAGGTTCTGTCCAGCAACTGCTTGGGAAGAATCTGGGAGCTCCTGGCAGCACCCAGTATGGAAGCATAAAGTGAAAAAAGCCACCCAACCTCTATTTTCGTTAAATTCACCATTCTCTGTTTCAGTTACAGAAATGTATTAGCGATGTAATTTACGGCAAATTATTTTATCTCTGTCCAGTTTTCTGATTTGTAAAGATAACTAATTATGATTGTTGTGAAGATCACACGATTGTAAAAGTGCTTAGTAAAAACCAAATGCTATATGAATGTTAACTGCTTTATTGGATAAAATTGCTTCATATTTGATAACTTTATAGGTTTTTAGATGTGACCAATATGCAATGCTGCTGTTGAGATAGATAATTTTTGGGTGTGTGTAAATTAAGGCCTCACCAGGCCTATGAGGATAGTGCATAGAATCTCTTTCTCCTTCTTCTGTCTCTCCTTCCCTGACTGGGGGAAGGGATAAGAGGGAGAGAAAGAAAATATACATAATTCTGTGAAATTTGTTATTTGAGATATAATAGTAAAGGCAATTTTAAAGGAAACCCCACTAAAGGGATCTGTTTGCAAATAGTGTTAGCAGAAGAGTTTTGGAACTCTGGGAAAACAGAAAAACAGTTTGCCCCTACTTTAGAAACTCTAGTTGTCTTAAGTCAGACTTCTGAGGGCTCTGTCAGTAAAAACTGGCACCTTAATCTTTTTCCTGGCTCACAAAAGAGAAATGATTTGTGTGAATTGGAAAATATTCAAATGGCAATTCAGTTTGTCTGGAACATTTAATTGATATTTAGGAAATCTCATGAACTAAAGTTAAATAAAATTCACAATCTATTCTATCTCAAACTATACATATATATATTTGTGTGTATATGTGTACATACATGCATACATATATATAGTCTTGTTTTCTCTCTAAAACAAAGAGGAAAATTAATTAAGGGAATGGAAATCCTCCCTGAGAACTTCTCAGCTCAACAGTTTGGACACAGAATAGATTCATCAACTAAAGAAGGTGGAAAGTTTATTTAGCCTGCTAATCCTGTTTTATATTCTTTTGTAAATGTAATTTAGGGAATTAAGTATTTTCACTGTTGCTAGAAAATTAAAAGGAAATTACAACGAAGACTATTTGGCTATTAGGGAAAATATAAAATTGTTAATTAGAATTACTTGGAGCTATTATCATCACGTTAAACCCAAATTTCATAATTACTATATACAGCACTAAGAATAGTGGAGATTGGGCAACAAACAGCTCAGCTCCTTCCCTGGGGTTACTGTCAACTCTCCTTAATTTGTAAGCTGCCTGGATAAGCAAGGTCATCAGCCTTGAGAGATGAATCTGTTTAGGCGATACAGTAATATATATAACAAGGAAAGTATTTTCTAAAAATCTGTAAGTTCGTTTAATGATTAATCCTTTGCACCAGGATGAGTTTTTAACATACAAAACAAGTTAATCTCTTATGTGTCTAAGTTTTGGTAAACTTTAAAAAATTAATTTATCTAGTCCTAAACCATAATTAGAATTTGCTATTAGAGATAACACCTCTTGGGACTGTAATTGATAATTTTTTTGAGTTTTGAATTTGATGCCTGATCATTAAATCTGTAACCCACCATTTGAGAGAATTCTCATAAGCTACTCAGAGAAATGTGACCCTGAATAGATGAGGGTCTGTATCTGGACAAGAGTTGGGAATTTCTGCTCAAGGTGAGATCCTTCTGACTCAGTTTCCCAGTTCTGTTTCTTTGTTTCCCACCTGATTATTCCTGAGTCTGATAAGGTAGAACTATTATAACTGGATATCAAATTAAACTATGGAAGCTTTATTTTGTCATATATATGCTCCCAGACTGAGGCCTGAAGAACCAGTTCTGATGGTATTATGATACCTCCTGTATTTTCCTCTTATAACAAATTTCGATGATAAGAACAGATGGTCAATACAAATTCGATAATATTTTGTGGTTTTCAATCTGAAAATATGTGGTCATTATATCTTAAACTATTTGGTGAATGAGTTTTTGGCCTAGCCATCTATTTGTTATACATACACATAGATGTTTGTGTGAAATAAAGTCCTTATAGGTTTCCAAAATAATGTAAAAACAGTTAATATGATAGTCCATAAGACCTGTTATTTTATTACTTATTGAAACTAAAGCTAAAGCATCTTTAACATTTGTATATACTGTGTGTCCTGTGACACAAATGTACTTCATTCTGTGAAAAGTTGGTGGCCAATCTACATTTGTTTTTTTATATCTTATAGCAGTCCTTGTGGACTTGTCTTTCTATCTCAGACTATACTAACCTCTGTTAGATTTTTTATTCTAGATTTTGGTCAGTTACAGCTGCATTGGCCAGCTTCAAGGAATTGAATCAACCAATGGATACTCCAATCAGTTCCAGCTTATCCCCCTCCGCAAAAGACCGGGATCCTGCAAATGACTCAGCTCTATTCTCAGCAGGAAGTAGTTTCAGAAGATGAGATCATCCCCTCTGCTCCCAGAAGACTTTGGGCCCCATTGGTTTGGGGAAGAACTGGAACTGATTGGTGAATGGATCCCAAATGATCCAGTGTCTGCATGGATCTCCTATTACAATGTATTTGGGACTTAGGATAGCACAAATTTTTACATCTCAGATATGGGATCCCATATGTTTTCAGACCCCTCATTAATATACTATACAGTATGTTTAAAAATATCCACAGATGTTTCTAACTACAGACACTGTTTTGAAGAATGGCACTGGAATCCAAAATCATGAATGGGCTAGGAGGATATATTGTAAGATGTTACAATTGTGTTTTATCCCAATGTCTTTCTTCTATCCAAATGTCTTCTAATTTGCTACCCATGGTTCTTATTAATGAATACCCATCCTATGTGATAGTGCCTACCAAGATCAATCACCATTAATACAGGTCAGCAGGTGAACAGATTTGAGATAACATCAAAGGAAAATTAGAAAAAAGTAGGAAAAGGAGAATTGTTGGATTACTCGTTGCTGGAGTTCTAGCAATTATAGCAATTATTACATTATTTGCTATTTTATTTCAGTTCTTAACAGAATCTATTCAGACTGCCCAATTCGCAAATCAATTAGCAAAAAAATATATCATAAGCTCTTAAAGAACAAATTAATATAATGAGTTTAAAAAAGGACCAAAGTTAATGGAACAATCATTAATATGATTAGGGGATCATGTAAACAATTTGGAAACTCGATCACAAATAACTTGGGATTATAAATTCACCCATGTATATGAAACTCAATAGATAAGGATACCAGCAATGTGACATGGCTTCAAATAAGGAACAAAATAAATGGAGCTATATGTATTTCCAACCTAACTTGGGATATATCTGAATTCACTGCCTTGGCAGAAAACATAGTAAAAAGTAGTATCCCTGGAACTGATGCTGAAAGTGTAGCAAACCAAATATTTGAGTGGTTAAAAAGGTAAATAATAAATAAAATAAACACAAAAATAAAAATAATAAATAATAAATAAATCAAAATAATCTGACTTCTATGTGTCTGTATTTTTGTTGTTCTTGCATGTGTTATTCTTACACTCATTGGCTTAGCCCCTTGTGCTTTCTTCCCCCCACCCCACCCTTCGCACTGAGGCAATTGGGGTTAAGTGACTTGCTCAGGGATCACACACCTAGGAAGTGTTAAGTAGCTGAGATCAGATTTGAACTCAGGTCCTCCTGACTTCAGGGCTGATACTCTATCCACTACACCAACTAGCTGCCCATGATATGTCTTAAAAAGGGGGGAGATATAGAAGGCCAGTGAGTCCAAGTCCATTACGGCTCACCATCTGTAACAGATATAGAGGGCCAGTAAGTTCATGCCCTTTCTGGCTTACCATCTCTTCAATCTTTGAAAAACATACTCAGGATAAATTTAGGAGAAGGCAGGCCATAGGAAGGAAGCATTTCAAACTATACTATTTACCCTTTAACAATGAATAAAGACATACTGGAGGTAAGTACATCAGTAGGATAATTTCTGCTGTTTATTACTTTGTCTGGACAACTACCTTGGTATTGATAAAACATCATAACTATTTACAATTCTGTTGATGTTGATGAGCATTATGACTAGGCTATTTATAGTTCAGTCTTGATAAATATCTTGGTATTGATGGGTAAGGTGGAAACTGAAATATCAAAGTATAGAATGTACATGAACCGTAGAGGGATATGATGAAGCTGGCTAATGTTGTAAGGCGAGCTAAAAGGTATATTAAGCTGGCACTCAGATTAACAAATGGAGATTGCAAAGCATATCTTCCTCCTGGCCTGGGGTTTTCATTTCACACTCTCGGTATTCAGTGGAGCTGCTCCAACAGTAAATAATAATAGCTAGTAATAATAATAACCAGCATTTATATAGCATTATGGTTTACAAAGATCTTTACATATATAGTAACCCAAATGTTCTAGTACTTTTTTGAACTTTAATTGCTTAAAATTGAAATTAGACTTTTGAGACAACTTATATTTTTTCATTTGATGCTTGCAACACAACCTGTGAGGTAGGTATCACTATTATTCTAATTTTACAGATGAGGAAACAGGTTGAAAGAGGCTAAGTGAACTTGGCCAGAGTCCCATAGCTAGCAAAAGTCTGAGATAAATAGATGGGGTTTGTGTTCTGTCCTTCCAGACTCCAGGTCTCGAGCTAAATCCACTGTGCTGTCTAAGGATTTGTCACAGGTCACAGAGTCAGAGGCTGCAGTATACATCTAGTTTTTGTACTTCCAAGCCCAATCCCCTTCTATTTTGCCATATTGCCTTCACTTGTCAGAAGGAATATAGTATTAGTGTGTTTGTAGCTAAAAATTACTACCTTAAGATGTTCATCTAAACATCATCCAGGGCTTTCCCACCGCTGTGCCTTGATTCATAGTTTTGTTTCCTGTATACATGTATTGGATTTCAAATAACATTAGGGGTTGATTAGATTTTGAGATTTGTCCAGGGAACTAGTTTTTATAACATTGTTTACGTGGGGAAATGCTTTATGAATTGCAGACGAGTTACTTCCAGACACATTTTTGGAACATAGCTCACTTGTAAGTTGGGGACAGCCTGTTCTGAGTACTAACTGTGGGCAGAAAGCCACAGATACGAAAAAAGGAATGAAGGAAGGAAGGAAGGGAAGAAGAAAAGGAAGGAAGGAAGGAAGGAAAAAGGAAGGAAGGAAGGAAGGAAGGAAAGAAGGGAGGGAGGAAGAAAAAAAAGGAAGGAAAGAAAGAAAAAGTAAGGAAAAAATGGTAGAGTAGAAAATGTCCTCGATGTAGATTCTGAGAACCAGTTTGGGCTTTGTTTGACCTTTTGAAAATTATTTTCATTTTCTCCTTCTGTTTGGTTTTTATAACATGTAAGGTGCTTCTAGCTCTAACTTTATGCTTTCATGATCTTAAGTCACTCAATTAACTTGCAGTTTACTTGGTGACATACAGGTAGTGGAGAGTGAATTTAATTTGAAATCTCAGGGTCTGGGTCGTAGAATAGTAGGAATGCAGTTTGCTATAGCAAAGATTTATAAAATATTGAGATAATGATGTTCTTCAGAGAAATGTATGAGCAAAGAAGATGATGAACTAGACACACAGTAAAAACAATGGATAGCTCATATATATATATATTTTGATGAGGCAATTGGGGTTAAGTGACTTGCCCAGGATCACACAGCTAGGAAATATTAAGGCTGGATTTGAACTCAGGTCCTCCTAGACATCAGGGCCAGCACTCTATCCACTGCACCATCTAGCTGCCCCTAGCTCATATGTTTTACTGAAATCTTCATGATAGTGTTCTGCTATTTTGGAAAAAATGTTAGTTTTGTAGTCAACTGTTGTTCCTATTGTTGTCTGACTCTTAGTGACCTCATGAACCACAGCACGCAAGGCCCTTCTATCTTCCACTACATCCCAATGTCTGTTCAAGCTCATGATTGTGCTTCTGTGACAATATCCATCCATCTATCTCCTCCCTCTGCTATCCCTTTCTTTTACCTTTAATCTCCCCCAACCTCAGGGTCTTTTCCAATGAGTCCAAACTATTTAAGCCTCAGCTTCAGTATTTGATCTTCCAGTAAATAGTCTGAGTTAATTTCTCTTCATATTCACTTATTTGCTCTCCTTGCTGTCCAAGGGTTTTTTAAAACCTTTTTTGAGAGACAGGCAGAGAGAGAAAGACACAGAGACAGACACACACATAGAGGAGGGAGAGAGGAAGGGTGTTCTTTGCTAGTTTGGTAATCTATCTTTAACTACTGAGAAACTTTCTTTTATCTGCAATGTGGAGGGGAGGGAGGGAAATAGTGTGAACCCTACTCAACCCTACTCATCTCAGAGTGCTATTTTGGAATAATGAAATAATGTGAAAAAAAAATCTTTTCCCACACCACAATTTGAGAGCATCAATTTTGTTAAATGACCTGGCTTCAAATTTTGACTGTTATTTATTTAGTAACTGTGTGATCTTGGATCTTAGTTTCCTCATTTGTAAAATGAGAAAATTCTATTAGATGGTCACTAAGGTCCTTTCCAATTCACACTATGTTTGTGATTCTGTGATCCAAGGGGAAAGCAGATGGGATTTATTAGGTTTGGAGACAAAGAATGCTATTTGAATTTGCCTCAGACATTACTTGCACATCTTTAGAAAAGGAATCTAACCTTTTTCAGCCTCAGTTTGCTTGTCTGTAAAGTGGGAATCATAACATCTACTCCCAGAGTTGTTGAGAGGATCAAATGTAAAGTACTTTCCCAAGCTTAGGATGACATATAAGTGCTAGTTATGATCCCGAGTTCTTATCTGAGAGTATAGAATGGCTTACCAACAAGCTGCTCACTGGTGTGTCCCGTGACCACCATAGTTTCTAAGAACTATGTCAGATTTTTGAAAATTTTGGTAATGAATTATTCGTATCACCCCCATAGAAGGCACCTTAAATACTGATTGATTGATTTGTATTTTCTGCTTACTGCGTGCCTGACACAAAGTCAATAAGCATTTATTAAGTACTTACTATGTGCCAAATTCTAGAGGATACAAATATAGGCAAAAACCAGTTTTCTAAGAACTTTGGCTAACCAGGCAGACTATATGCAAATACATTATGTACAAATGAGGTGTATAAAGGATAAACTGGAGATTAGGAGAATTTAAAAGGGCTTCTAGCAGAAAGCTGAGATTTGGAGAAAGTTCGGCAAGCTGGGAAAGCCTGGGGGTAGATGAGGGAGAGCATTCTAGGGAAAGGGGATAGCCTGGGGAAAATATCCAGAGTGAAAGATAAGAGTTAGGTGGGAGGAAGAACAGTTGAATTAGGGAAAGTATGAGTAAAGTTTAAGAAGTTAAAGAGAGGGTTTTATTTGATCCTAGAGGTAATGAGGCACTGTAGTTTAAGGTCTGACAATAAGCCATCCATTCATCTTCCCTCTTTCCCTCCCTCCCTCCCTCACTCCCTCCTTTCCTTTTCTGTTTCCTTTCCTCTCCTCCCTCCTTCTTCTTTCTTCCTCCTTCCCTTTCTTTCCTTCTCCCTCCCTCTCTTCTCCCTCCTCCACTTTTTTCTCGTCTCCCTGAATCCTTCTGTCTACCCACCTATCCCATCACTCTATTCCTCAACCTATCTGCCTAGTTATCTAATAACTTAAAGAGGCGCTTATAATTTATTCTCCAGGTCCCAAGAAACCAGTGGAGTATAATGAATTGGGGAGCCTCACGGTCTGATGAATAAATGTGGGTTAAATTGATCAATTTCTCAAGATAACAAAATAACTTCCCCCTCCCCAGCCCATCAGTAACATTAACAGATAACACTACAACTTCCAGGGTCCACTGGCAACATTGTTGTGTGGCTTCAGTCGCTTCCGAGTCTTCGTGACCCCGTTTTGGGTTTCTTGCCAGAGCCCTGCAGAGTTTGCCATTTCCTTCTCCGCCTCCTTTTATAGGTGGGGAAACTGAGACAAAAGGGATTCGCAATTGCATTAGTTAATAGTAAACATAAAAAAAAAAAAATCACGGTCCTAATTTAGCATTTAATTATTAGTTAATTAGTTATTAATTGTTAGTTAATAAGTACAACATAATTACAATAATAATTGCAACTCTGGCAACACCTTTAGCACTGAGGAGAGTTCCTTCCAGCCTTTGTAAACACCTGGGATGTTAAACGTCAATGCCCCAGCCTCGCAGGAGGCGGAGCTGCCAGGAAACGGACACGCCTCTCAAAGGCTTGGAGAGCCAATCAGAGGCCAGGGAGAGGGGCCTAAAGGGCTCTCTGAGCGACGGGGGATAATAGCCAATGAGCGTCAGGCCGGTTCTGAGGAGGAACCAATAGGGGCGCGGCTGCTTGCGGTGGCCGGAAGCGGCGGCGGTTCTAGGGCGGTTGTTGAGTGCGGGGGCAGAGCGGGACTGTTGTTGCTGTGGCTGCCTCTGCTCCCGCTGCTCCAGCTGCTCGCTGCTGCCGCTGCCGCCGCCGTTGCCGCGCCGGTGACGGGTCCTTTTCTTCCTCTTTCCCAGGTGGGCCGGAACGGCCGTGGACCCTCGAGGGGTGGGGAGGGACGGCCGCTCTCGAGCTCCGGGATAACGGGGGCTGGGGGAGGGGGCGGGTCCGGCCTGAAGGGTCCTCCGGGCCCGAGGCCACGGGCTTCGAGGTTCCGCCCGAGTGCGGTCCCCCCCTCTCAGGCCTCGGGCCGAGCGTCGACCTCCCGCCTCGGCGGGGCGGGCTGGGAAGGCGCTGGGCGGCCGGGGCCGGACTCGACGCGGGCGGGCGGGGCTCCTGTCGCCGCTGTTTTCCGCTTGCCTCGGAGACCCCAACAGAGACCAGTTCTCCTATCTGCTCCAATGAGCCAGGCCCAATTTCTTTCCTCCCTTGGTATTTATCCAAAGAGTGTAATCCTCAGCCGAGGCAGGGATCTGGCAGCCGAGCGTGGGGAGGGTCCGAGTGAAATCCCGGATCTTCAAAAAAAAAAAAAAGAAAAAGATATTTACTATCCTGTAACCAGCAAAAAGAGGAGTTTGTGTACAGTCCTTTCGGTCCTAGGTGAAGCTCCAAGACCCTGGGGGTGATTCGGGCTTTGATAATGCGCTTGAGGGCATTTTGGGAAGGGACACATGGCACTAATGAGCCCCTTCTGGGGCAGGATAATGGTGCTTAAAAGATGCACCCCAAGTGCTCAGAACACCCCCGCCATTTAACCTGGGGCTCACCTCCCAGCCATGAATGACGGGGCAGGCCTTTTTGCCAGCTCCTGTGAAATG